>NC_056525.1:135210310-135227682 GCF_019175285.1 Sceloporus undulatus | reverse complement strand
CAAAGGGTCCTGATGTTTGTTACCTCCTGCTGTACGTAAGCCCATCCCATATTCAACTGATAAGACTTTGAATAGATTAACATGACAATAAGCCTTTTTGAACTCATATTTTCAACACGGCTAATAAGTGCACAACATTTTTTGCAAATCATTAACATTTTTCATCTTTCTCGAATGATGGGGATGTCTTCCTGAAGGAATTTGATGTGAAAATTTTGGAACAGAAAAAAACTGAGCTTGCACCATACATCTATCCATTTCTATACATCTTATGTAACATTATTCTGATATCATTTAACACATGGCTATGGATAGTGGGAGTGAAACTCAAATGCATTATTTAAGGCAATATTATTGTTTGCTGGCACAACATAATGATAATGAAACTAAGCTACAGATCAGGAAGTCCTTCTATAAAACATCAATCAAAAAACTGAACTTTAATAAATCATTTTAACTTAAGATCTTATTCTGTTGAACAGGAAAAGAATGATACTGGGTTGTACAAGAAAGCTGGGTCAGAATGTGCAAAGTTACTTTTAAAAAGCAGTTTGCTATGTAATTTGTTGCAAAGCCATAAACAGTAAGTTGTTGCCACTACTATTACAAATTTCATACTGTGTGTTATCTTTTTAAATGAAAAACCCTTAGGATTCATAAAAGAATGGCAGAAAGCAAGAAACTATTCTGCTTAATATGTCTCTAAACCATCTCAAATGCTTAAAAAGCAATTTAAAAGAGCCTAGAAAAAGTCACTAGTGGCACCAAAAGAATAAAATAACTCCCACTCATTACATTACTTTAAAAACATGACCTTTTAATATCTTTATTACAAAGAAACAAGTATAATGTTAGAAGCAATTCTATTACTCAGAATTCTTTACTTCCAAGCTCTGGGCTAGATTAGAAGGCTTTATGATCAGAAGATGAACATGACCAAGATGAAATAAAAAGATGATGGAAGCAATACACAGAAGAAGTGTATATAAGAGATGAAACGATGAATAACACATGGGAAGAAGAATCATAAGAAGATGAACGCACAATTTTGGAAAGTGAAATGAAAGGTACACCCAAAGAAACTGGAAGGAATAAATCACCAGGAACTGATGACATACCAATAGAACTGCTACAATCCACAGAGACAGAAGCAATTTTAGCTCTAACTAAAATCTGCTAACAAATAAGGAAAACAAAATGATGGCCCATAAATTGGAAACAATCAATATACATCTCAATAAAAAAAATTGAGAGAGAGAGAGAGAGAGAGAGATTACTGCAGTAACTACAGGAGCATTGCAGTAATTTCCCATGCAAGAAAAATCATGCTCAAAATTCTGAAACAAAGGCTACTATTTATTTATTTATTTGCGGTATTTATACCCCACCCTTCAGCCCTAAAGGCTCTCAGAACGGCTTACAATTATTATTTTTAACTAGATGGTTCCCTGCCCTCAGGCTTACAATCTAAAAATACTACTATAAATAGAGTAAGAAATTCTGAAGTGCAAGCTGAGTTCAGGAAAGAAAGAGGCACTAGAGAGTACATTGCAAACATATGACGGATAATGGAGTGCACCAGGTTTTCCTGAAGAAAATCAGCATGTGATTTATACACTACAGCAAAGCCATAGATAATGAAAAACTATGGACTGATATTAAAGAAATGGATGTACCATTACATTTGATTGCCCTGATGTGTAACCTGCATTCAGGACAAGAGGCTACCATTAGAACAGAACACAGAAAAACAGAATGGTTCCCAATTGGAAAGGGGATCAGGCAAGGCTGTATTCTGTCATCTTATTTGTTCAACTTGTATGCAGAAATTATTATATGCAGAGCAGGTTTAGATTTGAAGGAAGGAGGAGTGAAGATCAGAGGATGGAATATCAACACTCTAAGATATGTAGACAACACCACACTATTAGCAGAAAACAACAATGGCTTGGAATAATTATTAAAGGAAGTAAAAGAAGAAAGTGCTAATGCAGGCTTGATGTTGAACTTTAAGAAAACAAAAACAATGATCACAGAAAATTTACATGAATTCAATATAGATGATGAGGAAATTGAAATGATTAAATATTTCCCATACCTTGAACCAATCATTGCTCAGAATGGAGACTGCAGTCAAGAACTCAGAAGAAAACTAGGGCCGGGAAGGGCAGCTATGAAAGAACTAGATGAAATTCTAAATGCAAAGATACCAAACTGAATGCTAAAGTTAGAATCGTCCAAGCGATTCTATCACCATGTACAGATGCAAGAGCTGCACAGTGAAGAACGCTGACAGAAAGAAAATCAGCTCAATTGAAATGAGAATTTAAATCAAGGATACCATGGCGCTGAGTCTGCAGAACTTAAGCAGAGCGGCTGAGGACAGAGGATCTTTCAGGTATCTCATTCATGGGATTGCCATGAGTCCAGGTTGACTTGGGGACAGTTAACAACAACATGAAGCCTTCCCCCTACTTTTAGTCTCTACTAGTGACACAACGCTATTTGAAAGTATACCTTAAAAAAACACATTACTTGGTGAGTAGAGCTAAGCATGTAGAAGATCTGTTGACTTCTTTTCCTGCTTGGGGCTTCCTGGAAGCTTCTCAGTTAGTTTGATCATTGTTGGAAATAACATGTTTGGATTTTGATCTAACACATCAGTGCTTCTCTTACATAGTTGGATTTATCTCAAGATGTACCAGATGTCCACAGGATTAAAAGTATTTACACAGCCCACTAAAGATAGAACATTAAATCATATTCTGTCAGTCAGGTTCAAAGGACATTCTCTAATTTTTTGTGTGTTTTTCATTCAGAATATATTTCAGTATTTGTTAATTAAATCACCAATTCCTGTCCACTCTAGAAATGCATCATGACAAATTCTCTAATATGAGTCTGTCTCTATTAAAAAAGTGTATAGGAAAGAAATCAGCAAAAAGTAAACACATCTAAGTTCTATTGATTTCAAAAGGAAATTCGCTTAATTCTCACACTGAATATATGGGACAGGAATATCTTATTTTCTCTGTTTGCAGTTAAGCCATATAATATGCACTTTTCAAAATGAATTAGAAGAGGATCAGAAAGTGGCTTTATTACTGAGCAATGGTAGGTTCTACAAGTCTTTTTCAAGTTGCATGATCTTCATTTTTTATTTTCCCACTTCCTTGCATTCAAAAATCACGTAATATCATAATCTCAGATATATGATTTTCTTTCTTTGCTAATCTGAATAATATTATTATTACAGTATATATTTGCCGTGTACCGAATCAGACATATGCAATTTTCATTTTGCTGTTGCTTTTGTTTATAAGTTTAATAAACTAAATTAAAGTACCTTTGACATGAGACACTCCTCCAAATGCAAACAAGTACAGCTTTGTGTTTACTGCAAAAGAAATTGATCTGAGAAGGTGTAGCTAAAGCTCATGTTATGAGGTATAAAACTCCAGCCACTGGATAAACTACCATACATTTTCGATACATATTGAATACAATAAAATACACGCTTTATACCACAGAAGGAAAAGCAAGCAAAGAGAAAAGAAAGCGAATAAAAGGTGGGGGGGGGGAATAGGTTATGCATAAAAACAGAAAAGTCAAAATGGCATTTTAAAAAAACACAGAAGAGAGAAATAACTTCCAAAAATAATAGAAGGGTTTAAGATTTAAAACACACAGACTTTTTACTCTTTAAAATTTTTTTTTGCTCACCTGGGCTACAATCAGATCACCATTAATCAAATTTAGATCTTCAGCAGGTAGGATAGGCTCCTTCCCATCACAAGTCTGTAGGTTGCTCAACGTACCGGAATAATTTACCTCGGCATTATTAACCTGGCTCTTCCTAGAGTTTGAAGTCAGGGAAACTTCATGGCAATAAGACTGAAGAAATGCTCTGACTCCATCAATCCCCACAAACTGTGAAACTGGAACACCACTGAAGGTAACACTCCTAGACTCAAGCACCTGAGAATTTCTCCATCTGTGCAACTTGATTGCTAGTAAAACAAGGAGAAACATCAAGAACAGGCAGGAGACAAAAGCCACTGCAACCACCAAGTAGAAAGTGAGATCTGAAGGGGAATCTACAGGACCTGATATGCTGGTGAGATCCGGGAGAATGTCAGGGATGCTATCAGCCAATACTACGGTGACCGTCACAGAGGCAGAGAGAGGGGGCTGCCCATTGTCCTTCACCAAAACCACCAGGCTTTGCTTGAGGGCATCTTTCTCCAGAAGGAAGCGGGCTGTCCTGATCTCTCCAGTGTGGAGTCCCAGAGTGAAGAGCCCTGGCTCTGTGGCCTTGGTCAACTGGTAGGAGAGCCAGGCGTTCTGGCCAGAATCTGCATCCACTGCCACCACCTTAGTGACCAGGTATCCTGGATCAGAGGAGTGAGGAGCTAGCTCTATCCCAGTGGAGCCATCGGTGGGAGGAGAAGGGTAGAGGATTTCTGGAGCATTGTCATTCTGATCCAGGATGAAAAGAGTCACTGAAACATTAGAACTGAGTGGTGGGGAGCCTCCATCCTGGGCCTTGACCTGGAATTTAATCTCCTGGATTTCTTCATAATCAAAGGAGCTCAAGGCATAGACAACCCCAGTCTCAGAGTTAATGGACAGATAAGAAGAGAGATGAAAATCACCTGTTCGCTCTTCAGTAATGGAATAGGTTATTCTGGCATTCTCTTCCCAGTCTGGATCATTTGCCCTTAAGGAAAAGATCAGGGATCCTCTATTGTTATTTTCATGTAAGTAAAAAGTGTAACTTGTCAAAGAGCATGGGGGTTGTCATTTGTAATCTATCTAAAAGATGTAGGGCAATTACTGTGGGGTAGAAAGAGGAGGGACGCCATGATCAGTAGCTGTGATAGTGATATTGGAAGGACTGGGCACAGTTGGTCCCTGTCAAGGACCGCCAGGTGTCACCAAACATAAAGTTATCAATTGACGTTCCTCAGGGGAAAAGGGAGGTTGTTGGCACTGAACAGTGGTTTCCCCAGTGAGTCCTAAATTCCTTCTGAAACATTTAAATGGCAATACAGTTTCAGAAGGTGAACTGTCCAAGATAGAGTTGGTAAAAAAGGTACTATCAGGTTCAGGTGCATTTCCATTTAGATCTGTAACATGGACACAACCTGTGATCGTCACTACAGGCCGTCCCCCATCCGTGCTTACACTTCAACTGGTGTAAGGAGCATCCTCATAATCAAGTCTGCCTGTGAGAGTTATTTCGCCTGGGGTTGAATTAAGGAGAATATCGAGAAATCATTTTTGACATTTTCTTGAGGTAGTATTTCACTTCTCCACTAGTCACTTCATCCGAGAATCTTTGCGCTTACGCACAAGTACAATAGAGATCCCTTTAGGGATATGCTCTTGACAGTCACTTCATAGATGGTTGATTGAAAACAGGGCATTGTCCCATTGGCATACCGAACTCTGACTTGTGATTTGCACAGTGCCAGACCTGACTGGATCACCTCCATACCGTAGCTGTGAGGAGTAGTCAATAACTGACTGGTCCTGCACGTCCAAAGGTTCTTTTAGTAACCAGTTTCAGTGTGCTGAACACCATTGTTCACTCCTCTTTGCACAGCCAGAAGAATGACTACTACCTGTGAGTGGTACGCTCTATAGAATTTATCCCCAAATGCTGATCTTGAGCCATCTGTTAGAGAGACTCGGAATCCAGGTCAGATAGTTCACTGATCTCCACTCAGTTCCTATACAGGGAACTGTGGAGCATTTCATTTATATCTGTAATTTCCACTTCTAACCCATAAAGTGTTTAATTTCTCTCATTAAGACCTGGAACTTTAGACACAATGTCTCTATGCTACTCCACAAGTTTTCCTCTCTGTCGATTCTCTCAGAAGTTTGCAAATTGGCCATTGTTGGCATTCAAGCAAAATAGTGAAATTATTACCATACATTAGGGACGATGCGGAGTCCAGGTTCTGAAACCTGTTTCACATCCACTCCCAGGTTCTTTGCAATATTTCCCTACAAAGAGCCTTTGTTGTGTCATCGCTTCAGAAATGGAATAGTGGATCTGTCCAGAAACTGCCTTCCAAGCAAGGAGAATGATAATAAGGCATTGCAGATTTTCCTTTCTGCAACTCCATGAACTCAGAGTGTTCTCCATTGCGGAACAGCTGGATAAATTGCCTGTCTCTTATTGCAAAAATGACTGTATCCAAAGAAGAATCTAATCAAATGTTATATCTCCCCAGTTTTGCTCTTATTCTGTCGCCAAACTCCCTTTTTCCCCACGTAAAATGTCGTCATGCTGTATGTAAGAGAACAGTAAGCCCGACTGAGTGAAATTTCATTGCTCTTTGTCCTTATTGGTGAACCGTGACACTCAGAGGTTCAGCCCCAAACTGCAGAAACGTCGTTTTCAATAGTTTGAAATATAAATAGGATTTAAAAACACATTGGGTCTCACAAAAGGAGATTATTTTCCATCCCTTGTAGAAGAATTTTAACCAAAATGCACACACGCCAGGGACAATTATGATATTTTAAATGTATGCATTTTCCTTTTTTCTCTCAGATTTCCACTATTTGGTGCTGTAATCCAAAGAGAATGACAGAAGAAACTTTTCCATTTTCCCAGCACTGTTATTCAACAAGATTTTCTAGATTACTTTTTGTACAGGAAATTATGAAGTCAGGGCCAGAGTTCCCTCCTTTTTCATCACCTATCGCGTATAAGTGGAAGCTATTTTTAGTTGTTCTTCAAAACTAACTTTAAAAAATGGGCAGCCTGTTCAAAATTAGTAAAATTGAAATGTCTGCCTTGAATTTAAATATGTCTTAAATAACCCTCCTCCTCGGTCTTTCTTTGCGGCCCACTTCTGTAACATTTATCTAGATATGTATCTATCCTCCTCCACACATTTCTCTCCTATTTTCTTCTACCACTTCCTTACAGGGCGTGGTACATCTTCCTATCTAAGTCTTACCATTCAACTTTAATTTCCTGCATGAATTTCATCTTCCTACCTCTCATCTTTGTGTGCGGTGATTCTTGTTGCCTTGTTATCAGTGGACTGAGCTGTGTTTATGTCCCCTTCCTTCCGCGGGTTCTGCTATCTTTCTCTCAGCCCTCCACTCTGCCACTGTTCCCATGTCTTCGGTAACCTGCTGCTAACCGCTACATCTCTCTCCCAGCGCCTACAATGGTTTGACTTTGGCATAGTTTATTCTATTTTTTCATCAATCAAATCAGTGGTTTCGAGAAAGAGTGTGATAATGTCTAGGGAGACTAAGGTTATTTTCTGATGGAAAAGGGCGATTTAGAGCCAACCTTTTCGCAGGAGACTGGGCAGCTTTCCTTCGCCCGACTACACAGATAGTCGTAGTATGAAAAAGATAGAAGAGCCAACCACATTCCCGCTAAACTTCTATTAAAGAGGCAGAAGAATTGCACAACAGAGAGATACAAGGCTATGTGAATACTCTACATCCCTGTAGAAGTAAAATTATAATACGAATGCGATCTACTTCTCACACTTTGTTTTAGAGGAAAATTACAACAAGAAAAATGAATGTGCGACTTAAGCCCATTCTTATATCAATCACTGAATTAGAAACCGGTGTGAGAGATGGGGACAAATGCCATTGCCAAATCAATTTCTTGCTCAGCTGTCACAATGGGCAGTGAGTATTGTGTATTGATGTGTGTATTGTGTATATAGATATGTTTCTTATCCTTATCTATCTAATCTATCTATCTATCTAGGTGGCAATAGATTTATCATTGGTTAAATAGCAGTAACAGTAGTTTAGTCGTCTACGCTCGTTGTTAGAAATCGTATGTTTTTGTATTCAAACAGCAAGGATTATTTTCACATTGACTTTAATCTTTGCCAAAGAAATGAACACACATTATACATTCTAGATATTCCCTGGCATAATCAGGCAGTAGGATTGAACCTGCAGAATGGTTGTTTCAGTCACAGCGGCTGAGGAAGCATCATGCCAGAGTGGGAAGGCATGTCTCTCAACTCTTAACGAACTGTTGTTACCTGTGGCTTTATCCCATTGCCTCATGTTTCTCGTAATGACAGGCTGACTTACCTAGGGATGGATGAAAATTGTAGGTCCAGTATGGTATGGCCGATGTAATGTTGGATTAGGACTCCGGAGATTAGGGTTCAATCCCCAGTCATCATGGAAACCACTGGGTTAGTTGGAAAATCACACTTAAGGACAAAACAGACACGCCCAGTAAAGCGGCTTCGGCTGGTGGGGGGCATGTCATTTATACATTACTCACCCCAGATCCATGAAATCGGATCCAGCAGCAAGGAGGCATTTTTTTTTTTTTTCTGTCCCAATAGGAGCAGATTTTTCCCACGCCTATTTGGGGGAAGGCTGGCGGGATGGGGCCAAATGCATGCAGTTGCTGCAACACCCACCTGCTTCCCTCTTGGGCAGCTGAAGCCACACTCTTCAGGGCTGTTTGCAGTCAGCGTCTCAGAGGAATCATGGAAACCTCCCCTGAATATCTTGCCAGAAAACCCGATGAGCAGGTTTCGCCATAGAAGCAAATGTTAAAGCATTAGAGAGAGACACAACCTTAAGTGCGTCCCACACATTACCAACAAACAATTACGCATTACCAACAGAAAATTCTTCCAGCTTTCCAACATACTCTATCATATAAAGAAATGTACTAGCTATGCTAGGCTACTTACATAGTGTCAGGACGTTCTGGGATTCCTTTCACAAACAATAATTCACTCATTATATAATCTGTAAAGGAAGAAGGAATGATTTTTTTTTTTAATTCAGGACAGTGACATGTTTTGGTTCAGAGTGTGATTCTGGATAAGTGAGCATATTTCTTCCCTCTTTGTCCCTTTACTAATGGGGAAAAAATTGTATTTTCGACAGAAAATAATAGGTGTCTGGTTCAAATAGATGACAATGGGTTAAATCTATGAACCAGTTGGTGATATGGTTCACCAACGGTGAACCATATCAGTGTTTTTCACTCCATATAAATTTGGTCACTGAAGGTAACAAGGACTTTTATTTAGCAGTTGATTGGTAAAGTACAAATGTGTCAGAAATCAGACTGGAGAGCCGACAAGGGGCTTAGACAAAAGAAATCCCCACCCCACACACATGAAGACAATGATGAGTTTAATGTGCCACAACTGTAATTTTTACAGCCAGTTTGTTTTCCCCAAACTTTGGTCTATAGGGTCTATCAACTCTCAGATTTCTGAATGTTAGCCAATCTGACTAGAGAGCTTCTGGGAGTTGAAGTCCAAAACCATCTGGGGAAGCAAAAGTTTGGAACCCACGGTATTATAGCATTTACCTTGTTGTGGCAATAAGCATGAACCATATCAGATGACCCACCCCCTCAGGGGTCCAGCTATTTGAGATGGGATCCACATGGACGAAAGCCCGAGATGATTTCCTTGGCCACCCTGGGGTAAGGGCCATAATGTGGGACACCTGACTTGGACCTGGTCCTTCAAGACAATCTGAAAAGATGGACAAGTGGGAATGGGCAACACAGGTCTTAATTCACCCCATGTTCAAAGCTGCCATCCAAAAAGCTTGGCAGCATAAGCCCCCATACCCAAATCAGCGACATGACTGAGTACTACACCAGAACCCACATGTAAAAAATGAGCCAAGGGAGGCAGATGGGAAGTCATTTGAAGGAAGATTATTTGGAGTTACACTAGTGAGCACCACGATGATTCCCACATAGAGGCAAGGAAGAGTTGTACCTCTAATCAGTCATTTTACCTCCGAACTGCGAGTTTTTTTCTGCCACTTTCAGGAGCCTGTGATTGCTACAAGTTCCATGAGAAATGATGCATTGCTGGTCACTTCACTGCTTTCCCCTCCTGCCCAGGAAAGGGAGCCTCCCAATGTTGAACGCTTGTGTGAGGAATTAAGACTTGACCATTAGAAATATGGTGCACCTGAAACAAAGTCTGCCCCTGATTAATCTCTTTTATGTAATTGTGTCCCGTCATGCATCTTTGGCAAACAGAGAGTCACTGACAATTTAAGGTGCATTAACCGTTTGAAACTTCATTCCTCAGGGGATGGTAGTATAGTATGATCTTTTTGTTCAAAAATTAAAAAAAGCATTCGTTGCAGCAGCCAGCAGCAGATTTCAGGTTTGTTTTGGAACGGCCTTGTACTGCGGCGATAACAATTTATGTCTAACCAGGACATAACGTTGACTCATCAACTTTATAAGGAGCAGCTCCGTCTGCAGTCACACAAGCACCTGTATGAAAGGACATGCCCTGCCTGTTGTTGTGGCTGCCAACTAAATGTCTGGATGTTTGAATAATCCAAACCCAGCTCCACTCAACCTACAAGCGCCTCCCTATCTTGTCATCCAAGACCGAGCCAGGTTCCATCCTTAAAGCAAAGTCACTACTAGAAGACTTGGAAGATCACCTCCATACAAAGTGGGAAAATGTGCTTCAGAAGTAATGGCCCCAGGCGTTCTTTGCTTTCAATTAGAGTAGCCACGACCGTAGAAAGAAAACAAAAACAAAACACCACTTTCCACCCTTCCACCACAACTTCAGTGGATTAAAAAAGAATCTGTTAATCAGTTTCAATCAGTACTCAGTAATAAATTCATTCTGCTTGAACCTGCTTGATATTTACACCACGGTTTAAAAACTTATTAAAATACAGGACTTATAACTCCTAACTGCTTTAGTGACAAGTTTCAAAAAGGATGAAAGAAAGAAGCAAATGGAAGAAAGAGGGAAAAGCTCCCCCCCTGGCACTTTGATACAAATTGGACCAGCAGAGTGCTCTTTGCATTGTTCTGCTGCTCAGGCCATTTGGGAGGCAACCATAGGACATCTTGGATTCCCACCAGAACTCCTGCTTCACACCCTAGGGCTGCCCTGACACTTGCTGGCAAGGTCTTGCCCATTGTTTCACTACGCAGTCATGATGGTACACTATGGTCGTGTACAATCAGAAGCAGAGTAAAGGAAAAAGGATTTGTCTGGTTGGCGCAATTAGATTTTACTGAAAACTAATTACAAAGGAATGCTATTGTGATAAGTGCTTCCCGAGAGGGAACAAAAATTAAAACGACACCATGTCTACCAGTCTTCAATTCCAATCAATGGCGGCGTTTCACTAAAACCTCAAAGAAAGATCAGAGTTGGCCCCGTTGCCCAAGGATATTCTGGGCTATTTGAGACGCTAGGTTGCAAGAAGCAAATTCATTTTATCCGGCGAGATTCAGAGGACAGACAGACATGTTATTAATAAGGCAAAGTCCCTTCCTCCTCATAATTTGGGGGAAAAAGGCTCCAGTCTAGAATGAGGATCAGGGACAAAACCTGAAGGAAAGTGGGGTTTCCGTATCTTTGGAATCTCAGCATGAGGGTCAATGTAACCGTCACCAGGAACAGGAAGGACACCAAAGCCAAAGCCAACAACCAAGGAAAAAAATGTGATCAGATGGAGACGCCTAAATCACTAGGTTTGGGAATTCAGCTCTGGCGGGCCTCTTGAAAGTGTTCTCTGCAAACACCAGGTTCACAGTCCACTGTGGCTGAAGGGGAGATGCCCATGATCCTTCACCTGACGACACCTCTTGCTCAACAGCATCTCTCTCCAAGTAACACGCGTTCTGTTTGAATCTCTCCCGTGTGAAGCCAATAGTGAAGAGGGAAGAGCTCGTGGGCCTGTAGCATATGGAAAGAGGCCATCGAATTTGTCCCAAGTCAGCATCCCACCCTACCACTTGTCACTAAATAGCGGATTCAGCTGAGCGAGGCACCATACTCAAAGACTATGAACCCTCAGTGCTTGGAGGGAAGTAATATAACTGGGGGGTGTTTATCATTCCTATCCAAGACACACACTTTCACTGTGTCACGCGGCTGAGAGGAGAGAGCCTCCATCCTGGGCCCGCACTTGAATTCTGAAACTAAACTCCCCTGAGTTGCTCATAGTCGAAGGAGCGCTGGGCCATAGAATGTGTTCCAGTTCAGAGTTAATTGAGATATAGGGGAATAGGTAATTCTTTCAATTTGCTACTCTTGATAATGGAGTAGTGATTGGCATTTGCGGTCCTAGATCTGGGTCAGAGGCCTTCACATGGAAAACAGAAACTCCAGAGGTTGTTCTCTAAAAATATGGCAGTATAGGAAGATGTTTCAAAAAAAAGACGGGAGGGGTTATCATTGATATCTGAGATGTGTATGGAGATGGTTTGTGGGTGGACAGAGGAGGTAGTGCCTTTTGTCTGTGATATGATTGGTTGATATATATTCCTGAGGGATTCTGAGGCCCTTTCTCTGTCAGGTGACCATCTGTGAGGAGTTGAAGTATGCAACTGAGATGAGACAATCGGAAAGGTAAAAATTCCTGAAGATGACAAGTGACTTCCCCATTTCTCCAGAATCCTGTCATGTACTTTAATGAGGGCAATACACAAGCTCCAGGTGCAAATCTTCGGAAGTGGGCTGGAGTGGAGTAAGTGATCACATTCGGGAGCATTGTCTTCTCATCAAAACTTTCAATTTCACATTGGCAATGGTCCAGCAATCCTCCTCCATCACGTGGCTTTATTATCATGCACATATTTTGTCTGTCCCAAAATCAATAGTCTCCCATAAGTGATAATTTGTTCCATCTCTGGAATCCACATTTACATACCTTCTGGGCTGCTATCCTGGATTTTACTAATTATAAGTGATCTCAGCATTATGATCCTTCAATCACTGTCCAGATGATTTAAACTTGAAGCACGACATCCCTATGGGGGGAAATTCTCTGTTAGTCTTCCCTTATATTTGTGGCCTGGGAAAAAACTGTGTATTATCAGTAGAATCAGTTACTGTTAACTATATTTTAGCTGTACCAGTGTTTTTAGTTTCTCCCTCATCGCCATGGCTGTAAGGATCAATGGTATGCTTTTGCTTCTTCTTTCCCTGTCCTAATTGTTCAGCAATATTAATTCTGCATATTCCACCATCTTTGGTCTCGTGAACTTCTAGCTTGAATATGGAATGGAGCGCAAGTGGTAATTCCTGGAGAGAGTTTACTTATCCAATGTCATCCGTCTTCAGCAGTTGCCGAGGACGAAACCGAACCTGGCTCCGGAAGATTAGAAGACTCACTCACTTAAGAATGAATATCTTCTATCTTGGGAAACGTGGGGCATTTACATTGATATCGTGGAATGAAACCTTTACATGGAAAATATTCAGTGGATTGTGTGCCACAAGTTCTAATTTTTAGGACACAAATAGGAAGACTTGCGACAAAGCTCTTCCTGTCTATTCTGGCACTTAACATACAGATTTCAATTTTGGCTCATTTAGGTCAAAATATTGCTTTTCTGAAGAAAATCCCAAGCTTGCGTTTTTGGCATGTCACTGATCTCTAGCCCAAATCTGTAGCAAGGTTTTCCCCACAAAGGATCCTTTTCTGCTTCGTCTGCACTGAATAGTGAACCTGCTCAGACACCACAAAAAGGACACAGACCAGAGTAATGAATAGAAGAATACTTGCCACAAAACTGCTATTCATATTGTCTCTCTGTACCTTGCCTTCATCTTATTATCATTGCTTCCTTCTTCCTCTCTTCGTTTCCTCCCGTCAAGTGTCCCAGTGATTTGCAGTAATATAGCAGAGTTTGTTTTCCCTTATTACTGATCCTTAAGAAATTGAGAGCATTCCTTTCTGGATCAGTTTGTTAATCAAGCCTCCGCTGGAATTCCTTTCAGTCAGTTGAATGTAATGGAAGGATGTTGAAACAGGAAATTTAGGTTTAAAATCTATGCTTGCTCCTCGTTGTTCCAACAGACGACACTCTAGTCCACACGGGAACTGGAATGTGGCTAATATGTCTCTTGCAAGGTGCAGTGCGATTTCCCCTGCTTTTCGATGGGAACTTTATGATTCCCTATATTCCTTTAATATTGTTTGATGAGCCATATTATTCTTCATATAAGCTGGCATGGTAAATTTCCTCAACAACTCTTGATCTGAACAAGAGAAAGTTACCCTGAAGAGAAAAAATGCACCCAGAACACACTTCAATGAACATGTTCATGCATGAATTATGGCGCTAATAAATTCGATATTCTCATATCAGCTGACAGCTGCCATGATAATGCTTTCTTTGCTCCACAGGCATCCCTTGTTTGACTTTTTTTAAAAACGTAATCTTCGTATGTCGGCCACGCAATATATAAAGAATGCAATACAGTAGTTTAGCTTTATGATGGAAAAGGAAAGAAAGTTATTCTAGTTTTTTATCTCCTCGAGTTTTCCATGTGAGCTCCAGCAGTATGACCATGATACTTAAATCCTGTTTTGCTATTTTCTTATTACTGGTGTACATTCATTGCTTTAAAAAAAAAAATCTAGTACCTGCAAACTATAGATTTCTTCTGTACTGATTTGACACCATGTCTGGCATTATATATAGATAAGATTTTATTGAAGAAGAATTTTTTTTTAATAAGCAATGCAAATTCAAAACATAAAAATTTCCTGTCGAAGTTTCATCAAGCTTGTCAGCCATGTAAATGATCATACAATTAAATGGTTTTGCACGATCCATGTTTTCGACGATTAAATTCATTATAAGAGAGATTAATCCAAATTTGTTTTGGATGATTAAATGTGAATTAAGGGGACTCTGAAGAGTTAATTGATGGCACAACAGGACACATTTGATAAACAATTTACTGATAGTATTGCCTATATTTCTCTGAGATTATATGTGAATAAACTTCAGTATTAGTGAGGATTTTCTGCCAGTGCTAGGTAATATTGTGTTGTTCCTATTAAAAGATTGGACAAATATAGTAGTTGTATAACACTCAGGCTAAAACTGGACACAACCCATTAAAAACCAGTACTTAGCAATGAACCAGTCTAGTATGAAGATTCATTCTGGAAGCAGCTTTTCCACCTTTTCATCAGGAGAACGATAGTATGGATTCTATACATGTGTTTTAGTTTCCCTCCCTGTCCGGTAATGCCGTTTGCCATAAGGTCCAGAATCATGGAATCATAGAGTTTGGAAGAAGCCCTCAGTCTAGACACTATATTCCATTGATGCAGCACAGAATTGCCATTGCTTTTTTAGCTATAACATCACATCCTGACCCGACAGTGCTGGACTCCACTCCTAGAGTGCATTTCACTAGACTTGTCATCAAGACAGTTGTCACTATATCTGTGATTTCATTTGTTTACTGACCAATTGGTAGAATCCTACATTCTTTCCCATTTGACCTTAATATTTTGTTTGCTTTTGGCCCAACTTGCTAATGTGTTAAGATCAAATTTGTGAATTTTGATACCTGTCCTCTGGGTTATTAGCTAACTCTCCTAAATAGGGGTCATCCAGAAATTGTGATAAGCATGTCCTCTATTCCATCAGCCAGTCATTGATAAAGAGGTTTAGAGCACTGAGCCCAGGAACAAGAATCCTGTGGCAGGCCCACAGACGAGAAGAAGCGCCATTGTTTGGAAATACTTTTGGTTTTCAGTTGGTTAACCAATTACAAATCCAACGAATATCACATTGTCTAGCCAGCCCACATTGTACTAGCTTGTTTTCAATGGTTATCAATGGCATCTTGACAAAGGCCTTACTGAAAATCAGATAACTAAACATCCACAGCATTCCCTTTATCTTCCAAGCTTGTGACACTATGTAAAAAAGGATCAAGTAAGCTGGCATTACTAAACATATCATTGGTAGAACACTCAACCTGCCTTTTAGTAATCAAAGCAATTCCTTTCTAAATGCTACATAAACTGTCCTGTTTCATGATCTGCGTCTAAATCTTTCCTGATAATGATGTCAGGCTGGAGGGATGGCAGGCTGACTGGTCAAGAAATTAGTGCGTCCCTCCCCCCCCCCCTTTGTTTTTAAATGAGGGTCAGCATTGTTCCTCTCCTCAAGTCTGTTGGGACTCTCCTGGTTTCCTGCAATTTCTCAAAGATTATTTGACAGTGATCTGAGATTACTTATGCCAGTTCTTTTAATATCCATGGATGTAGTTCAATGTGGCCTGGAGACTTGAATTCATTTAGATAGCTATGTATTCCTGTACTGCTTCTTTAGCGATTCCTGCGCTTTCACGTACCTGCATCATCTGCTGCAATCTACAGGTTTAGCATTGCTGTCCATTTCAAGAATACTGAGACAAGAAGGTGTTGAGTAGTTCTGCTAGTTCTGCTGCTTTTCTCTGTCCCCTGCTAAAGCATTTCAGCAGCTACTACTACTCCCAATGGCAAGTCCCCTGCCCATTTTCCCCTTGTTCTTCCTTCTGCCAGTCCTGTTACGGACAATACAAAAAAGGCTTTTTTTTGTTTTTAACTTTTCTAATAAGAACTGAACTTGTTCTAATCCGTTATTTTTTCTGACTAGTTCTTCTGTTCCTTCTCCCCCTGTTTGCTGGCTAATTGTTGAGCTTCTTTATGATTCCCCAGTTTCCATTCATGGTACATGTCCCGTCTTGAGTCTCGTGTCAGTTGAAGTTTTTAAGACATCCTTGTTGGCTTTGTTTTCCTCCTAATTGGAAGAACGGTTTGAAATTGTGCCATTCAATAAAAAATGTCACTTTTAAGAAAATTTGCTATCCCCCTCATGAACGTCTTTCCTCTTATTAGTAGTCCTGAACCATTGAATCACCACCAGTATTTCCTTAAATTTAACGGAAATCAGCTTTCTTAACGCTAGAAGGCAATGGCTGACTAGGCTTTGGCTTCCCTTTCCACTGTCTAACAGACGCCAGAGAACATGGGTCATTCCCACGCTAGGGTCCTGCCACTTCTTCCGCAACTCCCCCCATTAGCCAGATCATCACTGGCGTTGGTTAGGAGTCTATCTAAATAGCTGATTCCCCTATTGCTTTTTTTTTTCCACCTTCTGGGCGAATGAAATTTTCTGTAAGGCAAGTGAGGATTTTTGGATCTGTAAATTTTTGGCAGAGTTTGACTTCCAAAAATATCGGTATAGTTGAAACCCCATTACCCACCACATTTCTCCTTTCTGACTGGTGTGGGACATGTGTTCCAGAAGGCATTATCCAAGTCCTTCAGATTGGCTTGGAGATCTATATTAGCCCCCACCAACACACCCCCACCACCACCACCAGCACATCCCTGTGGGTTTCTCTCCCTCCTGTTAAGTTTTAACCGATAACTCTCAACTTGGCTTCCAAGGGATTTGGTCGACAGAATCTGTCACATAGTGTACACATCCTTAAGGTATAATGCTTTTTCACTTTCCTTTCTGTTTGGTCTATTCTCTGTTAAAGAGGATATAGCTTCTATTAACTAACATTCTAATTATGAATTTCAGCCTA
>NC_056525.1:135203715-135210285 GCF_019175285.1 Sceloporus undulatus | reverse complement strand
TCCATCTAAACAGGAGGTAACAAACATCAAGACCCTTTGCTTACATAAGCAACGAATATCACCATTCCTTCTTTCCACTTTCAATCTAAGATGTTCTGCTTGCAATTTGTATATGATCGATTGTAAGGTACTCCTAACACAATGGTTCCCATGAATCACATTCATGAAAAAACACAAAGCTATGTTTAGCTGTGAACAGCTCTGTGGGAAGAAATGGAATATCAGGCGACGGGAGAATGGGCAATGAAGAATGGAAGCATGAAAATACAAGATATGGTGTGGGAAATGGAAGATGGTTAACTTTAAAAAGGTGACATATGGAGGTGAGGGTCTTTGCAAACTTGTAGAGAAAAAGTGTGGGCAGGAGAGCTATACCTAGTAGACCAGCAGTCACAGATAAGCATGCTGATCTCCATGTATTAAAATTACATGTATTCTTGCACTCAACCAGTGTTTTGTTTTATGACTCTAAATTGTCATGTGTCTTCAAGCTATTTCTAACTCATAGTTACACTAAAGCTAACTTATAATGGGGTTTTCTTGGCAAGTTTTGTTCAGAGGAGGTTTGCCTTTGCCTCCCTCTGAAGCTGAGAAAGTGTGACTTGCCCAAGGTCACCCAGTGGATTTCCATGGACAGGGGATTTGAACCATCGTCTCCAGAGTCATAATCCAATGTTCAAACAACATCATGCGGGTTCTCCTCTAAATACTATTAAATATTAAATGACTGAATATTAAATCTCCATGTTTATGTCCCCATTCTTAGTTGTACTCAAATGGGGAAGAGTGATCTTCATTGATTTAATATTTAATATTATTGGATCATGAAACTAGTTATGGAAAAAAGTTAATCTAATATGGACTCATCTAACAAGGCTCATAGATCATATTCCTCTCTCCTGTCTGGACAAAATATTCATCAGAATTTTTAACAGACTATTTACATTGCAATAGATAAATTAAAGAAAGATAGATAATATTCACCCAGACAATTGCATCTGTAATATTCCAGTGAGGCTTCCACAGTTTTGAGTTGAGCCTCTGGGTGTCACTGTTCACCAATAAGGAAGAAAACTGCAGGGTCCAGCAGTCTAGAATACGATATTATATGCAAGAACACAGAAAAACCAAGAGATGAGACTGACTGAAACAGCATCAGGAGTGAAGCAGTGGTGCTTTTTACATGGAAAATGGTGGTTTTGGAACTAGAAATGTGAGTAACAGAAGAGGAATACTAAAAAGCAATAATTATTAGGAGAAGAGGGTTTGAACTGGAACCAGAGTCATTTATCCTAGTGTAAAAGAATGGAAGGAACTCAGAGACCGTGGCACTCCAGAGGAGGAAATCTGCAGTGCCTTATTATCTTGGTGTTTGCTTGGAAGGCAGTTTATGGGCAGCTACACTATTCTATTCCTGAAGAGATGCCAAAAGGCTCTTTTGTGGGGAGTATTACAAAGGACCTGGAAGTGGAGGGGAAGCAGGTTTTGAACCATGGACTACGCATTGTTGCTAGTAAAGGTATGATACAGTATTTTGCTTTAAATGTTAATAGTGGGGATTTACAAATTTCTAAGAAAATAGATAGAGAGGAAATATGTGGAGAGGAAGAGAAATGCATGATAAAGTTCCAGATACTTATTGAAAGTAAATTAAAACTTTATGGTGTTGAAGTGGAAATCACAGATATAAATGATAATGCTCCTCAGTTTCAATCAAAAGAATGGAAAATGAAAATGAGTGAGACAACTATACTTACAGAACGATTTCTTCTACCTAGAGCGCAAGATCCAGACCTGGGCATAAATTCTGTCCAGCACTATGAACTGATAGGCAGTGATCATTTTTCTCTGATGGTGCAAAGAGGAGAAAATGGTGCCAGACAGCCAGAACTGGTGTTGGAGAAACCACTAGACAGGGAAGAGCAATCAGTCTATGATCTAATTCTAACAGCGACTGATGGAGGTGATCCGATCAAGTCTGGCACATTGCAAATCCATGTTATTGTTCTTGACACAAATGATAATGCACCACTTTTTAGCCAATCTGTGTATGAAGTGAGTATCGCAGAGAATATTCCCAAATGGTCGACTGTGGCGAAAATAAGGGCCACTGATCTGGATGAAGGAATCAATGGAGAAGTAAAATATTCTTTCCAAGAAACTACAAAGAAGATATCCCAAATGTTCCTGTTAAATTCCACAACTGGAGAAATAATCCTTGTTGGGAGTTTTGACTTCGAGAAATCATCCTTGTATGAATTTGAAGTGCAAGCCATGGATGGAGGAGGCTTGAGTGACAGATCTAAAGTTTTGGTCTTTGTTACAGACATAAATGACAATGAACCAGAATTGACAATGACCTTTGCAATTAGTTCTATTGCTGAGAATACACCAATAGGAACTACAGTTGCCATTTTAAACATAGAAGACAGAGATTCAGGACACAATGGGCAGGTTAAATGTTCCATTCCTAGCAACCTTCCATTTCAGCTCAAGAAAACACATGATGAGTTTTACACTTTAGTGACAGAGGGAAGCCTTGACAGGGAAGAAGTGGCAGTGTACAATATTACTGTTACAGCAACTGACGAAGGGACGCCAGCACTCTCTACCTCTGAGATTATTTCATTGCAGGTGTTGGACACAAATGACAACCCTCCAATATTTGTCAAATCAGATTATACCTCTTATCTCCTAGAAAATAATCCAAGAGGAGCTTCCATCGTTTCCCTAAAAGCAAATGATCCTGACTGGGAAGAGAATGCCAGAATATGCTATTCCATCATTGAAGGTCAAATAAATGATTCTCCACTCTCCTCTTACCTATCCATTAACTCTGAGAGTGGGATTGTCTATGCCTTGAACTCCTTTGATTATGAAGAAATCCAGGAGATTCGATTCCAGGTCAAGGCCCAGGATGGGGGCTCCCCATCACTCAGCTCTAGTGCTTCAGTGATTCTCTTCATCCTGGATCAGAATGACAATGCTCCAGAAATCCTCTACCCTTCCCCTCCCACCGGTGGCTCCACTGGGATAGAGCTGGCCCCTCGCTCCTCTGAGCCGGGATACCTGGTCACTAAGGTGGTGGCAGTGGATGCAGATTCCGGCCAGAATGCCTGGCTCTCCTACCAACTGACCAAGGCCACAGAGCCAGGGCTCTTCACTCTGGGACTCCACACTGGAGAGATCAGGACAGTCCGGTTCCTTCTGGAGAAAGATGCTCTCAAACAAAGCCTGGTAGTCATAGTGAAGGACAATGGGCAGCCCCCTTTGTCTGCCTCTGTGACAGTTACCGTGGTGCTGGCTGACAACATCCCTGACATTCTCCCAGATCTCTCCCAGATCTCACCAGCATCTCAGCGCCTGTGATGACTCCTTCAGATCCACCTTTTATCTGTATTTCAGTGGCTTTTGTGTCCTGCTTGTTTTTGATGTTTTCTCTTGTGTTATTGCCATTGGTACACAGATGGGAAATTCTCAGTTTGCCAAAGTGGAAGTGTGAATTTCAGTGGTGTTCCCGTTTCACAGTTTGTGGGATTGTGGAGTTCGGGCCTTCTTCAGTCTTATTGCCATGAGGTTTCTCTGACCTCAGCTCTAGGAAGAGCCAGTTTATACAGCCAAGGGGAATTCTTCCAACACTTTGACTAATCAGCAGATTCTTAAGTTACGAACCTATCTCTCTAGTGAAGACTTAGATTTGAACAATGGGATTAATCATCATCCAGGTGAGCAATAATCTAAGTTAGAGCATCTTACTTTTCCAAAATAGATTTGATTCCTAGGCAGAATGGAATATGTATTCACTGTGGTGTTTTTCAAAATATGTGATGTTTCATTTTCCTTAGTGTGCTTGCTCCCCAAATGTTTACCTACATCAAATCCCACCCAGTTTAGCACTGCTGCTGTTGTTTTTGCAACTCTTTTAACAGTAATGTCAATTGCCATTTTTTCAATTTTATCCTCTTATTATCTGCGTCAACCAACGTACAGAATTCCACAAAGCTTCCTTCTCTCTTCTCTGAGTAGAACACTTAATAGCAATAGCAAGTACATTTCTATACTGCTTATCAGTGCACTAAGCACTCCCTAAGCGGTGGAGACTTGGGATTGCTCTGACAAAAATCACAACAAAACAGCAGGTAATCAGAAAGTTTATTATAAGATAGAGTAGAGCATTCCTGGCCACGTCTTTGCTGAATCTGAGGAACTCCAAATATGCCAACACTTTACCATTCCCCAGACCCCTCCCTTTGAGTTGGTTTCCCTTCGCTCAGCCTTGATGTAAAGTTCTCCCTTTGTTCTTAAGGGGAAAGGAGGGGGGGTGTTGACCATTGGTTCCTAGATCCTCTACCAAGGAGAGATCTAAGTTGTATGCATCTTTGGTATCATTACCCAGCAACCCCCCAAAAACTGCCTATCTGCAATACGTGACATCCAGCCCATTCCTCATGGTTGCAGCCCCTATTCCCACAATGACTATCTATCTATCATCTATCTATCATCTATCTATCTATTCTACAAACCTCATGGCCGAATGCCACCTGAAGACTGACTGAAGGTGGATTCTGACCAGCGGTTTACATGGGTAAGCTAATTGCCCCCAACAAGCTGGATACACATTTAGCGACCTCAAAGGATGCCAAGCTGAGTCGACCTGAGCCCTGGCTGGTATTGAACTCACAACCTTGGTTTTTGGTGAGCGGCTGCAGCACGGCATTTACCACTGTGCACTAGCTCTTTAGTTTTGTTCGGTTCTCTATTTAAGAACAGTAATGAGCATTTTTTTTAAAAAATACATCTTACTTCTAACCTCCTCACCTTCAGTTCCTCTCCATTACACATCCATTTCCCAAAGCCTTCTTCCACTGCTGACAGTGCAAAAGGATGCTCATGCACCTTAGATTTGTTGCCACCTTGACAGCTGTTGTGAAGGCTGCTGTTTCTGCTACAAGTAAGTGGATGGTACAAGGGTGGGGAACAGAGAAAAGTAAGGGAAATAAAATCAAGTAGAAAGTAACGTAAGGGAAAAAAAGGAATTAATATGCAGGAAAAAATGAAAGAAAAAACAAACAAGGAAAACGGCTAACAAAAGTACAATAGAAGAGAAGTAAAGGAATTTATTTGAAAGTAAAGTGGTAATGAAATAAAGGAAAAGAAAATAAATTGGAAACTAGGCAAGGCGATAAAAAAGGGGAAGTTTTGTAATAATAAAAATAAAAGTGATTCATTTTGTCTCATCTCTTTCTTTTAGTGCAAACTCCCTTTGAACACACAGAACCTAGCTATTTGCCAAACATAAAAATGGCACTCCAGCTAAAGGAAGTTGCCATACCTTGGGTAGCTAGAATATTGTGCATTTTCTATACCTTTGCATGACAGAATGTGAAGATGTAAGAAAGCAGATAGAGAGAACCATCAGGACAATTTACTATGAATGGTTAGAAATATCTTTAGTCATGTGCAAACTAACAGAAAACTGATATTAGTTATGTCATACTGATAAGCATTATATATGCCACGACAGTTGAAAGAGGGCTGATACACTGTGCTTCAATCTTACAATAAACCACATTGCTTTGGAAACATATATCCATAGAACTTTAAATGCTAATAGGTTTCTTTATTGGTTGCATATGTAAGACAACTCTATGAAATTTATTAGGTCACCATATATTGACAACTGACCTGAAAGTAACTTGCCCAGACACCATGTTGCGTTCATTGAGCTACTTTACCGCACATATATAACAATTTATACAAACTTGGAAATCAAAAGCTGAAAACTCACTCTGTAATGAGATTGGAACTTCAAATCAAGGTGGAAATTGAATGGGGAGTAACAGATATAGATATGGTTGAAAAGTACACAGAAGGTTTCAACCGTATTGGAAATCTAGATAAAAGATGCCAAATAGAATGGTTTTTCACTATGGGTAATACAGTGTAATCCTTATAATGACTGATGGAATATACATGGGCAAGTTGGCTTTGTATATCTTTTTTAAAATAAATTTAAAAGAAATGACCACCCTGCATAGAAAATTTTATGCTTGTTTAACTAAACTGAATAAAAAAAAATAATAAGCTGCGAAAAGTGTATATTGTACTCTTAAGTTGTTGACTCATGGTGATCCTATGATGATGAATCTCCAAGAACCCTTGTCCTTCATGCCTTTGTTTAGGTCCTGCAGTCTCAGGCCGTGGGCTCTTTGATTGAGTCTAAACATCTGGCATGTAGTCTTCCCTCTGTGTACTGCCCTCTACCTTTCCTAGCATCATGTCTTTTCCCCGATTCATGCTTCTCATGATGGGCCAAAGTACGACAGCCTCATTATAGTCCTCTGGCTTCCAGAAAGAGTTTTGGACTTGATCTGTTTCTAGATCCATTTGTTTTGCCTCCTGGCATCCACAGTATCCTCAGAACTCTTCTCCAGCACCACATCTCAAATTAGTCTCACATCATACCAGTTGATGGGGAATATGATGGTTGGACAATCCTCTGGTGTTCATATTTCTATCTTTAGCACCTAGGTTTTTCCAGTTCTTTCATAGGTGCTCTTCCCAGGTCCT
>NC_056525.1:135124507-135203690 GCF_019175285.1 Sceloporus undulatus | reverse complement strand
ATTAT
Organism: Sceloporus undulatus; assembly: GCF_019175285.1. Taxonomy (NCBI): domain Eukaryota; kingdom Metazoa; phylum Chordata; class Lepidosauria; order Squamata; family Phrynosomatidae; genus Sceloporus; species Sceloporus undulatus. Next base: position 135,203,685 of record NC_056525.1, on the reverse strand, counting down.
TATTATTATTATTATTATTATTATTATTATTATTATTATTATATCTGTCGAGGATGTGTGTCTATTTAATTAGCAATCTATTTTCGAAAAATAGGCAGCAGCAGAACACATTATTGGCATAGAATGCTATTTGAAAATGCTGAAATTCTGGACCATGCCAACAACTATCAGGTCAGAATGTGCAGGGAGACCATTGAAATCCACAAACACCAGGACAACTTCAACAGGAAAGATGAAACACTGAAAGTAAACCAAATTTGGCTACCAGTCCTGAAGAATAGCGAAAGTCCTGAACCAGAGCTGAGAATGCTGGACTGTCTCCCAGTCCATGATAGCAGAATAGAATAATGGTTCAAGTTAGACACTCAGAATGCATCTCACTCTAGCTTTTCCCCAGTGTGCATGTGCACATGCCTGAGGAGATCTGTGCATGAAGTTTCTGAAGACCAGTTCATAAAGGTTCTCACTGACACATTGGCCTTTCAATTCAATCACAGAGGTGGAGCCTTTGAAAATAAAGCTTGAATGGTATAAGCATGAACTGGTGGTTGCTGCTGAGAATCCTGTCTCATAATTCCAAGCTTTCCTTTGAGTGTTACTGAGATTACAGTCTTCCGATATTATGTATAACTACATTTTTAAAAGGACATCTTTAGGATGTTTTAGCTGTCCAGAAAGTATAAACTTAACCATAATTTTGGGGAACAATTGAAGTTCCATTCTACAAGAAAGCTGTATATACAACTGGGACTTTTCACATCGCAACACCTCACATTTCCCAGACATAGTACACTAGATAATTTTTTATCAACAACATGAACCTCAACAGCTAATAAATGAGTCAGAGTACAGACTTTACTGATAAACTTAGAAAGTATACATTATAAAATATGATCACTTACTTAATATGATTAGCTTACTTGCTGTTCACCGCTATGATCTTTGGAATAGCGGTATATAAATAAGACAAATTATTATCAACTTGTGGCTGTTTATTACAGTCCCCCCCTTCTATTTGTGTTACTGTTCAGTACAGTTGTGTCAAAAGGGTCAAATCTCTTTATGATGCTTGGGACCTATTCAAAATCACACAAATAAAGACTTAGCTAGGATGTATATCAAAGATCAGCAAGGAAAGTAGGTCACCAGCATGTTTAATAAGCTGTATAAAGGAAGATGTTACAGATAAATGTGCATAAACTGAAATTCTTGCCCATCTAATGTGAGCTCAAAAGAGTATAAACATGTACAAAGGAAAAGTAGTGATGTAAAAGCATATTGGAAACAGTGATAAAAATATTTTAAATACATTATTAGATAAAAGAAATATTTGGAGAATTGGATAACAATAAAATTAAAGAACCTTTGAAGTAAAGTAAGAAAACTGCAGAGATGAATTTATTATTTTCATCTGTCTCCCCAGAATTAGATATGGGGGAGATACCCATACCTAAACTAATGCTTCTAGGAGGGAAAGAGGGATTGAGGCCAATAGTAGTGACAAGAGAGAAAATTTAGGACTTCATTGACAAATTCCAAGCAAATAGATCACCTGGTTTTTATGGTGTCCACCCAAGAATTTTTAAAGAACTTGGAAAACTAAACTATGTATCTTCTATGTAACATGCAGTTTTATATTGGGCTACTCTAGTATCACCTCTAGGCTAGGCAGGAACCTGTGCTCCCTGTTGGTCACTATTGCCATGCTGTACCCACACTGGCCTTGTTGTATCTGGGTAATGGGTTTCTTTGTGAAGGTGAAGGGAGTCAGGGGATGAGGGGAAAAGGTGGATGAAAATCTGTTAGCTCCGATAGTTGATTCGGCAAATTAGTCACTTGCCTTCCACTGCTGCATTCAGCCAGCCCTGAAATCTCTCTCTGTCCCTCCCTCCACACTCTGAACCATCTTGGCACTGCCATGAGAACTTCTTCCCCCATTCCAAACTCATGCTTCAACTCAAGGCTGGGGATCTCTGGGATGGTCTCTCAACAGCCATGATGATCTCAGTACTCTCCTGAGTCAACTCCTTAGGGGAAAAAGTAGTTTTACAGATTAAAAACTGACTGAACAGGAACCAGAGAGCAGGACTAAATGGCCACTTTTTCAGTGAAGTCTCTAAGGGATCTATATTGCAACTGAGGCATTTTAATTTAATCATAGTTGACCAAAGTTCAGTAATAAGGTGGCCAGGTTTTCTAAAGATGTTAAATTATTCACCATGGTGAGTACATAGTTTATGAAGTGATCTGGAAGAGTCTCACCAAGCTGGGAGACTGGACAGTAAAGTGGCAAATTGGATTCAGTGTAAGGTAGTGTCAATTATTTACACTTTATCCATACAACAATGGGATTTGAATTGGCCATGACTGACCAAGAAAAGGGATCTTGGAGTTGTGGCAGAGAGCTAACTGAAAATGTGAACCCAATGTTCAGCTGCTGTAAAAATAGCAAATTCCATGTTGACGTAATTAGAAACGGAAATGAAAACAAATCTGCTAGTGTTGTACTGACATTATACAAATCCATAGAGCAAACACATCTGGATTTCACAGTTCTTTCCAACAAACCTGAAAATGGATACTCTAGAGATAAAAATAATGCAGGAAAAGGCAATCAAAATGATCAAGGGAGTAGAGCAGCTTGCCTTATGAGGATAGGTTATAACATTTTGGGCTGTTCAGCTAAGGGGGGAAAGGCAAATAAAGGAACAGATGATAGAGATATATAAAGCAGATAGGCATAAAAACATCTCCCTCATAATGCTAGATCTTGGGATTCTCCATTGAAGTTAAATGGGAGATGAGGACAGATCAAAGGAAGTACTTGTTTCCATAGTTTAGATTCCATAGAATCTGTGAAACAACCTGGACAAAGATACAGTCTTAACACATGCTTGTAAATAAGTTCACTTGTTTCAAAAAGGAGTACTGGCTGAATGGATTTACAAGAATAACAACACAGATAACACTCTACCAAAGACAAAACACATATAAGAGAAGGACACTGGGGACCGCAACTCTGATTCATTTAAAAGGAAGTGTAATACGGGTAAAAAAGGGGCAAGTGTCAAGACCAAGGAGTGAAGAGATGTTTCTGAGATCAAAGGATAGCCTTGGAATATTGGCAGGAAGACGGCCTTGGTCACAGTTGCCAACTTGGATAACTCTAAAGGAGGATTGGATGAATTCATGAAGGAAGAGGCCATCAAATGCTGCTAGTCAGGATGGCTTATATGTCAACTCTGGTATCAGAGGCAGCATGCTTCTGTCAGGGAGTGTGAGAGACAGGGTGCAGTTGGATTTGCATTCTGCTATTGGGCTTTCCATGGTCAATTCATTGACTACTGTTTAAACAGTAGTTGGCCTAGATAATCCTATAGTCTAATTCAACATGGATTTTATGTCCTTATTTTCATGTGACCATTAGCGATACGGATAAAAGTTCCCCACTGGTGAGCTCAGAGGTTCTTGTCTGCATCCAGGTGTGTGTTTTTTTGGAGGAAAATGAGTCTGTTCCTTTCGTTCTTTACTCTGTTCAGAACAGCATCTCCCCATCAAATGATCTTGTTCCCAGGGGAACAAGGGCTGGCTACTTAGACACATTGTTGGTGGGCTATGATGTCCTAAACTCTTGGCTTTTGTATCAGCTGTTGAAGGCCGCAAAACCATTGTTCACTGTGGTGCCCAAAAGAGAGATGTGAAAATCATGAGGCCAGTTAATAAATAGAATGCCATGAAACAAAGTCTGTTGTGGTTAAATATAATGGGCTTCATCCCCAGTCCATCTTTCCCATATTACTTGTTTTTCCAGAGGACAGACCCTCATATGGCCAACTGTTGCAGGTGCTTAGATTGTGAATTCCTGCATGGCAGGGGGTTGGACTGAATGGCCCTTGTTGTCTCTATGAGCTTTATCACACTAGTGAGATCCTGCAGGAAAACAGGATTTAAACGAGAGTTAAATTAAATTCGAATTTAAACAGAATCCACAAATTCAGGAAGTTTATCACACCAAATTGCTGTTAAAGTGACTGCTCCAGCCTGGTTGCTCCCTGTTCAGCATAGGACTGTGGCAACCAGACACCATGGTCCTGAGGCCAGTCCTGAATGGGCTGCCCATAAGGAGTGCGTTTTTTGCTCTCCTTTTGCCGTCGGCCATGGCACAACTTCAGCTCAATTTGGGATCATGTGTCATCTATCCACCATGCACCCAGATCAGCCTGAAGCTTTTGGTCCATTTGTCTTGGGCCACAGTTGGCTGCAGCAAATCTAGAAATACCCTATATCCTTCACTACTTTTAGCAGGTGTACAGGTTTAGTGTACAGTATTATCTAAAAAACTGACTTACAAGTTGAGAACATCAAGAGGAAACAGAGACAAGTTCATGAAGTTCTTTTATTATTTTGCACTGTAGAGAAATAATACTACATAGCCCTCTCTCCCAAAACCAGTAAAGTAAAAATAAAATAAAAAAATGGAAAATTGCTTTTGATCTTTGTACAATGCTACCTTCTTTTTACTGTCTTGCACTTACCTGTCATAATTGTGTGTCAAGAGTATTTAATTTTATAATATATTTTAAAAGTATTTGCTTTCCTTTCTGGGCTATCAAGCTCAGCAGCCTGAAGCAGCATCTAATGATTGGAAGCAAGGCCTGGATTGTTGGGCTGAACCTGCCTGAAACTCTGAGTTCATTAAATGGAGTAATATTTCCACAAATTTCCAGACAATTTCCATTATCCAAACCAATCTGTTTGCAATAATGGCTAAAAAGCCTTTCAGAGTAAGTGTAATACACTCTTGAGTTGCTATTTCAGGACAAATATACAGTCAGGGTGGTTTTAGCCACATTCAGCCACATGGTGGCAATACAGGAAAAGACATAAATGGAAAAATAAGAATTTTCTGTGTGAAGAAATCCACAGGGCGTTCTCAGCAGAACTGAAACAAGATGTCGAGATTTGGTCTGTGAAGGCAATAAGAACTGCAGAACAAAATTCATTTCTTCATCAGTAGAAATCTGACAAAAGCTTTATAACTGGGCCAGAAACTGAGGACTGAGTTCTGAAACATGGAAGACTGCTTCAGGAAGAAAGCAGGTCTGTATATTTTCCTTTTGTTGTTTGTGACTGAGGTTTTGTGTGTTTCCATTCATTATTCTGTGCCCGAAGAGAAGAGAAGTGGGTCCTTGGTGGCAAATGTGCTGAAGGATCTGAAACTGGGAATAGGGGAGCTCTCTGCTCGCAGAGCCCAGCTTGTTTCCAAAAGCTCTAAGGAATTTTTCCACCTTGATGCCCACTCTGGGAATCTCCTCATAAATGAGAAAATAGACAGAGAGGTTTTGTGTGGACAGACTGAGCCTTGCTTACTTCTCTCTCAAATTGTGCTTCAAGACCCTCTCAAAATCTATAGTATTGAAATGAAGGTAGAGGATGTAAATGACAATGCTCCCAAATTTTCTACAAATGATTTTCATCTGGAAATTCCTGAGAATGTTCCCATCAACACAAGATGCCCTTTGGAATCTGCCCAAGATGAAGACCTTGGAGAAAACAGCATCCAGAACTACACCCTGAGTCCCAATGAGTATTTTGATTTGGGTATAGAAAGCAAGAATGATGTACATCTCATTCTAATGAAAGCCCTAGACAGGGAGAAGGAGCCTCAGTTTGGGCTGACACTGATAGCTGTGGATGGAGGTGTACCACAGAGAACAGGAACAGTTCATATAAATATCACTGTCTTAGACATCAATGATAATTCCCCTCAGTTTGCTCAATCTGGATACAAAGTTAAGTTAAAGGAAAATTGTCCTCAGAATACTCTGGTCTCCAAAGTGGAAGCCAAAGATTTGGATTTTGGATCAAATGCAGACATCACCTACTCCTTTCACCGAATGCCTGAAAAAATACACACACTATTTCATTTGAATGAAAAGAATGGGGAAATCACAGTTCTGGGAGAAATTGATTATGAAAAAGAAACCAATTATGACATAAAAATCAAAGCAATTGATGGAGGGGGTCTCTCTGGGTACTGCAGTATTCTGGTAGAGATTGAGGATGTGAATGATAATGCTCCAAAAGTCTCAGTCATCTCCACCAACAGCCCCTTGCCAGAGGATTCTCACTTGGAGACACTTGTTGCCCTTTTCAGCGTCACAGACGAAGACTCTGGAGACAATGGTAAAACTGTCTGCTCTGTCGCTATGGACCTGCCTTTTATATTAAAACCGACTGTGAACAATCTTTACCAGCTTGTGATACAAAGTCCCCTCGATAGAGAGCAGATTTCTGAATATAATGTCACTATTATAGCCACGGACCTGGGCTCCCCTAGATTGACTTCAGCAAGAATGATTAAGGTGCAGATCTCAGATGTCAATGATAACACACCTGTATTTGAAAAGTCTTTATTTGAGATGCAGGTTCAAGAAAATAATATTCCAGGATTGCTAATTGGCTCAGTCCGTGCTCTTGATATGGATGTGGAGCAGAATGCCAAACTGACCTATTCCCTTTTGCCTGGGAAAGTTGATGTTGGTCCTGTAGCCTCTTACATCTCCATCAACTCTGAAACTGGGAACATCTATGCCCTCAGATCTCTGGACTATGAGCAGATAAAAGATTTCAAAGTCACAGTGAGGGTAACAGATCATGGTACTGTTCCCTTGAGCTCAGATGCAATTATTCATGTCCTTGTCATAGATGAAAATGACAATGCTCCCTTCTTCCTCTATCCCCTTCAGAACAGCACATTACCCTGCAATGAGCTGCTCCCCAAGATGGCTGAGGCTGGGTATTTGGTCACCAAAGTGGTGGCTGTGGATCGAGATTCTGGTCAGAACTCTTGGCTTTCTTATGAACTGCTGAAGGCCACAGACCCAGGCCTTTTCAGCATAGGAGCCCAGAATGGAGAAGTGAAAACAAGGAGGCCACTAACTGAGCGAGACACGAGCAAACAGAAGCTTATTATTGTGGTCAGAGACAATGGTGTCCCTTCTCAGACCAGCACTGCAACACTCAATATACTTCCAGTGGATGGCTTTTCTGATCCTTATCTGAAAGTGGTGGATGTCCGTCCACAGGAGCATGAAGATGAGGGAACCTTGACCATGTATTTGGTGGTTTGCCTGGCGTCCGTCTCTTCTGTGTTTCTGCTTTGCATTATTTCCTTTGTTGTTATCAAAACATGCAAACGAGATCCCAGAGGCACTTTTATTGCTGCCCCTCCTCACTTTTCCAGACCTAATATTCCAGAAAACTGTACCGATTCTCAGAGTGGTTCACTTTCCAGGAATTATCAATATGATGTTTGCTTAACTGGTGGATCTTTAAGCAGTGAGTTCAGATTTCTTCGACCTCTCGTTCCTGTTTTTTCTGTGGCGGATCCAAACATACTTGTGAACCATAACACTTCTACGGGTTCTCAAGACCAACCTGAACATTTGGAAGACAGTAAATCAAGAGAACAGGTGAGAGATTGCTATCATCGAACATGACTTTTCTTTAGCCATCACTCACATTTAATATTTGTTACCTACCATTTATCATCTTGTCAATAAAATATATTGTGGCTAGTGAAAGAGAGCAGTGGTTTTTAAGTGGCTAACCACCACCAACACCACCATCATATTTATATCCCACCTTTTTCTTCAGTGTAGGAAAAATAGACCAACACCTCCCGATCCTGGGATTATGAACTTGTTTTATCTCTATTCAGGCTTTTAATATACATGAGAAATATATATGTTTTATATAAGGGAATCTCCCTCTATGCATGGAAATTGTTAGGAGGAAGAGAAGAAAAAACAGTTTCCATGGAGGGTGTCCATGTGACTTGGAACTAAGGACGTGAATATCTCTTAGACCTTTCCCCCCTTTTTCTGATATTTCTACTTTCATTTTTTACCTCCTTGTTTCATTCATTGTGAGACTTTGCATTTTTTTTCAGTTACTGAAATTCACACAAATTTTTAATGTATTTTTTCTAATTAGTGTCCTTATTTGCACAACATACCTAATTTACACAACTTTCCCAGTTTGAATGCAGTTCTCCCTGCAGTCGTGTATAATTCAGCTATTCAGATTTTCAGACATGCGCAGGAGTCAATATGACTTCTATCTGTATGTACGAGAAGAGCTGGCACTCAAATAAGCACCTTGGATAATCACTAATAGGGATGAAAAAAATAATCTAAAATGTTTGGAAAATGGATGAAATACAAGTTTTTCAATTGTCGAAAAAGTGTAAGAAAAAGAATTCTGCATTGACAAGAATCAATCAAAATTTGCACATGATAACACAAAAGAAAGCCCAAAACGAGAGGAAGAGGAAAATATGGATACAAAAAATTGGGAGAAACTTTATGATTTCATAAGGGAAAAATGGCCTAACATACAAAATATAATTTAAAAGATACTTAAGAAAAGTAAGAAAGAATTGGAAAAAATAAGGGAATTATTAGTAGTTAAGAATATGTGTGGATAATATGGAAAATAAGATGAGGAAATAGGAAAATAGCGAAAAACACAAAACTAAATAGTAATATTACATAAGATGATATAAGATAAGCAGAAGGATTGGGAAAATGAAATGGAAAAAGGGTTGACTGAAGGAAGTCGTGTATTTGTTAAGTGTTAGAAGATGCATAGAAAGAGAGAAAGTGATGAGTGATGTGATGTATGTTAATGGATTTGTCTTATATGTCTTATATGTTTGTATTAAAATTTAAAAAAAAAATTTAAAAAAAATTGCACATGGTTGTTTTGCATACAAACCAGCATTTTTGTTTTGCACTGGAAACAGCCTTTCTGTGTGGAAACCATTTCAATGCAGAAATATTAATTCCTGCACAGAAAATGATGTTTTCTATGCAGAAAGTACTGTTTTCTATAAAAACCAACCACGTGTGAATTTTACACAAAATAAATAGGGTTGCCATCCCTGAGGACCTCCAAACCAGGAAAAATGTAAGACAAGGTTTAAAAATGTAGGACCTACATTTTTAAACCTTGTCCAAGGCCTTTCTGGGGCCTGGGAGACAGCGTCTCCCAAGCCCCAGCCAGGCCTCGGAGGACTCTGCGATCATGGAGCCGCCTCCAGAGCCTCGCTGGGGGGGGGAATCCCGGGGCGGGGCCAAACCGGGGCGGGACCGTGCGGACCCGCCCCAAACCGGGAAAGTCCCACCCCCAGGCGGGATATGGCAACCCTAAAAATAAATCCCCAAGTACAGCAGTACATCTCCAATCAGTGGGTTTATTCACTCTGTTATAATGCAAATGATTCAGTGCAGCCTTGAGAGCCTTGTGATAGCCTTGATCTTTTTGTCCTGTAATCAGTTTCCTGACCAGTCATTATCTAAAACTTTTTAGATTAACATAATTAGAAAAAGGTTTCATGTAGAAAGCAAGGGGAAAGATTATTGCTTATTTAATTAATAATTAATAATTTGTTTTATTTATATACCGCTATTCCAAAGATCATAGCGGTGAACAGCAAGTAAGCTAATTAGCAAGTAAGCTAATTTGCCCCCAACAGTCTGGGTACAGAGAACTGAAACAGCCTCTGATGAAGAAAAGGAGCAGCAACTATGAGCACTTACTTGCTCTTTAGCTTTAGATTAGCAAAATAGGTAGAAACAATGGAACGGAGATGTAACAGGAGAAATCTAAAGGGAATGTTGACTAAGTGAGAATTCCATAATGGAAGAAGATGGCTTACTGAAGATATATTGTCCGAGGGCCCTATAAAAATAGAGACCGTCAATCTAGATTTGCTCCACAGATTCTGAGATGTTATAATCCCTAGGTCAGTGATGGAGAACCTTTTAGAGACTGAGTGCCCAAACTGCAACCCAAACCCCACTTATTTATCGCAAAGTGCTGTGTCCCTCTGGATTTCTAGTGACAAACTCTAGTGAAGTCTGTGTTGGGATGATGGTGCATGTACCCACAGAGAGGGCTCTGAGTGCCACCTCTGGAATGTGTGCCATAGGTTCGCCATCACTGCCATAGGGGAAAATGATGTAGATTTTTAAACATTATGCATCCCCATTCATAAGCCACACATGACATTTTTTTCCTATTTATAATATTATGGCCCTATACAGACAGCCAAAATAAAGCTGCTTCAAGTCACTTTGGAGGTATGGTGTTCCAATGATACATGCGTCCTAAGAGTCTGGAAGCTGCACCAAAGCTGCACTCCAGTCCTTAGGAGTGGAGCGTGGCTTTGGTGCGGCTTCTGGACTCTTAGGATGCATGTATCATTGAAACACCATATCTCCAAAGTGACTTTATTTTGGCTGTCTGTATCAGGCCTTTGAAATGGAACCCAGTTTAGAAACATTAAAATGTCTTGAATTCCAACTTTTCTCTAAACTGTCTTTTTGGGTATTGCAGATATTATTAAGATATGCATGAAGGTTCTTGCTGAAATGCTGACCTTTCAGTTCACTAACAGAGGCTTTTGGAAATAAAGTTTGATATAAGCTTGATATATTACTGGAAAATTCTAGGATTGGTCTCAAACCATGAAGCATTTATTAAAGGTGAAATGATGGGCCCAGGGAAATGTTATCATATAAAGACATCTTATTGGAGGAAAATAATATATATAGGTTGAAGTGAAGAAAAGAATTCTTGAAGGAAGGAATTATTTCTCAGTGGTTTACTCACTGACAGTTAAAATGACAGAGCAAAGATGGATCTTAAACTGGAAGTTGTGGATCTTATGAATATGGACTTGAATAAGATACTATTCTCAAGTGACAGTCACGGGACAGCAAAACTGTATAAACTGCTACCAGAAAGAGACATGGAAAATGAAATAATAATAGAACCTATAATTCAGTGGATACAAAACTGTGGTTATACAATCTAAAGTGGACAATGGACAGTGGAGAAAGTTGTGGAACAGAGATTTGAAATTTGCTAAGATTTAAGAGGAAAACTTCTATAAAATGCTTTATAGATGGCACTGGATACTAGCAAAAATAGCTAAGATGGCAAAAAACATGAAAGAGAGTAGAATCATAGTCATAAAAACAAAGAGTTGGAAGTGACCACAAGGACTCACGCCAATCCCCTGCCATGCAGGAATAGACAATCAAAGCACTCCCAACAGATAGCCAGTCCATCTGCCTTGGTCCAGGCCTCGGAAGTGAAGATCTGCTGGACCTGATCCTATTCCTCACCACCACTCCCTTCTCCTTTTGTGTCATGTCTTTTAGATTGTAAGCCTCAGGGCAGGGAACCGTCTGACTAAAAAATTTATGTACAGCGCTGTGTAAATTTACAGGGCTTTATAAATAAAGGTTAATAATAATAATAATAATCCAACCTCTGTTTAAAAACCTCCAAAGAAGTAGACTCCACCACACTCCACTGTCAAACAGCTCTTACCATCAGGAAGTTCTTCCTAATGTTGAGGTGGAATCTCTTTTCCAGTAATTCAAATCCATTGCTTCAGGTCCTGTTTTCTGGTGCTACAGTAAACAAGCTTGCTCCACTCTCAACATGACATCCCTTCCAATAATTAAAATGGGCTATCATAACACCTCTTAACCTCTTTTTCTGCAAGCTAAACCTACCCAGCTCCCCAAATCTGACCTCACAGGGCATGATTTTCAGACCTTTCACAATTTTGGTCATACTCCTTTGGACACACTGCACCTTGTCAACATCCTTTTTGAATTGTGGTGCCCAAAACTGGACACAGTATTCTAGGTGAGGATTGACCAAAGCAGAATAGAGTGGTATTATTACTTCTCTTGATCTAGACACTATACCTCTATTGATGCAGCCTAGAATTGCATTGGCTTTGTTAGTTGCCATATCACACTGTTGACTCATGTTTGACTTGTTGTCTACTAGGAATCCTAGATCCCTTTCACATTTACTGTTGTCAAACTAGGTGCCCCCGTTCCTATATCTGTGCATTTCATTTTTTTCTGCCTAACTGTTGAAATTCATTTTGTTAGTTTTGGCCCAGCTTTCAACTCTGTTAAGATCATTTTATATTGATAGTTGAAGGTTCTTGCTGTGATATATATAAACAGGTTAATTGATAGTGTAGGAATGTAAGTTTAAAACTGTAGATTACAAGGAAAATTAACTGCTTAGGAAGAAATGAAAAAGAGTATAGTCGTAAAGCATGATATACTAACATATAAAGTGTTGCAGAATATTAGAAGTTTGGTTAAGGTCTGAGAGGATAGCAAATGTTATACATTTTTGTATGTAAAGATGCGTACAAATAGGAAATAGAAAGATATTGTAAAAGTGTGAGAAAACTGAATTAAAAAGTAATTTTTAAAGAAGGTAACAACACTTGAATTCTGCAACTACGGATGTAATTTAGTGGTTAATCCTAGGAACCCCCACCTTATATTTTCTTTTCCTGTTAACTTTTTAAATTAACTTTACAGATTAACAGCTTTTTAAAAAAATAACTTTTATTTATATTTTTAAAATATCTATTTTAAATATTTAATCTGTACTGTTTTCAATAAGCTGTAATCAGTCTTTAGCAACTTGTACATAAGGATAGATAGACAGACAGACAGATCTTGAGATCGGAGAAATCAAAGGGGAATTTAAACCAAGCGTGGGGATGCTATATGATGAACAGGGGACCTTACTGTGATCAGGACAAACTAAACATTGAAAGAAATACACTTGACTTGTTCTGAAATAAATGACAGTGCTACATCATGTTATTCTCCTACTTGACCTGTATTCTGGACAAGAGACCATTGTAAAGACACAATATGGAAAAACAGGCTGGTTTTCATCAGCAAAAGGGTTAGACATGGATGCATTTTATCACCTGTCTGTTTAATTTATACGCAGTACATACTGTGTGGAACATCAACAGTTTAATATATGTTGATGACGCCATTTTATTTACTGAAAACAGCAAAGACTTTCAACAACTACTGATGAAAGATAAGGAAGAAAATGCAAAAGGAAGGTTACAGTTCAATATTAAGAAGGCAAAATAATGACCACAGATGAGATACTTGGCTAATTCAATTGGGTAATGAGTCACCTATGGTAATTAAATTTAAATTTGGTAAGGAAGACAGATTTTCTGTACTTTGGCTCAGTCATTAATCCAAATGGAGACTGTAGTCAAGACTAAGACATGGAAGGGTGACTATCAAGGAATTAGATATGATCCTCAGCTATAAAGATAGATAGTTAAATACCAAAGTCAGAATCATCAAGGCCTTAGTATTTTTGATTTCAGTATGTAGATGTGAAAGCTGGATAGTGAAGAAAGATGACAGGAAGAAAATCAACTCATTTTAAATGTGATGCTAGAGGAAACTTCTTTAGATACTGTGAACTGCTAAAAACAACAATAACAGATAAATGGGACCTAGAGCAAATAAAGCCAGAACTCTTTCTAGAAGACAAGATGACTAAACTGAAGCTGTTGTACTTTGGACATGTCACAAGATGGCAGAACTCATTGGAAAAGACTATAATGCTTGGCAAAGTGGAAGGCAGTAGGAAAAGAATTACACACTACAGATGGACTGATTCAGTCAAGGAAGCCACAGCCCTGATTTTGCAAGACATGAGCAGGGCAGTTGATGATCATGGCTGTTGGAGACCTCTCATTCATTGGGTCAACATAGGAGGAAGTCAACTTGATGGCAACAACAACAACAACAACAACAACAACAAAATGAATAAATAAATAAAATAGTAGTAAATAAAATATTAATTTATTACACATCCCTGAGATTCTGATATGATAATTAAAAATACACGAAATCATCTTAGTTTCAAAAATGTAAATATAATAAAATCATTTTGGGAACAATTTGTGTCTCACTGTGCAAGAAAGAAATTCATACTTCCAGTACCGTCAGGTACACTGACAATTCTCTTCCAACACACACCTCAATGACAAATGATTTAGTAAGAGTCCAAAGATTCCTGGCAAAGTTTAAGACAAGAGTATTAGTAACTATTATAAACACTGGTGATAATTATTACAACATATTCTCCAAATGGGCTGAAATAACCTAAAGACACCAGATCCTGTCTGATCTAGTTAGTACTTGGTTGGGGGGGCCATCAATGAATACCAGGCACTGTAGGTTATATTTCTGAGGAAGAAACTGGTAACACTATCTATGAATATTCCTTGTCAAAGAAAACTCTGTGAAATTCATGGGGATACCATAAGTCAACAGGCAACTTGAAGGTGCACACACACATCTTCCAACTACCGTGCATTAGCTGAGATGGCCACATTTAATCCTGTGCATTTCTGGTTTCTCAGCTGGTCCTAAAGTATCACACTTTCCTTCTTTTGGCCACTCTGTTGCTTGCATCTGTTGCTGTTTGCCATGAAGTCAGCAAAGACTACTAGTGTAACCTCATTACTACATGCGGCTTTTAAACTGCGATTAGACCCAGAAATAAAGTGGCTTTGGCAATACGTATCGTATGAAATTGCCTCTGACGTGTAGCTGCTGCATCCCACAGGCGTAGTTAGGGTTTCCCTTTTCATTGACGAGGGAAACCTGTCGAAGAGCTTGCAATTGTTCTAACTGGTGGTGCAGTGGTTAAATGCTGGTACTGAAGCCACAAGATTGTGAGTTTGATCTTGGAGCGCTCCAAGATTCACTCATCCATCCATCCTTTCATAGGACCTTATCACACGAGGCACTTACAGCGCTGGAATCATGGCCCAAACACTTCAGAGGTACAGAGGTGGGATCACAGGCCTTGCTTCTGAAGCCTCACTGAAGCACGTCCCGCACTTCTCCCGTCAAATTGTTCACGGAGCAGCCATTTCTGTAATAATGGGATCTTCTGTTATGCAAAAAATGGCTGCTCCATGAACGCTTTGACAACGGAAGAACAGCGAAATACCTCAGCGAAATGACATTTGAGAAGTGTGACTGGTTTATTTAATTGTTTGGGCCATGAATTCAGCACAGTAAGTGCCCCATATGATAAGGGCCATAGGTCAATAAAATGAGTACCCAATTAGCTTACAGATTGTAAACTGCTTAGAGAGTGCTGAGTTCACTGATAAGTGGTACAGAAATGTACATGCTGTTGGTGTATAGTCCCCAGGTGTAAAATATTGCTACCAGGGCAGTTGGATTATTGGCAGTCATGTGGTTTCAGTATCCCTTCCTCTCCCCCTGCCTTCCTGCCTCATTATTCCCAAGCAGCCTGGTTACCTTTATTTTATTTTTCCTATTTCTTTTCTTCTTCTTCTAACTTAAGTTGTAGTAGAGGAGCTCTGGAAAGGTGCAATTTTTTTTTGAAAATAAATATAAATACAAATAAAATTTAAAAAATGGAAGGCATGCAGGACAAGGTTTAGAGGGGAGGTGGGGCTAAGGGGAAAAGAGTGAGATGGCAGCAGTTGTGGGGTTACAAAGACATGTGGTGATGTGGTGAATATAAGCAAGTATAATTCTGTTTTCATTTACAAATGTAATTGCAATGAAAAATCCCCTAAAACTAGAGGTTACAAATGAACTTCAAAGTGAAAAAACTTTCCACTCAATTGTTTCAGCAGAAAAGAAGGGAGAGGAAGAGTGGAATTGCTATAAGGACAGGATGCTGGGATGTTGGACCAGTTTAAAAATGCTTTTTAATGTATGTTTTTTTAAAATGTTTTTAATTGTACTGTTTTTTAATACTGTGAAGCCACTCAGAGTCTCAGTCCTGGGAAAAGAACGGGATACAAATAATAATAATAATAATAATAATAATAATAATAATAATAATAATAATAATAATAATAGCAACTTGCCTTTCTGGTAGGGTCAGGGCAAGAGCAAGAGAAACGGCAAACCACACACTTCAGCAGCCTGAAGGAGATCCACTTTGGATTATAGCACACACAAAACTCTATACCAGGCTCTCTCTCAAGCTGTCTATCAGAGACAAACAGATTTCCCCCCTCTAATTTTCCCAAAACAGATATTGTAGAGAAGCATTACTGGTTTGAAAATATTTTTTTCCTTCTCTTTCAGTTCTGATTTTTGCTTGTTTTTCAGATTTGCACAGATCTTATGTTTGAAGGCTTGCTTTTACTTGTTTTCTTCTCTGTTTCTTATTTACTAATCCTCTCTCTGAGTTTGCATGTGCCAGTGTGGCACAGTGCCATAGGAAAGAAATTGTAACTTGTGGATCAACACAGGGAAGAATTTACTGACTGGTTACTTTGGGTTTTTCTACAGAGAAATATTCTGTTTCCATAAACAATGAAATCACATGCTTCTACTCATAGTATTCAATAACATTGCTATAGTCTGATTTACAATAAAAACATAGTAAGGAACACTGTAACACCTTTGAGATTGAGAAAAATATCTAACATAACAGTTGAATCTGTTAAATGGATCAGAAGCCATGAAAGCTTATTCTAACAAAACCTTTTTTTAAAGAGATTATCACGGTGGGATTTCTGGGTTCAATAATCTCTTTAATTAGTCTCAAGATTGCTACAGGATGCATGTACCTCCACTCAGAAGTAATCCACAAGGAGATCACTAGGACTTATTTCTAGTGAGACATTCTTAAAGGCTATTGAACAACATGGATTTTTTTTAGTGACAAATTATGTTTTTGTAACTATGGCTTTCTTAACTAATTTTATTTTATTTATTCCCTGGAGCTAAAAATATAGTACCTTATTCTCCTTCCCACTCATCCACTTATATTTTTATTCTAACACCAACCTTGTGAGGGATAGTATCATTTAAAATCCACAAAACAGTGATACCTTTATAGGTCCAACCAAAATGCACATTACACATGTTGCAAGCTTTTGAAGCTCCGCTGGCTTCTTCATCAGGCAAAGGTGTTAAAAATGATACATGGGCCTGTTACAGACTGCCAAAATAAAGCTGCTTCGGGTCTCTTTGGAGGTATGCTGTTTAAATGATGCATGCACCCTAAGAATCCAGAAGCTGCACCAAAAGCTGGACTCCGGTGCTTAGGAATGGAGTGTGGCTTTGGCACGACCTCCGGACTCTTAGGACCCATGCGTCATTGAAACAGCATACCTCCAAAGAGACCCGAAGCAGCTTTATTTTGGCAGTCTGTAACAGGCCATGAAAAAGAAAGAAAAAGGGGGAAATGATTATGTTTGGCATAGCTCTGTGTTTGGTCAAGATGTTGTTGTTGTTGTCGTCATCAGTTCAGATGGTAAGGAAGGGTATCCATGCAGGTGAGCCCCTCTTTCCTCTGGCCATGTGGGTACTAGGAGATTTATTCAAGGAAATAAGCTTTACATTTCATTAACAAGACAAAAGGCTGCTGCCTTTGACAGCCAGTTTGTCTGAATCATTTGTGAGGCTATAAGCACTTTATTAAGAAGAGAACACTGTGAGGTGTATTATATGGGAAAGCTATATAATATGCATGGAGCAGAGGGTGGGTATGAATACATAGTTCATGCACTCACCATGGATCTCATAGAAAACTAATTTTGAGCAGTTTTTTAAAATAATTAAATAAATAAATAAATAAATCAGGCTTCCCTAAACTCAGTATATAAATTCCTGTGTTCGTCTCCTTAAAATAGTAGCTTTATGAGCTTTTCTTCTTTAATAGTCTTTGACCTCTTGAAAACATGTGTTCCAGTTTTCATTTCATAAAATGTTGAAGGGTATGTTCAAAGAAAAAAAATATCTCCATGTTGGGAAGTGGTAATGTACTATTTTGCAGCACAGAATAGATAATCTGGCAGGACTGGCTATCCTTGAGGTTTGAAACCATTTAGCAAAGGAATCACAAGAAGAAGAAAAATAAAAGCAATTATTCAGGATTTGCAAAATTTCAATATTGAGAGGGAAAAGCCATCATTGTTACTATCAAGTCTAACTATAGAAAAGGTAATACTTCTCTGGAAATTTCGGAATGGATAGTCAACTTCAGTAGTTGCCCAATTTAAAAACAACAACATGGATCTAAATGGGACAGAGGTTGTAAGTATGAAAATATCAGCCAAGCCTAGTTGTTTTAACTTTTATTTTCCTGAAGGTTGTTTTAACTTTTATTTTCCTGTATGTTGTGGCATGGCACAAGTCCCCCCTCAATTCAATGCCAGGGGGAAAAACATGGTTCCTAAAACATTAGAAAATGGTTTGCAAGGAGGTATCCACTGAGAAAGCTGGACTGGTTTCTAAGAGCACCAGCTAATATTTCCACCTGATTAATCATTCTCGGCACTTGATATTTTAGGACAAAATAGATTGATAAGCTCTGTGTGATTAGAAGGATAATTTTGTTCTAATAAAACCGTGTTGCAGTTGCCGAAGCTGAAACAGTGAAGCCGAAGGCTTTCATGGCCGACATCCATAGTTTTTTTGTGGGTTTTTTTGGGCTGCACAAGAATTCCAGCCACCACCCAGGACAAAAAAGATGCACAATCAAAACACTGGTAGACCGGGCAAAACGCATCTGTGAACCCCACTTCTTGGAAGATGTACTGAAGCACCTGGACCGGGATCTACAGGCTAATGGTTATTCCAGCTCAGACATCAGAAGGGCTGTCAGCCCCAGGAAAACCCAGAGGAGTGCAGACAAACAACCACCCAAAGGGAAGGTATTTTTACTATATATCAAAGGAGTCACAGACAGAATAGGGAAACGAGTGAAGAAACACATCCTACAAATGGTTTACAAACCAACAAAGAAAATCCAGCAAATGCTTCGGTCAGCCAAGGACCAGAGAGACCCTCTTACAGCCACAGCAGTTTACCGCATACCATGCAGCTGCAGACAGGTCTACATAGGAACCACCAAACACAGTGTTCAAACACAAAGCAAGGAACATGAGAGACACTGCAGACTGGGTCAGCCAGAAAAATCAACAGTAGCAGAATATGTTACAAACCATCCTGGGCATAAAATACTGTTTGAAAACATTGAAATTCTGGACGATGCCAACCACTACCATGTCAGGATGCACAGGGAAGCCATTGAAATCCACAAACATCTGGATAATTTCAACAGGAAAGAGGAAACCCTTAAAGTAAACAAGGTTTTGCTACCAGTCCTGAAAAATAGAAAGACGAAGACTCAACAAATGCAAATGAGAAATCTCCCAAGGTCAGTGGTTTCCCAGCAGACAATGAGCATTAATCAAGCAGACACTAATCCTCTTTTGCATACCCTCCTACCCTGAGGCCTGCCATTAGCAACAGAACAATACACCTGCAAATCACTCCGCCTTTCCCAGGGTCACACAGTCCATATATACCCAATTCCTTTCCAGGCAAGCATTCTCTGAAGATGCCAGTCACAGATGCTGGCGAAAAGTCAGGAATAAACTCTTCTAGAACATGGCCATGTAGCCCGAAAAACCCACAAAAAACTAATAATTCTTCTTGCTCTCAAAAAACCAAATCTGTTCTAATTATTTGAAAGGACTCTAATGGATACCCAATCTCTTTTGGAGAGGGCTCAGGTTCACATAAAGAATATAGCATTATTCAGAAGAATACATTTAGTCCTAATGGTCATTATGGAATACATGTGCAAAGCCACAGTAATGATAACAAATATGCACAATTGGTATTGGAGGAAACAGCTTAATTATGAGTTTAATTCCACAGACGACTTTAATTTTGTAGGTGAAGAGATCCTCAAAAGAAGGAGAATAATACAATAATCACTGTTCTGGAGGCCAACAATAAGTTTCTCTAGTTTGGAAAATTTATTTACCAAGTGATACCTTGCTCACAAGACATCAATAGCTTGCAGCAAGTGTCGAAAATCTGGGTTTCTATACAGGTGCAGAATATTTGCTATATGGAGATCATGCACCTTAAATAAGCACTCTGGCTAACGCTGAGTAGAGAAACCTTCCCCATAAATGGTGTATCTTATAACTTCCTTCAACTGTTCCTGTAAAATTAGCCAGTGTGCTTATTTAATGTGTTCACTATAGCAGTGCATAAATGAGTATAATGTGTATGAGATGAACATCAGAGCCACAGATGGAGGAACACGCTTTACTGTCTGCAAAGTCATTTTGGAGCTTGTGGATGATAATAACAGTGCCCCAGAGGTGACCAAAACATCCATCACTAGTCTCTTCCCAGAACAGTCTTCCTCAGACACTTTGGTGGTCCTCTTCTGTGTTACAGATAGGGACTCTTCAGACAATTAACTGCCTGTACCATTGAGACAAAACTGTCCTTTGTGCTAAACATCACTGACAACAATTATTACCAGATTGTGACAGCTTTTGGAGTGAAAGCAAATGTCCAACATCACTATCATGCCTTATGATATGCAGTTATGGGAAAACAATAGACCATGCCTGCTAATGAGCTCAGTCCAAAAGGCTGAACTGGACAAATATTTTTGTAGAAAAAGTGAGGAATGGACATGCATCATCATGTATCTCAATAATTTATGAAAGTGGAAAGTTGCATGCCTTAAAATGTACAGAGTGAGATGGAAAAAAAAAGATTTCTATGTACATCTCAGAATAGGTTTGGTTCTATTCAGCTCAAAGGTTATTATCAAAGTTCATATCTGCTCATAAGACAATTTCTAGTACAAAAGAGCTATTTTGGAATTATTCTTAAATAGAAATATACAACCTTAGTGGTTGGAGATGCATTCAGCCACAGGGTGGCAATATAGGCAAACCTATAACTGTAAATGCAGATTTTTTTGTGTGTGTGTATAAAGAAATTCACAGCAAGCTGTGGGCAGACCTGTGTATGAAGCAAGACAGCCAGCTTTTGCCTGTGATAAAAAGATAACATTCAGTGGACCACTCCAATTATCAGAACAATATTAATTCTTCTGTCAGTTGATGGATGACAGTCAAAGGCTCTATATTTGGAAAAGAAACTGAAAAGGAAAAAAAAGAGAGATTGAGAGAGAGAGAGATCTAAACCATGAAGGATTCCTTCAGGATCAAACAAGGTCTGTATCTCTTACTTTTGTTCTCTGTGACTGATATACTGTGTGTTTCTATACATTATTCTGTGCCTGAAGAAAAGAAAAGTGGGTCTCTGGTGGCTAATGTATTGAAGAATCTAAAATTGGGAATTGGGGAGCTTTCTGCTCGCAGAGCCCAGCTAGTATCCAAAAGCTCTAAACAGTATTTCCTACTTGATAACCATTCTGGGAATCTCCTCCTAAATGAGAAAATAGACAGAGAGGCTTTGTGTGGACAGACTGAACCTTGCTTACTTCTTTCTCAAATTGTGCTTCAGAATCCTCTGAAGATCTATAATATTGAAATAAAGATAGAAGATGTAAATGACAATGCTCCTAAATTCTCAAAAGATGACTTCCGATTAGAAATTCCTGAGATTGTTCCCCCAAATACAAGATTTCCCTTGGAATCAGCCCAAGATGAGGACCTGGGAGAAAACAGCATCCAAAACTACACCCTCAGCCCTAATGAGCATTTCTGCCTGAGTGTGGAAAACAATATTGATGGAAACAAGTATGTGGAGCTTATCTTGGAAAAACCTCTAGACAGGGAGAAAGAAGCACACTTTGGGTTGACACTTATGGCTGTGGATGGAGGGGTACCACAAAGAACAGGCACAATTCAAATTAATATTAATATTCTGGACAATAATGACAACTTCCCTCAATTTATTCAGTCTGAGTACAAAGTAAAGTTAAAAGAAAATAGTCCTCGAGATACTCTTGTCTCCAAAGTGGAAGCCAGAGATTTGGATTTTGGTTCAAATGCTCACATCACGTACTCTTTCCATCGAGCACCTGGAAAAATATATAATTTGTTTCATTTGAGTGAAATGACTGGAGAAATCACTGTTTTGGGTGAAATTGATTATGAAAAAGAAACCAGCTATGACATGATCATCAAAGCAACTGATGGAGGAGGCCTTTCTGGGCATTGCAAAGTCCTGATAGAGGTTGAGGACATGAATGACAATGCTCCTGAGGTGTCAGTCATATCAAACAACAGCCCTTTGCCAGAGGATTCTCCCCTGGAGACACTTGTTGTCCTCTTCAGTATCACTGATAAAGACTCTGGAGAAAATGGCAAAACTCTCTGTTCTGTGGATATGAACCTGCCCTTTGTATTAAAAATGACTGGGAACCATTTTTACCAGCTTGTGATTCAAAGTCCCCTGGATAGAGAACGGATCCCTGAATATAATGTCACCATCACTGTCATGGACAGGGGCTCTCCTAGGCTCACTTCAACAAGAATTATTCACATTCAGATCTCAGATGTCAATGACAATCCCCCAGTATTTAAAAAGTCATTGTTTGAAATGCAGATACAAGAAAATAATATTCCAGGACTGCTAATTGGCTCAGTTAGTGCTGTTGATCTAGATGTGGAGCAGAATGCCAAACTATCCTACTCAGTTTTATCCGGGGAAGTTGGGGGTGGCCCTGTGGCTTCTTACATCTCTATCAACTCTGAAACTGGAAATATGTATGTCCTTCGATCCCTGGACTATGAGGAGATAAAAGATTTCAAAGCCACTGTGAGAGCAACTGATAGTGGTATTCCTTCACTGAGCTCAGATGTGATTGTTCATGTCACAATCACAGATGAAAATGACAACACTCCCTTCTTCTTGTATCCCCTTCAGAACAGTACATCACCCTGCAATGAGCTGCTCCCCAAGATGGCGGAGGCTGGTTACTTGGTCACCAAAGTGGTGGCTGTGGATGGAGATTCTGGTCAAAACTCTTGGCTCTCCTATGAACTGCTGAAGGCCACAGACCCTGGCCTTTTCTACATAGGAGCCCAGAATGGAGAAGTGAAAACCAGGAGACCACTAACCGAACGAGACACAAACAAACAGAAGCTTGTTATTGCTGTCAAAGACAACGGTGTCCCTCCTCAGACCAGCACTGCAACACTCAGTGTACTACTGGTAGATGGTTTTTCTGATCCTTATCTGAAGGTGGTGGATGTGCATCAACAGGAGCATGAAGATGAAGGAACTTTGACCATGTACTTGGTGATCTGCCTGGCATCTGTCTCTTTTGTGTTTCTACTTTGTATCGTTTCCTTTGTTGCTATCAAAATGTGCACAAGAGATCCCAGAGGCAGTTTTATTGCTGCCCCTCCTCACTTTCCCCCTGCCAGGCCTGATATCCCAGAGAACTGTACGGATTCCCAGAGTGGGTCACTTTCCAGGAATTATCAGTATGATGTTTGCTTAACCGGTGGATCCTTAAGCAGTGAGTTCAGATTTCTCCGACCTCTCATTCCTGTTTTTTCTGTGGCGGACCCACACATGCCTGTGAACCACAAGACCTCTTCTGGTTCCCAAGAAGTTCCTGAGTGTTTGGATGACAATAAATCAAGAGAGCAGGTGAAGTAATGGTTTCGTGTTTTGTTTTTTCAAAAATTAATATATGGCAGGTAGCCATATGTCATTGGGAGTCACTTTTCATTGGTCAACAGTCATGTTTGATATTTCTTTCTTCCCTATTATTATCTTATCAATTATATCTATATCTATATTACTAAAAGAACAACAGACGTTTTAAAAATGTGAAAATGGAAAGCAACTCAGAGTAGCCTTGACAGCTTTTGACAGACTAAAGTGGTTGGCACCTTATCCTGCATCTCATACTGCAAAGATAAATCTACATAGATGTTGGAGCTGCAGACTATTGATGTCTTTTTATAGGTCTATTGATGTCTTTGTATAGGTTTCATAATAGCTTCCTTAGTGAAGGTGGCATCTACTAGTCCTAGACTGAGTCCAACCTTTTAAAGAATCTGCCACCAGAACAAAAGCCTCCCAGAATGTTTAACAACTTAGGGTGTGTTCATTATGTTTGTGATACAGGCACATAAGATATTAGCAAAACAGAAGCTACATTGATTCAATTTCTCCTGTGATTTCTCCCTGCCAAATATTAACTACCGTATATACTCGATTATAAGTCAACCTCATGTATAAGTCAAGGGCAGGTTTTGGGGCCAGAGTTATGGATTTTGCCATGACCCTTGGATAAATTGTGGGTAAAACTTGGAAGCTCCTTCAGTGTGTGTATGTGTGTACACAGCAAGAGAGATTCTAATTGAGGCTTTTTGTTTCAACACTGGTTTCAGTAGGCCAGTGTGGCTGGGAGAGGGTCTCTGTTAGTTTATTTAAAAGCAGTTAATCACTCAGGACTCTTTCTGCTTGGTGCAAGAGAAAAATAATCTGGTTTCCACCGCATGGGGAAATCTGAATGCACTGTTATTACATTATTATACTGAACCGTAACTAAGTTGATCTGGGATTTTGGCATCAATTTTTAGGCACAATTTTTTAGACTTATAGATGAGTATATACAGTACTTTTAATATACTAATATAATATGGAAAAACCTTCAAAGAAAAGGGAAAATTCTGTCTTTATCCCTTTTCAAGGCTCACACCAAACCTTGGGTGCATTCCTGCAGTGATGACAAAAAAGATACTGGCTAACCAAGGCTCAGCATTGGGAATGAATTGTTTTACTTTACTCAGATTTGTGATAGCCAGACCATTCTTGTAGAACTGTTACTGATTGCTTTGCCATGATTGTCTTTAAACTGTTCCTGATGTATCTTCTGTTTCTTCATGTCTGGGTTTTGTTTATCCCTGATGGCTAGGACTCTTGGATTGTTTGACTTTGTTTGATGCACCAGGTCAAGATCAATTTTATTTACGGTCTTTGGCCAGAGTAGATTCTCCAGGTGTCCCTTTCTGTTTTTCCAGAATCTAACAGGCATGCCCTTCCTAAGTTATACTAAGTAGCTTATTCTTTAGTCCATTCTTCACAGGCTTTGGCCTGGAAAATAGGACAGGCATTATTCAAGGGAAGAGAGAGCAGCTATGACTTATTTGCTAACTGGCTTTCAGACTGGCAATATAGCAGGTGGAAACAATGGAAAGAAGAAGGTGCCCAAACAACAGCAATACTGTCTATAAGAAGGGATTCCATAAGATATCTTTCCCAAGGATCTGGTAAAAATAGAGGCCATCAAGGTAGAGTTACTTCATAGATTCTGGTATGTTACAACTGTTAGACTTCTAAACATTACACCTTCTTCCCTTAAGCCACACATGACATTTCCGCCCTAGTTGTAACATTATGAATTAGCTCCTGGGTCAAAAAGGGTTTTTTAATTTCAACTCTTTTCTGAACTCTGTGTGTGTGTGTTTCTGAATCTGTATATACAAAGAGATTCTTTTTTCAAAAAAAAATTATTAAATTTTTAAAAGTGGTATTAAAAAGAAAGAAGAAGAAAGGGGGGGGGAAATAGCTAGGATATGGGCATAAGTTAGGCATATATATATTTATGTAAACTGATCATATCTCCAAAAGGAATTTTTTTTGGAGTTGATATCTATAAAATACATATTTATGGATAGCTGAAGCAGTGAGATCTTTTGACCATAGGTAGTGAACTTTTATCTTTCCAGCCTTGGTGTATAAGTCTGGTGGCACAGTGGTTAAATGCCTGTACTGCAGCCATTCACTCGAAACCACAAGCTTGCGAGTTCAAGACCAGCAAAGGGCCCAAGCTCAACTCAGGCTTGCATCCTTCCGAGGAGGTCGCTAAAATGAGTACCCAGACTGTTGGGGGCAAATTAGCTTACTTGCTAATTAGCTTATTTGCTGTTCACCGCTATGATCTTTGGAATAGCGGTATATAAATAAAAAAAATTATTATTTAGCATCAGTAAGGGCACGAGACACAGAAATATAATTAAAGGAATGTATATGGTACAAATGCTGAAGATTTTTCCAGTACAAAATTGATGTAAGACATTACCCCTATAAGGGTAGTCACTGAACATGCCTACATCGCATGGCAGATGGAAAACTTTTTGGATACATCACCAGTGTTTAATTAGAATACAGTTTGTTTCTGAGCAGTGCAGTGGTGTCCGACATACCCTAAACATCATTTTTTCCCCTGAACCTTAGTTTTAAATCTAAATAAGTTTTAGATATTTAAGCTAGGAAAGCTTTCCATTGGTTAATTTGTATAGCACACTCTAACCCTACGTTCCACTCAATTCTAATTTCATTAGGAACAATTTTTGGTACACTGATAGGTGGCTGAAAAAGGCTGAAAAAGGAAAGAATTTTTGATTTAGACCGAGCAATTTATCTAATATAAAAATCCCACAGTCTATCCATTTGTTCCATAAGAAATGCAGTCTCACAATCTTCAGTTTAGGATAGTCTCATAGAGTTAGTTTTGCATGGCTATATTGGAATTGACCAGAAACTGTACGCCAAGCCAACCTGGCAGAACAAGTCACAAGACGTACTTTTGTCCTGAAGTGAACCGAATGTAAAGTAGTCCATCCAAAAAAGAGGTTCCAAATATGTTGATTTGAAGATTGCCAAAGGAGTGTCTGAATTGGTTCATATGTGCCAAATGTTTTACAGGTCAGGAGCTATACCTTATGATAGAAACTCAGATCTGGAAAATTAAATTCTCCTGAAATTGACAGTTGCATCGTTTAGAGTGAGAAGATGACTGTATCAATTTCCTAACTAGTGTATTAATATTCTGAAAATAAACCTGAGGAATATACAGTGAGATCGCTCATGGAACCTAACAGTATTTGCAGAGCATATGCATCTTAAGTATGCTAATCAGATAAAGATCAACTTTGTAAAGATTGGGATGGAGAGGTTTCTGTAAGAGGAAACTCTACAAAGAAAAATGGTTGCCATTGTTATTCAAAAGAACATTCTGTTTTCTGTGATTTACACGGTTGTCGATAGGGGTGATTGCTTTCTTGTAGCTACTGGATGATTGTTTTCTTAGATTAATGTTTTCTTACATTATGTGTTAAACTTCAGATATAACTGCCAAATTAGTTAATTTCTATAGTCAAAGTATGGATTCTCCCATCTTTTGCAAATGTCTAATAAAACACGCCATTATGATTATTGGAGATTTTCATGATATCCTTGATCCAATCTTATCTTGCCCCCACCTCTATAAACTCAATTCCTTGTACTGTGCTGTGATTAAGAGTTACATATCTGAATTAGGATTGTTAGATGTCTGGCATGTTTTGCATCCTGCAAAAAGAGTATACCTTTTCCCATCTGTACTTCAAAATAGTTTTCACTTAGATAGTGAAGTAATGTGTAAGACATCAGAAAATGATCTATTTTCTGATTCCTTATACATTACTTCAGTATTTCACATCATTCTATATCTATAAGATAGAGATATAGAGACCATTATCTGAAAGGTTGTAATAATACTTATCTGGTAATGAAGTTTCCTGATTTTCATCTCTTACTGAGATGTGTGCAGAGCGTATGCAAGAAGGAAGATTATACCATATTCTTCTCATAAGACGAACCTCAGAACTCAAAAGAATTTGAATGTACAATGATAGCTTTATTGAGCCAATGTGCAACTTTCTCATCACCATAAACTGCAACATGCCAAGTATGACTTGAACAACCTATTGCCATCTAAAAGAGAAATTATTTTAATATGCTTGCATAAATGGTACTGGTCTAAGGGAGAGGTGCGGCTATATATTAGCAAATAGATGAAAACAGGCTGAACACTCCAGTTTCATGATTAAATGATCACAGAATAATCCTTGCACAACACTGAAAAAACATCAGTCTGGAATATCAAAACATTATTCAACATTGTATGCAAAATGATCTAGATTTAAAGGCCTTTCTGTCTAGTTCACCCCTGCTACAGTTGGATCCACAACATAGATAGATAGATAGATAGATAGAGAGAGAGAGAGAGAGAGAGAGAGAGAGATAGATAATCTGGCACCATCCTTGTGAATAAGAAATATTAAAACAATATTTCCATGAGTATCAAAAAAGCCCCAAGGTCAGACAACATTCTTATGGTATGAAACATGCTCACACCTATAGGTTTCCAGATTTTTCTGTTTGTATTAAAATATTTTTGAGTCAGGCTTCTTTGCAACTTTCTTTTAGGAAACCCTTATCTCTTTTATTCCTAAACCAGGCAATGTCATAATGAGTATGTAACATATAGACCCATGTCTTTACTAAAGCTTAATTCTAAAATATTAGCTGCAGTGTTGGAAAATGGACTACAGAATATTATAAAAATATTAATCTAACCAGCCTTGGTACATTTTGTTTATGATAGACAGGGAACAATTTGAAAGTTGTTAAATTTTATTCTTTTAAATACTAGAAGACTGCACTTGACTATCATTATTTCACTTGAACTAAAAAGCTTTTTACATAATTAGCTGGCAGCTTATTTTTTTTAGGACTATAAAGAGATTTGGGTTTCCACCCAAATGTTTGAAATGGACCTAGATATTTTACCTCTATTCTAGGTCAAGAGTGATCACAAATGAGATACTTTCAAACTTTTTTTCTCCTAAAGAAGGGAACATGACAGGGATGTCTTCTTTCTCTCTTAATATGTAATTTCTTTTTAGAGCGTTTGCCTTGTGAAATTTGACAAAATCTGACTATCTCTAGGTTTACACATGGAATACACGACTATAAAGCCGTGTTGTATGTTAATATTTTGTTGTTTATTTCAAGACTGGAACCTTCTTTGTCAGAATTGATAGAATTAAATCAATTCTGTTAACTGAGCTTGATCAGATGTTAATAATTGTGAATAATGCTTTAACTATTACACATTCTCACTGTGTAAGGAGATTACTACCTTTAAACCAGGAGAACACTAGGAAGGAAGTGGCTTTGGCAATACCAATTACACGAGAGTGAAATGCCTATTTTTTCCTTTTTCTTCTGCGTCTATTTCAGTCTAACTCCTTATTTTGATTTTTTTTATCCATGCCTAGAGCAATATAATAAAGATTTGCTATGTAGTATTGTTTCAGTCAGTGAGATATTTTAACATAACAGTTGAAAATTTCAACTTCTATGAATGGGGTTAACCTAAGAATTTTTGTTCTCAAGGACCACCATTTATGACACTCTGGCCTTCAAGAAAAGGTTCATACAATCCAAGCCAAGTTATTTTAGAATTTATAAAATTACATGAGCATGCCCTTTCTCAAGTAAAAATGTAATACACTTGGTAACTATGGATTTGCTGCCTTTTCAAGACATTCAAACTCTGTAGCCTGTAGTAGCAACTAATGGTTGGAAGAAGGTGCCATATGGGTGTGTTGTGTCTATCTGTGAATATGATGGTTCCCTTGTTCCCAAAGTATATCAGCACAGTTCAAATCTGGTGATCTAGGTGTAGGTTCTGGTCAAAGATTCTGGTCAGAACGTTTGCATTTCTATCAACTGCTGAAGGCTATAGTTGATAGAAATTCATCTGCCAAGATGGATAAAAATCCAAAGAGGAAAGGTAAAGTGATAGATTGGGGACTGGGGGAGTCTCCAGTGTTTTTGCCTTTCCAGAAAACTGCATATTAGAACATGTCTTCAGTGTCAAAGCACCGGTGTCAATAGGGAAGGGGTTTCACATACAGGGGATTGTAGTTTTTTGTGGCACAAGAACTCTCTGTCAAAGATGGCAAAATGTCTCACAGAACTGCATTTCCCAGAGTTCCATAGCTTTGAGCCATGGCAGTTAAAAGGGTGTCATACTTCATTATTTCTGCAGTGTGGATGCAGCCAAAGGTAGGCAATAGATTGTGCACAAGCAATCTCATATGTGGGAGCCTTCTGGAAATGGTGAAATTTATCATGTGTACTGTTTTTTGAAAACTGGATATTTAAAGATATCTTTGCCGAAACATCAGTTTAACTGTCATATCACCAGCTCACACATATACTGTTCAGACACTTATTTCAGCCTTTTGTACATGCTTGACAATCAGAGTGCAAGGCCTGCCACACTTAACAGATCTGGAAACTAAAAGTGTAAGAATAAGTGTAATGACAGGGAAGCTTGGAACAAAAAAGCCCTTGGCTCCTTTCAGATTTAAAATCATCCATAAACTTTTCCAGAATATGCTAGCAAATTTCTAGAAACAAATCGTCTGTTGGGAATACTGGATTAATGAGATAAATCTGATCACTCTGGGGTAAGGTTGCTGTATACTAAGGCACTTTTCATAGAAAAATCCTTGTGATTGTAGCTGCTTTCAGCCACATGGTGGCAATACAGGCAAAGACATAACTGGAAATTGAGAATTTTATGTATAAAGAATATCACAGGAAGCTGTGGGTAGAACTGTAAATGAAACAAGACAGACAGCTTTTGTTTCTGCTGGGAAGATAGCATTCAGTAGACCACTCCAATTATCAGAACAATATTAATGTCTCCATCAGTTGATGGGTGATAATCAGAAGCTTTAGGTTTGGACCAGAAATTGAAAAGAAAAAGGAGAGAGACTATTCTGAACCATGGAAAATTGCTTCAGGAACAAGCAAGGTCTGTATCTCTTACTTTTGTTCTCTGTAACTGATATACTGTGTGTCTCAATTCAGTATTCTGTGCCTGAAGAGAAGAAAAGGGGGTCTGTGGTGGCTAATGTGCTGAAGGATCTGAAACTGGGAATTGGGGAGCTCTCTGCTCGCAGAGCCCAGCTTGTTTCCAAAAGCTCTAAGCAGTATTTCCATTTTGATACTCAGTCTGGGAATCTGCTCATAAATGACAAAATAGACCGAGAAGCTTTGTGTGGCAAGACTGAACCATGTTTACTTCCATCTCAAATTGTGCTCCAAAACCCTCTGAAGATCTATAGTGTTGAAACAAAGGTGGAAGATGTAAATGATAATGCTCCCAAATTTTCTAAAAAAGAATTCAAGTTAGAAATTCCTGAGAATGTTCCCCCAAATACAAGATTTCCTTTGGAATCTGCCCAAGATGAAGACCTGGGTGAAAACAGCATCCAAAACTACACCCTGAGTCCCAATGAACATTTCCATTTAGCTGTGGAAAACAACATTGATGGAAGCAAGATTGTAGATCTCATTCTGGAGAAATCACTAGACAGGGAAAAACAGCCACATTTTGGCCTGATACTTACAGCTGTGGATGGAGGAGTACCACAGAGAACAGGAACAGTTCAAATAAACATTGAAATTTTAGACAATAACGATAACTTCCCTCAGTTCACTCAATCAGAATACAAAGTTAGATTAATGGAAAACAGTCTTCGTGATACTCTTGTGTCCAAAGTGGAAGCCAGAGATCTGGATTTTGGTTCAAATGCTCAGATCACCTACTCTTTCCATCGAGTCTCTAAACTGATAAATAATTTGTTTCATTTGAACGAAATGACTGGAGAAATCACTGTTTTGGGAGAAATTGATTATGAAAAAGAAACCAGTTATGAAATGAACATCAGAGCAACTGATGGAGGAGGCCTTTCTGGGCACTGCAAAGTCTTGGTAGAGGTTGAAGACATGAATGACAATGCTCCAGAAGTCTCAGTCATCTCCACCAACAGTCCTTTGCCAGAGGATTCTCCCCTGGAGGCACTTGTTGCCCTGTTCAGTGTCACAGATGAAGATTCTGGAGAAAATGGCAAAACTCTCTGTTCTGTAGATATGAACCTCCCTTTTGTATTAAAAGGTACCACAAATAATTTTTATCAGCTTGTGATCCAAAGTTCCCTTGACAGAGAAAGTGTTCCTGAATATAATGTCACTATCACAGCCATAGACTGGGGCTCTCCTAGGCTGACCTCAAAAACAGTTATTCATGTGCAGATCTCTGATGTCAATGACAATGCACCAGTATTTGTAAAGTCTTTATTTGAGATGCAGATAAAAGAAAATAATATTCCAGGACTGTTAATTGGCTCCATCCATGCTATTGATCTAGATATGAAGCAGAATGCCAAATTGATCTATTCACTTTTGCCTGAGCAGTTTGGTGATGGCGTTGCAGCCTCTTACATCTCCATCAACTCTGAAACTGGAAACATGTATGCACTCAGATCTTTGGACTATGAACAGATAAAAGATTTCAAAACCACAGTGAGAGCAACTGATGGTGGTACTCCTCCTCTGAGCTCACATGTGACTGTCCGAGTTGTTGTCATGGATGAAAATGACAATGCTCCCTTCTTCCTCTATCCCCTTCAGAATAGCACATCGCCCTGCAATGAGCTGCTCCCCAAGATGGCAGAGGCTGGATATCTGGTCACCAAAGTGGTGACTGTGGATGAAGATTCTGGTCAGAACTCTTGGCTTTCCTATGAACTGCTGAAGGCCACAGACCCAGGCCTTTTCAGCATAGGAGCCCAGAATGGAGAAGTGAAAACCAGGAGACCACTAACCGAACGAGACACAAGCAAACAGAGGCTTGTTATTGTGGTAAGAGACAATGGTGTTCCTCCTCAGACCAGCACTGCAACTCTCAATGTACTTCTAGTGGATGGCTTTTCCGATCCATATCTGAAGGTGGTGGATGTCCGTCAACAGGTCCATGAAGATGAGGGAGCCTTGACAATGTATTTGGTGATCTGCTTAGCATCTGTCTCTTTTGTGTTTCTGCTTTGCATTATTTCTTTTGCTGTTATCAAATCCTGCAAGAAGGACCCTGGGGGCACTTTTATTGCTGCCCCTCCTCATTTCCCCCCTTCTAGGCCTGATATCCCAGAGAACTGTACCGATTCTCAGAGTGGGTCACTTACCAGGAATTATCAGTATGATGTTTGCTTAACTGGTGGATCTTTAAGCAGTGAGTTCAGATTTCTTCGGCCTCTCATTCCTGTTTTTTCGGTGGCGGACCCAAATATCCTTGTGAACCATAACACTTCTTCGGCTTCTCAAGATCAACCTGAACATTTGGAAGACAGTAAATCAAAGGAACAGGTGAGAGAATGCTATCCTTCTTTTGAAAAAATAACCTATACATCAAATACCTGTGTCTCTGGAAGTGTGACCAGTCACATTTGATATTTGTTTCAACTTATTTACTGTTTCCAGTGAAATATATCGTGGCTAGAGAGTACCTATTCTTTTCAAGCAGATGTGGGAAATTAAGATTTCCCTGTATTTAATTGCTCTCTGATCTCTGTATTAATGGGTTTTTTTTTGTATTTTGCTTCACCACCCCCAAAATTTTACTGACACAAACCTTAATGCATTAAATCACAATTTACCACATAGTGTATTGTGTGTGGTAAATAACAACTTTTTTATGTGCACCAATGGAGCATGTGATAGACCCATAAACCTCACACCTGCATATGTAAATATCTATATAGAACACCAGATTGAATCAGAGCTACTAGACACATGCTTGTAATAAATGTCACATCTTTGAATTAATTAGTTTAAAATTAATCTATTATACATAATCATAAACATCCAAATATGTTAATTTTTGTTATAACAATGACATTGAGATCATGATTAATTTCTTTTTACTTTAATTTGGAAAACATTATGGGCATTTAACCTTTTAAAAGTAATATACATTTATTAGAGTAGTAACACCTGATTGATGTGCTACTATTACTGATTAAAGTACTAAACAAATCTGTAATTTTGATTTTCTAAAAATAATGTTAACAAAATTAATTTTAACTAAGATCAACACACTGTGACACAGCGCTGTACAAAGTCGGTAAAATTAAGGAGTATATAAATGTTAACAAAATTATTTTTAACTAAGATCAACACACTGTGTTAGCTCCAGTGTTTGCAAATCCTGATTTTTTTCATTGAATTTCTTACAAAAACATATAACAAAAATACAAACACAAAAAACATTTCTCTAATGCATATTATGTTTAATTTATAAACCATCATAGTGTTATTAAATTGTTGTGTTGTTTTCCCCCTCTAAACACGTTTTCCTTGGTTTGTTATTATATTTCTTTATCTGTTTATATTATTTATTTGTTTGTTTATTTCTTTTTAAATTTTGTTTGTTTTTTCCTACTTGCCCATTTTAATTATTTTGCCACATTTTTGAGACATCTGCTCTAAGACTTTTTCCCAGTCTTCCAGATATTTATTTTATTTTATCCTTTGTAAGCTTCAGGATAATTTGTCCATTTCTATTATATCTAATAGTTTCAGTACCCATTCTTCCATTGGGGGGTGATTAATCTTTTTTCCATGATCTGGCATACACCATTCTTGCAGCTGTTAGCATATAGAATATGATTTTTCCACATTTTCTCTCTATATCATCATCTAACATATTTAATAGAAAGACTTCTAATTTAAGCTTTATATTTATTTGTAGTATTTTCTTTATTGTGATACAAATTTCTGTCCAGATTTCTTTTGCTTCTGTACAGGTCAACCAAAGATGGTATAATGTGCCTTTTTCTCCTCCACATTTCCAACATTTGTTGTTGTGATTTCAGGGCTCAGTCCCTCCCTCCCCCCCTCCCCACACACATGCTTTATATCTGCATCAAACTGTTGGGAGAATTTACTCAGTTCTAATGCCCATTATAATAATAATAATTAGTTTTATTTATATACCGCTATTCCAAAGATCATAGTGGTGAACAGCAAATAAGCTAATTAGCAAGTAAGCTAATTTGCCCCCAACAGTCTGGGTACTCATTTTAGCGACCTCGGAAGGATGCAAGCCTGAGTCGAGCTTGGGCCCTTTTGCTTGTCTTGAACTCGCAACCTTGTGGTTTTGAGTGAATGGCTGCCCAACCCTATCTCTACATGGGGCTGTCTTTGGGGGTTTAAAATGCAACAGCCAGGCTGCTGACAATAATTCCCTTGTTGAAACAGTTTCACTGTGCACCACTATGGGCTCATTCCCACTTGCAGTTTAAACCAGTTCCCGATTCTCCCACGCTCCGTGTTGGAAATCGATTCCAAAAGGTCCCTCGTTCCCACTATCAAAGCAAATATTTTTCTTACCCCGGTGTAATCATTTTTTTTTTTGGCATGGTTGTTGTCCCCACTAGTTGCGCTGCTTCAAATCGGCTCTGGGTGAGGAGGAAGCCAGGGATGGAGGGAGAAGGAGCCAGCTGGGGACAGAAGGAGGAAGCTGGAGACAGCAGGTGGAAGCTGGGGGTAGAAGGAGAAGGAGCCAGCCAGGGACAGAAGGAGGAAACCAGGGAACGGAGGGAGAAGGAGCCGGCTGGGGACAGAAGAGGAAACCGGGGATGGAGGGAGAAGCTGGGGAATGAGGCAGGAGGGTGAAGGGGGGGACAATGGGTTTTTTTTAAAGTAAAATTGATAGAATATTTGATTGATTGATTGATCAGGGGATAATTTTCTCTCACTCACCACCATGACAATTTCTGCAGTACACCTATGTTATGGAAGTTCACTACATTTGACGCACTCCCTCCTTACCAGTTATACTTGTTTGAACCATTCACCGTTTAGCCCAAATAGAAATACTGACTGTATCTAAAATAACAACTGAAATGCAAGTAATCCCCCAATTAATTACCAAAATCAATTGAAAATTATTCAGCAATCACCATGCTAAAATGCAGGGTAATTCAATGTCAACATGGTAGCCTCGATCTGGAACTCTGTTTCTAGAATGGCCAGCCCCTTTATCTGTATATAGCAGACATGAATCCTCATAATTTTAATACTGCAGATCATTGGAACCTCAGTATAGTTTATCGCCTTCATTCATTAATGAAGCTAATGTTTGCTAGTTCCAGGCTGAAGTAATTGGCCAAGCCTTTCTTTAATGGCTACCAAAACACCTCTGAATATTTCTCATTTTGCCATGCATCACTTTTGTGCCACTGACAAGTAATACATAGTATAACGGTACGTCTTGAGTCCATTGCTTCTGTTATTAGCTTCCCTGCCAGTCATTAACTAAAACTATTAGCATATAGGAAAATAATTACTGAAAAAGCAGGGGAAAGATTATTTCTTATTTCCTTCCGAGACTCGATAGTCCACATCCAACTCTGATGAGATTTCTGGTATCAGTGACATATAGCTTGTTGGCTAACCAATGCTAAGCATTGAGAGCTCTCTGACTTTACTTGGGCTTGTGAGAGCCAATTTGCTTGTGGATTTCTTAATGACACCTTGCTGTGAGTCATCATGGACTGTATCTTGTTGTATCTTGTGGTTCCTGTTGTCTGGTTCTTGCTTATGTCTGTTGGCTCTTGGTTTGTTTGGATTGTTTGACTTTGGCTTTTGGAGATAAAGTACATTTTGGAAAGTAGCGTAACCTGTCTGATGTTCTAATAAGTAGTTTACTCTCTGACCATTCCCCAATAGTCTGTGACTGAGCAGTAAGACAGATACAGTATTGAAAAGAAAAGAAAGAGCAGGCTTTAGACTAGCAAGATAGCAAATGGAAACAATGGAAAGGAGAAATAGCAGCAGAAGTGTAACATGAGTGCTGTCTATGGTAGGGGATCGATTAATGGAAGGGGGGTTTATTTAAGATGTCTTGCCCATGACCATGTAGAAACTGAGACATCAGTGTGGAGTTGCTGAGCAGATTTTGGTATGTTATAACTGCTAGGGAAAATATGTAGATTTCTAAACATTTATACCTTTGTATGTGTAAATCACTCATGGCATTTTTTATTTATTTATAACATTATGAAATGGAAGTCTAGTTCAAAAAACCAAAATGTCTTGGATTGACCTCTTCCCTGAACTGTGGTTGCAGGCATGTGCATACCTGTATATATGAACACAAGGAGATTCTCTCA
Organism: Sceloporus undulatus; assembly: GCF_019175285.1. NCBI lineage: Eukaryota > Metazoa > Chordata > Lepidosauria > Squamata > Phrynosomatidae > Sceloporus > Sceloporus undulatus. Next base: position 135,167,135 of record NC_056525.1, on the reverse strand, counting down.
GAGATATTCATAAGCATTCCAGGAAAGTTATCGCAGACATACATTCCCATTCACTCACAGCTGGCTTTGAAGATAAAGGCTGAATTTGCAACTTGGGACATTGCAATTTTTTCTTTGTCTATAAATCTAAAATCTTAAGATATTTCTATGTAGACTTATAACAGAAAGACACATGAGGACATTTTAGGTGTCTAGAAAAGATAAATATAGTCACCCCTCCTAACGCATGGATCTGAGATCCGCGCCCTTGAATATATGTGGAGAGGCAGCCTCTACTATTAGCAATAGTGCTTGTGCATGGTGCGTGCACCTGGGCTGCACACCCAGGGGCATGCCACATTCAAGTCTATGGCGCCTGAATAAGCATGAGCCTCCATTTAGGGGGTGGTGGTGTCCAGAACGGAGGGCCAACATTTCAGGAAGAATTCAGATCTTACTATCTAAGAAAGAGGTGCTCAGTGCTCCATATTTCATCCCCCTACTTTATTCTGACCCTCTTAGGCAAAGGTCTTTGTTTTTCTTAACTGAAGGTACATTTGGCAGCAATCTTTGTGTACAATAGCTCCAGGTACCTTTTCAGATCACTTTGTGCAAGAATAAGTTCTTCCAAATATACAAAACCTCTACCCTTGTTATTCCTGATTTATGTCTTTCAAGAGGCTCTTGGTTGCCCTAGACCAACTTGTTAAACCTCTCTTTGAACCACTTGTGTCAGTTCCACTTGGCCACTTCTTCTATAAAGCTGTCTTCTTGGTGACCATTATTCCAGCCTGGAGCTTTGTGCACTTAGCACTTTGTGCACTTAGCTACCTTGAGTCCCTGTATTGGGAGAAAGGTGGGGTTTAAGATGATGATGATGATGATGATGATGATGATGATGATAATGATGATGATGATGATGATTCCCCTATCTGATAAGACACATTGATAAGATGGTCTTCAGACTAGATATATTTTTTCTACTAAGGATTGTGACAGACTTTCATCTCTCCCAGGACATTGTTCTCCCTTTCTTCTTTCCCACTCCCTCTACTCACCTAGAGTGTTCCCCACATTGCCTGGATGTTTGGAGAGGACCAGCATTATATGTCAAAAGATTTCCAAAAGATGCCTACCTTGTTTTTCAGGACCTGAGAAAGACAACCTTATCTCACCACAGACATTTGCAAAATGCATGATCTGGGTCATCACATAATTATACAGGCTTTGTAACATCTCCTTGTAATAGTGTGTTAGAAGTCATTTTACCAGGGTAATGGCTACATCCACTGAAGGGTGTGCCCTTGCTAGAACTGTGTTGTGCTGCAACTTGTTTGACACCTTTGATGTTTTTTCTGGGTACAAAGAAGCATTCTGACACAGATTTTAGCAGGACAAGTCTGTCCACAGAAAAGAAATACAGGTTGCTTACTTGTAACTGATCTTTGAGTGGTCATTTGTGTAATCACACACCCTACCTTTTCCTGCTTGCTGGCACATCTTGATAATTTTCTGTGTTGGATGGACTGCAACTGAGAAAATGGCTGTTAGACCATGAAATGGGGAGAAAGGGCAAAGCTATGACCTTAGCTAGCTAGAAGATTTCAAAGAGTGGCTTTGTGGATGTGCAGACTAAATATATGTGAATGCACAGATGCCCATTCAAAGAACCTGAATCATAGATAAACAGCCTCTCCCCCCCCCCCCCCCATATATATTATTCCTCTGGTATCTAATACTGGAGAGATTTGCACCATGCCACAACATACAGAAAAAGTTTGAATAGCTACTGTGGGGAGATAGCCAAAGAAATGGTTCCTAAAAGATTTGAAAATGGGTCGCAACTAGGAGCTATCTGCCGAGAAAGCTGAACTAGATTTTAAGGGAAGGCCCTGCACTGTCTTATGTCTCCATCACCTCTGAAATTGAGAATCTGTATGACATCTGGTCTCTAGATTTTAAGAAATTAAAAGCATTTCATGTCACCAGCCAAGCTGTGGATAAATGTTCTCCATTGAGATCACAGTCTGAATCCATAAAATGAATGAAAATGACAATGACCCTTCATCCTCTACTCATTTCTGAACTTCCCCTTCAAATGACTTGATACTCAGGAGAGCAGAGGCTGGCTACAGTGGTAATGGACAGAGAAATATAATTATTTTTTACTTAGCATATTGGGGCCAAAGTTTTTGTTTCCTTTCCCAGGAATACATGGAGGTGTGTATTCATAAACTTTTCTATACTTTTCTTGGCAAGTTTAACTACTAATATTCTATAATAGTTGGAAAAACAGATAATATAAACCCTTTGCCTAAACTAGACTGCTGTACAAAGAGAAATAAAAAATGCTTGTGGTTGCAAGTGCATTCAGCCACATGGTGGCAATATAGGCAAAGATATAACTGGAAAACCAGAATGTTCATATGTGAAGAAAAAATGCACAGGAAGCTGTGAGCTGTTTCTGAAGCAAGACGGCTAGCTTTTGTCTCTGGTGAAAAGATAATATTCAGTGCACCACCCTAATTACCAGAACAAAAATTAATTTCTGCAACAGTTTTTGACAGGGTAACAGTCAAAGCCTCTATACTTGGATTAGAAACTGAAAAGAGAAAGGAAAGAGCATTCTGAACCATGGAAGATTGCTTCAGGAACAAGCAAGGTCTGTATCTCTTACTCTTGTTCTCTGTAACTGATATATTGTGTGTCTCAATTCAGTATTCTGTGCCTGAAGAGAAGAAAAGGGGGGATCTGGTGGCTAATGTGCTGAAGGATCTGAAACTGGGAATTGGGGAACTCTCTGCTCGCAAAGCCCATCTACTGTCCAAAAGCTCTAAGCAGTATTTCCATCTTGATACCCATTCTGGGGATGTGCTCATAAATGAGAAAATAGACCGAGAGACTTTATGTGGCCAGACAGAACCTTGCTTGCTTCTTTCCCAAATTGTGCTCCAAAACCCTCTGAAGATCTACAGTATTGAAATGAAGGTGGAAGATGTAAACTGAAAGAATTTCAGTTAAATGTCCCTGAGAATGTTTCCCCAAATACAAGATTCCCTTTGGTATCTGCCCAAGATGAGGATCTGGGAGAAAACAGCATCCAGAACTACACCCTGAGCCCCAATGAACATTTCCGTTTGGATGTGGAAAGCAAGAAGGATGGAAACAAGTATGTGGATCTCATTCTGGAGAAATCTTTAGATAGGGAAAGAGAGCCATTTTTTGGCCTGACACTTACAGCTGTGGATGGCGGGGTACCACAGAGAACAGGAACAGTTCAAATAAATATTAATATTTTAGATATCAATGATAATTCCCCACAGTTTACACAATCTGAATACAAAGTAAGATTACGGGAAAATAGCCCTCAGGATACTCTAATCTCCAAAGTGGAAGCCAGAGATTTGGATTTTGGTTCAAATGCTCAGATCACCTACTCCTTCCATCAAGTGCCTGAAAAAATATCGAATTTGTTTCATTTGGATGAAATGACTGGAGAAATCACTGTTTTGGGAGAAATTGATTATGAAAAAGAAACCAATTATGACATGAGCATCAAAGCAACTGATGGAGGTGGCCTTTCTGGACACTGCAATGTTTTGGTCGAGGTTGAGGACATGAATGACAATGCCCCAGAAATCTCAATCATATCAATCAACAGTCCTTTGCCAGAGGACTCTCCCCTGGACACACTTGTTGTCCTCTTTAGTGTCACAGATGTAGACTCTGGAGACAATGGAAAAACTCTCTGTTCTGTGGATATGAACCTGCCCTTTGTATTACAAGTTACTGTTAACAACTTTTACCAGCTTGTCGTCCAAAGTTTTCTGGATAGAGAGAAAGTTGCTGAGTATAATTTCACCATCGCAGCCATAGACCAGGGATCACCGAGGCTCACTTCAACTAGAATTATTCATGTTGACATTTCTGACATCAATGACAATGCTCCAGTATTTGTGAAATCTTTTTGTGAAATGCAGATTCAAGAAAATAATATTCCAGGACTACTAATTGGCTCGATCCATGCTGTTGATCTGGACATAGAGCAGAACGCAAAACTAACTTACTCCCTTTTGCCTGGCAATGTTAGTGGTGGCCTTGGAGCTCCTTATATCTCTATCAACTCTGAAACAGGAAATATATATGCACTCAGATCTCTGGACTATGAGCAGATAAAAGACTTCAAAGCCACAGTGAGGGCAACTGACAGTGGCACTCCTCCTCTGAGCTCAGATGTGATAGTTCATGTCATTGTCATAGATGAAAACGACAACACTCCTTTCTTCCTGTATCCCCTTCAGAACAGCACTTTCCCTTGCAATGAACTGCTCCCTAAGATGGCTGAAGCTGGGTATCTGGTCACCAAAGTGGTAGCTGTGGATGGTGATTCTGGTCAGAACTCTTGGCTGTCCTATGAACTGCTGAAGGCCACAGACCCTGGTCTTTTCATCATAGGAGCCCAGAATGGAGAAGTAAAAACCAGGAGACCACTAACTGAGCGAGACACGAGCAAACAGAAGCTTGTTATTGCAGTCAGAGACAATGGTGTCCCTCCTCAAACCAGCACTGCAACACTCAATGTACTTCTAGTGGATGGCTTTTCTGATCCTTATCTGAAGGTGGTGGATGTCCGTCCACAGGAGCATGAAGATGAAGGAACTTTGACCATGTATTTGGTGATCTGCCTGGCATCTGTCTCTTTTGTGTTTCTACTTTGCATTGCTTCCTTTGTTGCTATCAAAATGTGCAAGAACAACCCCGGAGGCAGTTTCATTGCCGCCCCTCCTCACTTTCCCCCTTCCAGACCTGATATCCCAGAAAACTGCACTGATTCTCAGAGTGGGTCACTTTCCAGGAATTATCAGTATGATGTTTGCTTAACTGGGGGATCCTTAAGTAGTGAGTTCAGATTTCTTCGGCCTCTCATTCCTGTTTTTTCTGTGGCGGATCCAAATATGATTGTGAATAGGAAGACCACATCTCATTCTCAAGACCTTCCTGATTGCTTGGATGACAATAAACCAAAGGAAGAGGTGAGACAATAATATCTTTATTTCAAAAATTATTCCACAGTGCAGGTAACTCTGTCATTGTCATGTTTTCCCCATAATGCTTGGTGATGTTTGATATTGGTTACTTTCTTTTCCCCCCCTGTTATTTCTCTTTGTGTGTAATATGGTTAGTGTCCTATGATTATGCAACCTTTTTGGATCTCTGAGGCATGTATGGTGGGTTTTATAGATCACTCATTGGTGTGTACTGGCATCCATTCACTCTCAAATAGAAACACACATTCTTGCCTATTTTACTTCCTCAGTATACTCATCTGTATATACATTTCCTGCTCACTCATAGAAATACACATACACTTCCACCCCTTCCCCAGAGTTCACTGTACAGTTAGGTAGTTTTAAACAAAGGTCTAGGGATCCTGACAGTGTGTAGAAGTGCAAGGTAGACTATGCAAGAGTACTGTCTTCTTTGAACTACAGTGTGCCTCTTTTTTATGCCATGTTCACATCAGCACTCCACTTGAGCACCCTTAAGGTTTGGAATCTCATGATAATTATGTGGGAAATGAACAGGCTGTTTAGTACTCTTTTTGGCTATTTATTATAAACATTCACAGATATATACACATAATATTCCCCTTAAGGAGACACACAGGCATACTAATGTCTGGGGGCATGTTTAAGCTTCATTATATCCTATTACATTGCATAGAAGGCATCTGGCATTACACACATTGCATCACATGTGTGTACTGGATAAATGTGGCTGGGATATGGGATGCATCCAGGTTGCACTTGTCCGGCCCTGGCGTTGTGCAATAACACTTTTAAAATTAAACCCGACTTTATCCCGTGAGGGATAAGTCACTTTCAATTCAATGCGATAATCTCTTTATAAGAGACAGGAATGGGGAACCATGCCTGTTTCAAGGAGAAACTAGAGGAAGCTAGTTTGAAATTTAAAATGAAAGAAAAAGAGAGGAAAATGAAGATTTGAGGCTGAAGAGAATGAGAGACTCTGGAAAACCGAAACTGATATTAATCTCCACTTTTTATATTTGAAAAGAAAGAAAGGCAGTGCAAGGGAGAGGAAGTAAGACTAAAAACTGCAAGAGAAAATTTTAAAGTTTGAAATGGAAGACAGACCAAAGCAACCCAACAACATCTGAAGAGCCACATGATTCCCACTCCTGCATTAAATTCTTAGGTTTTATATTTATAAGTGTTTATGGATTCCAGCTCACTTTAGTCCCATGAAGCAGGCTAGAGTGGAGGAAAGTTCATGCCAAGCAAATATGCTTTGCTTTCAGATACTAAAAGGCTTGTTGTCGTTTTTGCTGGAACAGACCAACAAAGCTGCACCCTCAAAATAGTGGTCAATTTGGTTTTTAGAGAACAAAGAAGATGAAATATTCCAAAGTGTGACATTTCCTGTTAGGAATTATCTTGCAAATTGGAGCCACTTTCTATTCTGTATATGCCCCAAATTTTCTTTTGTTTCCAAACTTCTTGAATAAGATAGTATCTTTATTGTAATAACTGACAAATCAGGCAGGCTGTAATTTTCTAAAGTAAAGTGTTTTATGTGCAACTAGTTGTACTTTCTTGTTAAGATTCCTCAAACCTGTGTAGGTTAGTTGTTGTTTTACTTGCTAAATGAATATGAGAGCTTGGGCATCTATACTCAGATATAAATGGCAATGTATAATCCACAGGTGATATTTTGATGTAGTAATTCTTGACAGTCACAGATCTAAATCCATCTGTTAGTACAGACTGTAGTAAGACGTATTAAATGTTGACTTGTGGGTCTGCTCTTCTTGTGGCTGACAGTTAGATTTAGGTGATAGTCCAAAAATGCAAGCGCTTGGATGCAGCGCACAAGACATATATCATCATGCGGTGCACTGTTTAAAGGCAGTGTGCAAATATGGCACCTGGACAGTGCGATACGGCTCTGGAGTATGCGGACGCTCCGTTCTCCTAAGCCCTAATTTCGGCCCCAGGCTGGCGCATAGCACCAATTCGTACTGGGCCTGTATCTATAAGACCTAAATCTGAAAGAACTGAACAAGTGTTAGCAATGCTTCTCCTTTTCTTAGTTTTCTTTCAGCACCAGTTTCCATTTGTATAACTTTTTTCTGTTCAGGCATAAAGAAATATGGTGTTTATTTTCCACATTATATCTTTCATGAAAACTTTATGGATCATTTTGAATCTTTCTGTCCTCTTCTGTCCAAGCTGCTTTCCCAATATAGACAGGAGAGTTGTTTTCAAAACACCTAGCAGAAGGAGAAGGGTAATAAATTCATAGCAACAATTTGGAATCTGAAAGTTGACAGCAATTTGGAAACTAGGAGAGTAACTCTAAAAGCTTGACTTTGGTACAGCAGTGAGTACTTAAATGTTCCTTCCTTGCCAAACCATCAGTGTCATCATCATAAAAGCAGATGTTACCAGCCCTCAAAACTATTTGTGTCTTATGAACCTGTCCAGGAATCAGAGTACACAATTAGGCTTTTAAAAGTGTGGAAACAAAAATGTTTAAATTAAGAGTTTAAAATATTGGTAAAGAGAGCTTTGCCACAGAAAAGGCACTCAACTGTTATAGCTCTTCCAGTTTGCCACATTTTTTATAATTTTCCCCAACAGTTGGGGCAATTTTTATTTAAAAAGAAAAAGAAGAAGATCCTGTAATGACAAGTGTCCTTTGTACTGATTTGCCATTCAGTGAGAAATATGCATCCTGGTTTTTCCTCATTCAACCACATGGTGGTAGTGCAGGCAAACACATTGCTTGGAACTCTGAATTTTGATTTGTGTGAAGCAATTCAGAAGCAGCTCACAGCAGAGGTGCCTCTGAAACAAGAATACAGCAACATTTTCTCTGTGATGTGGAGATAACATTCAATGGAGCTATCAGCACTGTAAGACAAATTTATTTCCCCATCAGTTTAGATAATCACTGGGAGAAAGTCAGATATTTTGTATTTTGGACAGACATTGAAGATAAGAGAGTTCTGAACCATGGCAGATTGCTTAAAGAACAAACAAGGTCTGTATTTTTTGCTTTTGTTCTCTGTGACCAATGTGTTGTGTGTCTCAGTTCATTATTCTGTGCCTGAAGAGAAGAAAAGTGGGTCTCTGGTGGCTAATGTAGTGAAGGATCTGAAACTGGGAATTGGGGAGCTTTCTGCTCGCAGAGCCCAACTAGTATCCAAAAGCTTTAACCAGTATTTCCACCTTGATACCCACTCTGGGAATATCCTTATAAATGACAAAATAGACAGAGAAAAATTATGTGGCCAGACAGAGCCTTGCTTATTATTGTCTGAAATTGTGCTCCAAAACCCCTTAGAGCTCTATAGCATTGAGATGAAGATAGAAGATGTGAATGACAATGCTCCCAGATTCTCTAGACATGAATTTGAGCTAGAAATCCCCGAGAATGTTCTTAGAAATATGAAATTCCCTTTGGAATCTGCTCAAGATGAGGATCTGGGGGAAAACAGCATCCAAAACTACACCCTCAGTTCCAATGAACATTTCAAGCTGGGTGTGGAAAGCAATAAGGATGGAAGCAAATATGTGGATCTCATTGTGGAGAAACCTCTAGACAGGGAGAGGGAGCCATTCTTTGAACTAACACTTATGGCTGTTGATGGAGGGATACCACAGAGAACAGGCACAGTTCAAATAAATATTAAAGTCTCAGATATCAATGATAATTCCCCTCAGTTCACTCAGTCTGAATACAAAGTAAGACTAAAGGAAAATAGCCCTCAGGATACTCTGGTTGCCAAAGTGGAAGCCAGAGATTTGGATTTTGGATCAAATGCTGAGATCACCTACTCTTTCCATAGAGTGTCTGAAAAAATACTTGAATTGTTTCATTTGAATGCAGTGACTGGAGAAATCACTGTTTTGGGAGAAATTGATTATGAAAAGGAAACCAGTTATGACATGAGCATCAAAGGGACTGATGGAGGGGGGCTTTCTGGTCAGTGCAAGGTATTGGTTGAGGTTGAGGATGTGAATGACAATGCCCCAGAGGTCTCTGTTATATCTCTCACAAATATCATCCAAGAAGATTCTCCTCTGAACACAGTGATTGCTTTCTTAAGTGTTACCGATCAGGATTTTGGAGACAATGGAAAAACTGCCTGTTCTGTTGAGATGAACCTTCCCTTTGTTTTAATCACCACAAAGAAGAACTATTACCAACTTGTTGTCCAAAGTCCCCTGGACAGAGAGCAAGTCTCTGAGTATAACATCTCCATCACAGCCATTGACCGGGGCACTCCTAGGCTCACCTCAACAAGAATTATACATGTGCAGATCTCTGATGTCAATGACAACTGCCCAGTATTTGATAAGTCTTTATTTGAAATGACATTACAAGAAAATAATATTCCAGGACTACTAATTGGCTCCGTTCATGCTGTTGATCTAGACATGGAACAGAATGGCAAAGTGACCTATTCACTTTTGCCTGGAAAGTTTGGTGGTAGCCCTGCCGCCTCTTACATCTCCATCAACTCTGAAACTGGAAACATGTATGCCCTCCGATCTCTGGACTATGAGCAAATAAAAGATTTCAAAGTCATGGTGAAGGCTACAGATGGTGGTACTCCTCCTCTGAGCTCTGATGTTGTTGTGCGAGTTGTGGTTGCAGATGAAAATGACAATGCTCCCTTCTTCCTATATCCGCTTCAAAACAGCACATCATCCTGCAATGAGCTGCTCCCCAAAATGGCGGAGGCTGGATATCTGGTCACCAAAGTGGTGGCTGTGGATCGAGATTCTGGTCAGAACTCTTGGCTTTCTTATGAACTTCTGAAGGCCACAGACCCTGGCCTTTTCAGCATAGGAGCCCAGAATGGAGAGGTGAAAACCAGGAGACCACTGACTGAGCGAGACTCAAGCAAACAGAAGCTTGTTATTGCGGTCAAAGACAATGGTGTACCTGGTCAGACCAGCACTGCAACACTCAACATACTTTTGGTGGATGGCTTTTCTGATCCTTATTTGAAGGTGGTGGATGTCCGTCCACAAGAGCATGACGAAGAGGGGACCTTGACCATGTATTTGGTGATCTGCTTGGCGTCCGTCTCTTCTGTGTTTCTGTTTTGCATTATTTCCTTTGCTATTATCAAAATGTGCAAGAAAGACTCTGGGGGCACTTTTATTGGTCCTCCTCCTCACTTTCTCCCTTCCAGGCCTGATATCCCAGAGAACTGTACCGATTCTCAGAGTGGGTCACTTTCCAGGAATTATCAGTATGATGTTTGTTTAACTGGTGGATCTTTAAGCAGTGACTTCAGATTTCTTCGGCCTCTCATTCCTGTTTTTTCGGTGGCGGATCCAAACTTGGCTGTGAACCACAACAGCTCTTCTGGTTCCCAAGACCTGCCTAATTGTTTGGAAGACAGTAAATCAAAGGAACAGGTGAGAGAATGGTGTATTTTTCAATTGTTTGATATTTTGCCTTCTTCTTAGTCCCAGGATATCATTTCGTCCTGGTCCTCAGTTGCTTGTAGATTTCATACATAGGTGAAATAATTTCTCCAGTATAATTTCTCTAATGATCCAGTTCTCCTTCTGTGATCAATGTGATCATATAATTGATTGGTAAAAATAAGTTTTGCTCAGATCTGGGAATGTAATGAGGAAGTATTGCGCACTTTTTGCCGTTATTGTTTGAATTTGAGTATATTGTCACACCCCAAATTAGAAGTGGCTCCCTCATGTTGGAACATCACCCATCCAAAACCTGTTCCATTTATGGCTGGATTAACTTTTATTGATCCAGGAAGAAGTCATTGTAATTACATAGAGAAAAGGATGTAATGCAGTAGCTGTTAAAAAAAATAACATTGAGCAAAAACAGAGCTGACCTGAACATCCAAACCCACAGAATTTTCAGTAATCATTTAGTTATTAGTTCGCTCAAAGACTCATCTGAGATCTGAAATGTCATGGATATGTGAGTTCAGGATGCAGAAGTTTGAATATTGAGGTAGGTTTCTTGTTTTCGACTTTTTAAACATTTAAAGGTAAAGCCATGCCACTTGACTGAATGAAATCTGGCAATGTGACTACCACATATTTCTGGTTTTTTAAATAGGTGTGATAATGTTCCTAGGATGAAAATACAGTGGACCCTTCCCTTACGAAGGGGATCAATTCTTGATCCCCCCACGTAAGGGGAATTCTGCATATGCTCACACCCCATTGAAACAATGGGGTGGGGGCGCATGCCATATGTTTTATTGTCGTTCGGCTTCAGCATAAGCTTGAAGCCATGTGTAATGCGTCCGCGTACAGCTCAGGCATACTGTATATGTGAACTTACTGTTTATACCTATGGCTAAATGGAACAACTATGCTTGCCCTATTGATATTGTACAACCATACACAGAGTTATACTCAAAGGGTGCCATAGAAACAAGTTACATGATATTACTAATGCAGAAACAACCAAAGGTCATAAAGCAGATGGTCTTGGTTTGACTTTCATTTTTATGAAATCTGCCAATTATGTTTCCTGTCAATCCAAAAGATTAGCATTCTGTTTCCCGAGTGGTCACTAGTTACCTAGAGGACATCCATAAGCAGTATGTGGGTACAATTGCATCCTCTGTCTATTGTTCCCTAGCAATTGATATGTGGAGGCTGACTGCCTCTGATCCTAAGGATGGTGTATATTATGGGTATGTTGACTAACAGCCGTTGATAGCTGTCCAAGTCATTATCAGCAAGCAGTGTGGTATATGTGCTGTATGAAAGGTCTTCTTTAAAAATAGCAATAGCAATAGCATTTACATGCTGAATAGCAATAGCAATAGCGTTTACATTTATATAGCTCTTCATAAGCACCCTCTCAGCAGTTTACAGTGTGTTAGCCAATCGTCCCCAACAAGTTGGATACTTATTTTGTTGACCTACGAAAGGATGGAAGGTTGAGTCAACCTGGGAGCCCTGGGATTGAACTCACAATGTTGTGGGTGCAATATTGGCATCTAACCACTGTGCCACCAGGGCTCCCTAATCTCCTATCATTCAGCTTCATGGTTCTAGTGGCCTGAGACTTCCCGTCTTCCCATCAAAATGCCTGTAAAATGCCCTGAGAAGCAATTTTTTTAAAAAAACCAGAAAACATTACTTCTTGAAGCACTCAGTCAACATCATTGTCATTCAATTTCTTACTTTTGACCTGTATTTTGTTATGCCTTCATTATTCTGTTTTTCACCTCCTTCAAAGGTAATCCATCAGAGACAGGGTTGGGAAAAAGCAGTTAAGACAAACAAACAAACAAACAAACAAGTTTTGGTTTGAAGCAGGTTTTGTGAGTGTGTGTGTGTGCATGCAGCAATATAGGACTAAATCAGAAAATTAAGAAGCAAAATGCAGTTCAGATATTGTGGCCACTGGCTTAAATAATAATTGTTCTTTTAAAAAGTCATTTTTTAAAGCAAGATGTTTTGGTTGTATGTTAACTGACGGATTTGTTTCTGAATGCCATTTCTTGCAGTATAAAATAAAGTGAGTAAAAAGAAGCAACTGATACTCGATACTGGTCTAGCAATGAACAACTGCCAATAAACTGTTTGAGTTAAAATATTTACATTTAAACAGTGATTGTTGTTCCAGTAAAAAGGTTGGAAAATAGTAATAGTAGCTGTACTTTAAAAATATGTATATGGATAATCTTTTTTTTTTCAAAAGGAATGTTTTTTAAAAAAAATAATTAGGTTTAAACCATGGTTTAAACCAACTAGTTTAAACCAGCTAACCATGAAAAGACAACTATGCCGACTGTAACTCATTGATTTCTGTCCTGAAATAAAAAAGCCATTCCATCTTTTCTTCCAAAGAGGATTGTATGGGGGTTCTTTATGAACTCAAGAGCAACTTAGATTCCTGAATATTTCTGTGGCTGAAATTATAATAAATAATAATAATAAATTTTATTTGTATACCGCTTTTCTCATTATGAATGAGAATGTGGCCTAGACATCCAAAGTATCCTCATTTTGGAGCCATTTCCAGCTTAAGCATGCTAAACACATCAGGAAGTGAAGGAGTGTTGGATAAATGAGAAAAATCCTAATGCAATTTTTGATGAAACTCAATTGAAAAGGAAACATAACTTGAATTAAAAAGGATACATCCTGAGCCCCTGAGGGTCAGTAAAGGGTATACATTTCTGATGTATTTTCTTTCACAGCCAGTTTTCCATATGGCTTACTTAATGGAATTTATCACACAACCGCCATTCTTGCCGGCAATTGCATAAACGAAAGGACATTCATGCGTACCAGTTTGGGACTCCTTGCCACATGTCCCTTCAATAGCATGACTGCTGTTGTTGGTTCCATGTGTTCTCTTCCACCTTTATCCTTAACCCCACTTCTCTGCCCTATGTCCTACCCAGCATGCCTTTCAGTTGTATGTGTGTTTTGTTTTTTACACAATTCCAGAGTTATGCTAATGTGGTTTAAGAAAAAAAATCAAACACAAAATAAGTAAATAAAATAAAGTTTAAAAAAACACAAACAGACTGTTCTGGAATACTGAAAGGGAGGGAGGATGGGGATAAGAGGAGACACTGATACCACATGACCTTGCAATCCCAGAACTGCCCAGGAGCAATTTCCTGCACCTTAGGACTGTAACTATACCAGTACAATAGGGAGCTTGTTGATGGGTTTTCCCCATCAGTGGCAAGGTGTGGTCTAACCATGATTGCAACATAAGGCAGTGACAGACAAGAGGAAGATGATGTTGTGTGATAGGTATAGCCAAAGGCTCTATTATCCAATCTTTTTGACAGTTTAAAAGTCCACTAAAAGGACATAGTCATGCCTATACTGTAGTTATTCCCTTTAGAACATCTGCTGAATTAATATTATAGAAGCCTCGTTGTGGGTTTATTCTAAAGAAGTCTGTATATTTTGAACATATTGTGAAACACAACCACCATTTAAAAAATAATAATTCCTAGAGGATATGGATCCATATGACACATACAGATTAGATGTTTCTGTTGCAAAATGTTCACATTTTCACATAAATTATTGTAGCAGAATTGAGAAACTTTGGCTGTGGAATTTTACACAAGGTGGTACCATTGTATAAAACAGGAGAAATCAAACATTGCATTCATTTCCCCAAAGCTTTGGCCTTTAGACAAAAGAATCTTAAAGAAGGTACTACTCTTCTCTGAAAGAAGATCAATAGAAATAAAGCAGCCAAACCTATTTCCATAAATAAATGCACCAAAGGATATATCCCTCATGATATTGTGACTAGCAAACTGAGTAAATGTGGAATAGATGGAAGTCCGATCATATGGCTCCACAATCAGATGGAAAACCACGTACAAAGACTTGTCATCAGTGGTTGCACTTCAGATTGGAGGAAAGTCTTAAACAGTGCGTTTCGGGGTTCTGTTTTGGGACCAGTCAACATTTTTATTAATGATTTAGGATAGTGATAGAGTAGTGGGAATCCTTATCAAGTTTGCAGATGATACAAAACAAGTTGTAGCTGACACATCGGAAGACAGAAAAGGAATCCAAAAAGATTTTGATAAACTAGAAAATTGGGCTGAAATTAATATAATGAAATTCAGTGGAGACAAATGCAAAATTCTACATTTGGACCATGAAAATCAAATGTACAGGTATAGGAACTCAGATATTTGGCTTAGCAGTAGTAAATGTGAAAAACTTGGGATTATTGTTGATCATAAATTGAACATAAGCCAGCAGCAAATTAGGCAAATACTATTTTAGCCTGCGAACCATAGTTTCCAGATCAAGGGAAGTCATAGTTCCACTATATTCTCCACTATACAGGCCTCATCTGGAGCATTGTATTCAGTTCTTGATACCCATTTTTAAGAAGGATATAGACAAGGTCAGGCAGGTCCAGAGAAAGGCAGCAGAGATGGTAAGAAGTATGGGGAACAAAACATATGAGAAAGGTTGAGGGAGACGGGCAAGTTAACATTAGTGAAGAAAAGACTGAGAGGTGATATGGTTGTACTCTAAATATCTAAAGGGATGTTACAGAGAGGAGAATGCAGGCTTATTCCATGACGCCCCAGAGGATTATACCAGGTCTAATGGTTCTGAGTTACAGACGAGTAGACTTTGAACATTAGAAAAAAAAATGTCTTGATGGTGGTTGAGAAACAAAACAAATTATCGAAAGATGTGTTGGGTTTTTTTTCTCTGGACAAGATCAGAAAGTGACTGGACAGCTATCTGTTGAGGATGCTCAACTTGGAGTTTCTGCATTGAGCAATGACTTACACTCATTCTATCATTCCTTGATTCTGTTGGGAATGTAGGAAAAAGTGAAAAGGAAACCTCAGCCATTGTTTTGTGAAGGGCCATGTTGAGTTTGCCATCTTCCTTGAAAGAAGCAGGAAATGGAAATACACCACCATACCAGGCATTTTTGCTTGTTTCTTATGTATCTCTTCAGCATTGGGGTGGGTGAGCCCCTCTACTATTTAATCCCAGAGGAAATAAAAAGGGGATCTGTGGTAGCTCATGCGTTAGAAGATTTGAAAGTGGATGTCAAAGAGTTGTCTGCTCGGAAAGCCAGACTGGTTTCTAAGAACTCCAAGCAGTATTTCCAGCTGGATCTTCACTCTGGGAAATTGATATTAAAGAATAAAATAGACTGAGAGGGTTTGTGTGGTCAGAAAGACTCTCGTGTCCTCTCTGAAATAATACTGGAAAATTTGTGCATCTGAACAGCATTGAAACTCATAGATTTGAATGGCAATATTACCACCTTCTTTAAAAAATAAATTCATTTTTAAAAAAATGACCAGCTCCCATAAATACTCCTGAAGATAACATCACCATTACAGCCACTGATAGGAACTCTTCCAGGGTTACTTCAGTGAAAATTATTACCATTCCAATCTCTGATATTAATGACAACCAAGATTTGAAAGGTTCTATGACATGCATTTACAGGAAAACAATGTTCCAGGCCTTTTCATTGCCTTAGTCCAAGCTGTGGATCAGGACAGAGCACAGTGCCCAAGTGATCTATTCCCTTTTGTCTGAGAAGGTGAGGGATTGCCCTGCATCGTCTTACATTTCCATCAACTCTGAAACAGGAATCTATATGCCATCCAATCTCTAGATTTTGAGGAATTTAAAGTGTTTAGTGTAACAATCCAGGATGTGGATAAAGGTTCTCCTTCAATGAGTTCAGAGGTTCTGGTCTGAATCCATATCCTAGATGAAAATGACAATGCCCTCTTTGCCCTGGGGAGCAGCAGCTGACTACCTGGTCACCAAGATGGGCTGTGGGCAGAGACTGTGGTCATAACTCTTGGCTTTCCTATCACCTCCTAAAGGCCGCAGAAACCAGACTGGGTCCAAAACGGAGAAGTGAAAGCCATGAGGCCAGTAATATATAAGATGCCATGAAGCAAAGTCTGATTGTGGTGGTTAGAAATAATGGACATCTTTCCCTGTCCACCACTGCCATATTACAAATTCTGCTAGTGGACAGCATCTTTGACCTTTACAGGAAAATTATTGTTATCCCTAAGGAGAAAGTAGTATAGGAAGAAGTATAAAAAGAAGAATTTGAAGAGTTTGGGTTTTTTGTGTGTGAAAAGGGTGAGCATAAAACAGAATGTGCACACAGCTGGGAAGATATAAATATCTTAAATCAATTATTCACAACTACAGTTCCCAGAATTCTAAGGTGAGGTATATATCCCATCTTGTATGTACAGATCTGCAACAATCCAGTATATTTTGTTGATGCTTACGTCTCTGAAACTACAGGAGAGTGTAGACTGGCGCTATTTTGAACTACTATATGAAATATATTATACTTGTTTTATTTCGCTTGGTTGTTTAATGTTTTATTCACGTGAAAGGTGAAATAATGTTCAATATATGGATGATTCACTGGATATAAGAGATAAAAATAATTTCTCTTTGGTTGTTTTTTGAGTATATACAATGTTAGTGTATTTTTCTGAGTAGACCACAAGGTGGCAGGATTGGCAAACTCATTGTCATTTACAAATTTGCACTGGAGCGACTGAGTTAGGAAAGCTGCGAATGTGATCAGATGAAAATGAGTGAGAGGGAAGCAGGATCTTGATCTTTGAAGGAAATACAAATTAAAGAGAGCAACGCTTTAACTATTGGAGAACAAAAATAATTTTCACAGTAACTCAGAAGACAAAAGTTTGTATAAAGAGAAGGATTTGAAGATTTTCCCTGGAAGAGGCTGGAAGCATGGAAGGTGACCTCAGAAACACACAAGGTCTGTATCTTTTGCTCTTGTTCTCTGTGTCTGAAGTGATGTGTGTTTCCATTCATTATTCTGTGCCTGAAGAGAAGAAAAGTGGATCCTTAGTAGCTAATGTGCTGAAAGATTTGAAACTAGGAATTGGGGAGCTTTCTGCTCGCAGAGCCCAGCTAGTGTCCAAAAGCTCCAAGCAGTATTTCTCCTTTGATACCCACTCTGGCAATCTATTAATAAATGACAAAATAGACAGAGAAGCTTTGTGTGGCCAGACTGAACCTTGCCTACTATTTTCTCAAATTGTGCTGGAAGACCCCTTGGAGTTTTACAGCATTGAAATAAGAATAGAAGATGTGAATGACAATTCTCCCAGATTCTCCAAACATGAATATGAGTTAGAGGTCCCTGAGAATGTTCCTAGAAATACGAAATTCCCTTTGGAATCTGCTCAGGATGAGGATCTGGGGGAAAACAGCATCCAAAACTACACCCTCACTTCCAATGACCATTTCAAGTTAGGTGTGGAAAACAATAAGGATGGAAGCAAATATGTGGATCTCGTTGTGGAGAAACCTCTAGACAGGGAGAAAGAGTCATTCTTTGGACTAACACTTATGGCTGTTGATGGAGGGATACCAAAGAGAACAGGCACAGTTCAGATAAATATTAAAGTCTCAGATATCAATGATAATTTCCCTCAGTTCACTCAGTCTGAATACAAAGTAAGAATAAAGGAAAATAGCCCTCGGGATACTCTGGTCGCCAAAGTGGAAGCCAGAGATTTGGATTTTGGATCAAATGCTCAGATCACCTATTCCTTCCATCGAGTGCCTCAAAAAATACTTGACTTGTTCCACTTGAATGAAATGACTGGGGAAATCACTGTTTTGGGAGAAATAGATTATGAAAAAGAATCCAGTTACGATATGAGTATCAAAGCAACTGATGGAGGAGGACTTTCGGGACAGTGCAAAGTTCTGGTAGAAGTGGAAGACATGAATGACAGCATCCCTGAAGTTTCAGTCATATCCCTTAAGAACATTATACAAGAGGATTCTCCCTTAGAGACAGTGGTGGCCCTTTTTAGCGTCACAGATGAAGACTCTGGGGACAATGGTAAAACTGCCTGTTCTGTTGAACTGAAACTTCCCTTTGTATTAAAAGCTACCAAAAATAACTTTTACCAGCTTGTTATCCAAAGTGCCCTGGATAGAGAGAAAGTCAGTGAATATAATGTCACCATCACAGCCATAGACCGGGGTTCTCCTAGGCTCACTTCAACAAGACTTATTCATATTCAAATATCAGATGTCAATGACAACACTCCAGTATTTGAAAAATCTTTATTTGAAATGACAATACAAGAAAATAATATTCCAGGACTACTAATTGGCTCAGTTCATGCTGTTGATCTAGACATGGAACAGAATGGCAAAGTCACCTATTCACTTTTGCCTGGAAAATTTGGTGGTAGCCCTGCCGCCTCTTACATCTCCATCAACTCTGAAACTGGAAACATGTATGCCCTCCGATCTCTGGACTATGAGCAAATAAAAGATTTCAAAGTCACAGTGAGGGCTACAGATGGTGGTACTCCTCCTCTGAGCTCTGATGTTGTTGTGCGAGTTGTGGTTGCAGATGAAAATGACAATGCTCCCTTCTTCCTCTATCCGCTTCAAAACAGCACATCACCCTGCAATGAGCTGTTGCCCAAGATGGCAGAGGCTGGATATCTGGTCACCAAAGTGGTGGCTGTTGGATCGAGATTCTGGTCAGAATCTTGGCTTTCTATGAACTTCTGAAGGCCACAGATCCTGGCCTTTTCAGCATAGGAGCCCAGAATGGAGAGGGGAAAACCAGAGACCACTAACTGAGCGAGACACAAGCAACAAAGGCTTGTTATGCGGTCAAAGACAATGGTGTACCTGGTCAGACCAGCACTGAACACTCAACATACTTGGATGGCTTTTCTGATCCTTATTTGAAGGTGGTGGATGTCCGTCCACAAGAGCATGAAGAAGAGGGAACTTTGACCATGTATTTGGTGATCTGCTTGGCATCTGTCTCTTCTGTGTTTCTGTTTTGCATTATTTCCTTTGCTATTATCAAAATGTGCAAGAAAGATCCTGGAGGCACTTTTATTGCTGCCCCTCCTCACTTTCCTCCTTCCAGGCCTGACTTCCCAGAGAACTGTACTGATTCTCAGAGTGGGTCACTTTCCAGGAATTATCAGTATGATGTTTGTTTAACTGGTGGATCCTTGAGCAGTGACTTCAGATTTCTTCGGCCTCTCATTCCTGTTTTTTCTGTGGCGGACTCAAACATCCCTGCAAACCACATGATCTCATCTAGTACCCAAGAAATTTCTGAGCAGATCGTAAATAAAGAAGCAAAGAAAGAGGTGAGATAATTATATGACATTTTTTGTTGAAAACAGTTCTGTATGTATAATTTCTGCAATACTGTTACTCATTTCTTCTCTTTCTGTGATCGTTTCTGTGTTGTTGTTGTTATGTGCCTTAAAGTCAGTTTTGACTTATGGCAACCCTAAGACAACCCTATCATGGAATTTTTTTGATAAAGACAAAGTAAATGTGTCTATATTAATGAAGTGTAGCTAAGATTTTGAATGTTTTATTTGTATTTGTGGACATTATAATACACCCAATATTAACTACTTAGCTTCATTACATATTTCATTCGTAACCAGACCCATGCTTGGCTTCATCAGCCATATTACTTATCCAAGGAAAAGTAGTGCCAATTTAAGGGAAATGATGGTGAAACAGCTACAGTTAGGAAAAAATAAATGCATTGACCAAAACAAGGGTTACTGGAGCCAATATGAAGCACCCAAGCCCTGGTTGCTCAAACTTCATGTGATCACAGATGGTGTCAAAGAGCCACCTGAGACTCAGAGGGTGGCATGGAAATTCAAGAGGAGTAAACAGAGATTTGAGTATTATAATTACCAATCATTTCAAAAAGTGTTCTGTATGTTTTATTTTCTTTTTGTTTTTTCCTTTTCTAATTAACACTAAAAGTGAAGTCGTACTGCTTCACCGAGCAAAATATGGCCCAGTGACTGTGTGGCAATGACATATTTTCTCCATTGTAAATGGGCCTTGTAATTCAATGGTAGTCCATGGTTGGAAGCCTTTGTACCCATGACATCTAGAGCAGAAAGGTGTCTGCCTCTTAGTGTAGCATATGTGCAGCAGATAATGCCTTTAAATATTGTCATAGTGGACACTGTGCTTCCTCATATTAAAGCGCCACCCCTGAACGGATCATAGATACATTCATGAATCAGGAATATTTATGTCCTGTCTAAAGAATATCAGTAATTTTTAAAACAAGGGACTAAACAATGTGTTATATGAAGAAAAAAAGTGGCACACCGAAAGGAATATATATTATGTAACACACTGTGCAGCAGAGTATTTCATTAAGAAATAAGAAATGCCTATAAAGTAGACCACCAGAATGTTGAGAGGCCCTCACTACATGAGCCTTCCATATTTAGCTGCCAGTTATGTTTCCTGTATCTCTATCTATCTCTACCCATTGTTGCTGCTTCTGGTTACTGATGGTGGATACAGAAGATGGAAATAGAAGAATATTCCTATTATTCTTTGACACGAAAGTGGGATTTTAGTAAGGATAGGAAAGAATAGTTGAAAGGGAAATGGGAAATCTAGAATAGTTGCATATCAAAGGAAAGTGTAAATTGAATCTTGTTTACATGTGCCTCCTAGGACTCCTAACTGGTTAGCCTTTGAATGAGGCATCCCTTTTAAAGAAGAATGTGCTTTATACTTACTACTTGCCAGTCTGAAACCCACTAGGGTCAGTTTGAGCTCTTCCTCTAGTTTATATACATATGTAGAGTTTCACTAGAAGTTGAGATATGACTCATCTGTTTTTGTCATTGTTAACTCCTGCTTTTATGAAACTCAAGATAACATATGTGCATTTCCCACAGAACTTCCATCCAGGTAAAGACCAAATGCACTCTGAGGTCCAGAAACTTTTAGTCCAAATGCATCTGAGGAAGTTGACTTAAGTCTACGAAAGCTCATGCCACCAACTTCTTTCTTTAGTTAAAGGTGCTACAAGATCTCCCTACATACTCATTCTTAGTCTTAGAGTGAACTGTTCAATAGTCATATTACTAGCAGTTTCAGTTTGTGTGGTAGATAGCTCCACTCGCCATGCCATGTTATTTATTAAGATTACAGGGTTGCAGTCTTTCTGACAGCAAGGCTTCATTAACTTTAGAATTACCTTTGCTGTGGATATAGAGGGCATGCTTATCAAATTTGCAGAGAACACCAAGTTAGGAGGGGTAGCTAATACCTCAGAGGACAGGATTAAAATTCAAAAGTACCTTATAGATTATAAAGCTGGGCCAGTACTAACAAAGTGAATTTCAACATGGAGAAATGTAAGGTTTCTTAGGCAGAAAAAATAAAATGCACAGATACTGTATAGGATGGGGGACACCAGGAACGTAGCCAGGATTTTGGGAAGGGGGGGTCCAGACTAAGTGCCTCCATTATAATGGGGATTGGGCGCAGCGGCATGCACCATTCCTTGTATCTAATGGAAGGGGGGGGAGTCCAGACCCCACGGACCCCTCCTTGGCTACGTCCCTGGGGAAACCTGGCTTGACAACAGTGCATGTGAAAGGGAGACCACAAGTTGAGTGTGACTTAACAGTGTGATGCAGCAGCTAAAAGTCAATACTTCAATGGAGATATAATGTCCAGATTGAGGGAAGTAATAGTACCACTCTATTCTAAATTTGGTCAGACCTCACCTGGAATATTGTGTCCAGTTCTGGCCACCACAATTCCAGAGAGGGGTGACCAAAATGGTGGAAGGTGTGGAAACCATGCCCTATGAAGGATGCTTTGGGAACTGGGTATATTTAGCCTGTAGAAGAAAAGGTTAAGAGGCGATATGATAGCCTTACTTAACTATTTGAAGGGACATCAAACTGAAGATTGATCAAGGTTGTTTTCTGCAGCTTCAGAGAATAGGAATCATACCAGTGGATTCAAACTACAGGAAAAGATATTCCACTTAATATTAGGAAGAACTTCTTAACAGTAAGAGCTGTTTGACAGTGGACTATGCTGTCTCAGATACTTGGAGTCTTCTTCTTGAGAGGTCTTTAAACAGAGGCTGGATGGCCATCTGTTGGGGATGCTTTGAATAAGTGGTCCTGTATGGCAAAGGGTTGGATTGGATGGCCCCTGTGGTATGTTCTCACTCTATGATTTGATGATTCTGTTCTATTATTCTCAGTAGGTTGATGCACATTACTGTAACTGGTTTTACTTGATCAGCTATTTACTATAGTTTTAATCTTTTAAAACGATTATTACTTGTTATTGTTTTAAACAGGTTTGATTGTAAGCTGCCCTGAGATCTTAGGCTGTAGTGCTGGATATAAATATTTTAATAAATATGAAAAATAAATAAAATACTGCATGTGCAGGTGAGAATATTGTTAAACAGATTCAGTTATTGTGATACCAATTATATTTTAAAATTATTTGGATACATATTAGTCTTAGCTCTATCTCGATGCCATATTATTGTTAAACATTGGGGTTGTCATTGTTGGCTTCCAAACAAAAGTATACCCCCAAAAACATACTCTTACTGATGATACAGTGATAAAGAGCTTAGGTTTGGAACTTACAGTCATCCTTGAATGGGAATGTTTAATTGCTGTGCTGTGGGGTATAGTGGGGGATAGAAAAAATACCCTTCTCTAAGCATCTCTATATTGATCAGCACAAAAGTTTTTTGTTTGGTAGGTTTTTTTAACCTGACAAATTGTCTCCTTCTAAGCCATAAATCTAATTGCATCCCACAGGAAATTTTATACTGTGATTACATACATTTCATGCATTCAAGTGCCTGAGCAGGACACTTCCATTTCCTATCAGAATTCCTCCTTTCTCTTCATCTAATACCCTCACATCCCATTGCTTACGTATCCTTAATATTCTGTAATTCCTGGAAGACTAAAAGTTGTTACTGGGTTATTTCTGGAGATGCTGTACATTTCTTTTCCTTTTTTAAAAAAGTGTATATTTCTGTATAACTTGGGCATTCCCTAAATCCAAAATAATACGAATTTCTTTTTGTGTGACATTATTTTATTGGCAAAGTGGCAAATATAACTATTTGTTTCTAGAACTAATAACGAATGAAACAATCATATTTTGCATGTAAGAATATTTGCAAGGACTTTTTTTTAAAACTACCTGCATTTTTAAAAAAAAACATTAAAAAGTAAGGTATTCTGTTGCAAAATGATTGGAAATTTCAGCTTAACTGGCATGAGATAAAAACACTAAGGAGGTTGTATAGTCTCACATTTTCTGCTTGCTTAAAACAAGCTCTGTGCATGCACCAACACTTGGCTTGCACCCCCAACGTCCTTTCCCTCTAGTGTACTTTCACTGCACTCTCTAATGCAGAGGCAACATGCAGGTCAACATGGAGGCACTGGGCATCAAGGGGCTGTTGCTCACAGACCATTTCATTTCCTTAAATGCTTGTGGTTAAATTCAGGAAAATGGCAGTCAAGCTTGAGAAATGCACAGTGTAGTGAAGGTAAGACTTGATGTCAGCCAGGAATGGGCACATTAATCTCTCTTCCATGGGACAGCAAATTCTTGTTTGGAGAAGTGTTGGGGTGGAGGATATAGACATTTGAATATACTTGGGCCTAGGAGCTGCCCACGCTTAGGCAGAAAAAACGAAATGCACAGATACAGAATGGGGGACACCTGGCTTGATAATAGTACATGTGAATGGGATCTAGGAGTTCTAGTAGACCACAAATTGAACAAGAGTCAACAGTGTGATACAGCAGCTAAAAAAGCCAATGTGATTCTAAGCTGTATCAACAGAAGTATAGTGTCTAAATAAAGGGAAGCAATAATGCCACTCTAGCCTGCTTTGGTCAGGCCTCATCTGGAATACTCTGTCCAGTTCTGGACGCCACAGTTCAAAAAGGATGTTGACAAGCTGGAGTGTGTCTAGAAGAGGGCCACCAAAATGGTGAAGGAAACCATGCCCTATGAGAAGACTGGGAACTGGGTACATTCAGTTTGGAGAAGAGACTTTTAAGAGGTGATATGATAGCCCTGTTTAAATATTTGAGGGGATGTCATTCTGAAGATGGAGCCAGCTTGTTTTCTGCTGCTCCAGAGACTAGGAGACGGAACAGTGGATGCAAACTACGGGAAAAGAGATTCCACCTCATCATTAGGAAGAACCTTCAAACAGTAAGAGCTGTTCAACAGTGGAACATGTTCCCTTGGAGAATGGTGGGTCTCCTTGTTTGGAAGTTTTTAAACAGAGGCTGGATGGCCATCTGTCAGGAGTGCTTTGATAGTGTATTTCTGCATGGCAAGGATTTGGACTTGATGGCCCTTGAGGTTGCTTCCAACTCCATGATTCTATTCTATGATATCAAGGAATGGGAAGCTCTTAATGAACCAAAAGGCCTCAGATCTCATCTGATCTTTGAAGCTAAATTGGGTCAGCTCTGCTTAGCACTTGGATGGGAGACCACCAATGAATAGCAGATACTGTAGGCTATATTTCGATGGAAGGAACTGCAAAACCACCTGTGAGTATTCCTTGACTAAGAAAACCATGTGAAATGCATGGGTTTGCCATACATCAACAGGAGACTTGAAAGCACATAGACACAGAAATGGAAAGGGTAAAGTTAATACATTGGGAACAGGAAGCCAAGTGTTGACAGGAGTGTGTAATGGGAGACAAAGTTGCAGTATATTTGCGAGAGAGCAAAGAGTAAGCCGGGGCTAGATTATATTATCCCTGGTGAATGAGACAAATTCAATGCAGAGATTGAGTAAATTCATTTGAAAAGGAGACATGCCGAGCCCCTGAAGGTCAGTAAAGGTGGCACATTTTTGATGTTGTGATATCTCTTCACAGCCAGCTTTCTGTAGTCCTTACTTCCTAACAGGACACAGTCATGTCTATGGTTGTTCCCTTCATGAAGTCCTCTTATGTAATATTATAGAAGCCACATTAGGTTGTTATGCTACAGAACTCTGTGTATTTTGAATATATTGTAAAAGGCAATCAGCATTTTAAAAATAATAGTACCTGCAGGATATTGATCCATATGAAATATTAACAATACATGCTTTAATTTCAAAATACTGTTTCTTTTCACTATGTTTATGATGGAGTCATTGAAGAAATTTGCAGATGTTGCATTTTTTACTTCAAACACAAGGTGGTGCCATTGTACAATACAGGAAAATCAGGGATTACATGTTTTGCTAGAAAGCTCTGGTCTTTAGACAGAAGAAGGCAACAGCTATTCACAGAAAGGAAACCAGCAGAGATTACAGCAGCCAAAAACAGTTGCACCTACTTCCATGAAGAAGTGCATCTGAGGGAAAAGGGTCCCATTGGAAATATAAGAAAAGGTGAAAAGGAAACTGCAGGAGCTGCCTTGGAAAGCACCACTTTGGGCTCCCCACCTTCTTTGAAAAGTAGCAGGAGAAATGGAAATACACCACCATACCAGGCAAGTTTCCTTGTTTCTTATGTATCTCTTTAGCACTGGGGTTGTGTGTGAGCCCTTCCACTATTTAGTTCCAGAGGAAAAGAAAAGCGGATCTGTGGTGGCTAATGTGCTAAAAGATTTAAAAGTGGATATCAAGGAGCTGTCTGCTCGGAAAGCCAGGCTGGTTTCTAAGAGCTCTAAGCAGTTTTTCCACCTGGATCCTCACTCTGGGAATTTGGTATCAATGGATAAAATAGACCGAGAGGCTCTGTGTGGACAGAAGGACCCTTGTGTTTTACCCTCTGAAATAATACTGGAAAATCCTGTGCAGCTGCACAGATTTGAAGTACAAATAGAGGATGTGAATGACAATACTCCCACCTTCTCTAAAAATGAATTCGTTTTTGAAATACCTGAACAAACCCCCATAAATACTCATTTCCCTTTGGAAATAGCTCAGGATTCAGACAGAGGAAGAAACAGTGTTCAGACCTACATGCTTAGTTCCAGTGAACATTTCAGGCTGGATGTGCTAAGCCATAGCGATGGTAGCAAATATGCAGAACTGGTATTGGATAAAGCATTAGACCGTGAGTTGAATCCACAGCTTACTCTAATTCTGGCAGCTGTTGATGGAGGGATCCCCAAAAGAACTGGAACAGCAGAGATAATAATTGATGTTCTAGATGTTAATGATAATGTGCCTCAGTTTGAACAATCTGTGTACAGAATAAAAGTAATGGAAAATAGCCCTTTGGATACACTTGTTACCAAAGTGGAAGCCAGTGACAGAGATATTGGCTCCAATGCTCACGTCACCTATTCCTTCAGTCAAGTGCAGGAAAATGTGCTGAGATCGTTTATGTTAAACAAAAAGACTGGTGAACTTAGACTTGGAGGGACAATTGATTATGAAGAAGATGGTATGTATGAGATGAACATTAGAGCCACAGATGGAGGAGGACTATCTGCTTACTGCAAAGTCATAGTGGAGGTTGAAGATGAGAATGACAGTGCCCCAGAGGTGACCATTACATCTATCAACAGTCCTTTACCAGAAGACTCTCCCTTACACACTGTGGCAGCCCTCTTCAGTGTCATGGATAGAGACTCTGGAGACAATGGCAGAACTTCCTGCACCATTGAGGCAAACCTGCCCTTTGTGCTAAAGGCCACAGAGAACAATTATTACCAGCTAGTGACCCAACAGCCTCTGGATAGAGAACATGTCTTTGAGTATAACATCACCATCACAGCCACTGATAGGGGCTCTCCTCGGCTAACTTCAACGAGAATCATTACCATTCTGATCTCAGATATCAATGACAACCCTCCAGCATTTGAAAGATCCTTCTATGACATGCATTTACAGGAAAACAATATCCCAGGCCTTCTCATTGGCTCGGTCCAAGCTGTTGATCTAGACACAGAGCAGAATGCCCAAGTGACCTATTCCCTTTTGCCTGGGAGGGTGCAGGATGGCCCTGCATCATCTTACATTTCCATCAACTCTGAAACAGGAAATATATATGCCATCCGATCTCTAGATTTCGAGGAATTAAAAGTGTTTAGTGTAACCATCCAGGCTGTGGATAAAGGTTCTCCTCCATTAAGTTCAGAGGCTCTTGTCCGAGTCCATATCCTAGATGAAAACGACAATGCCCCTTTCATCCTCTGCCCATTTCAGAACAGCACTTCCCCTTCAAATGACCTGGTGCCCAGGGGAGCAGACACTGGCTACTTGGTCACCAAGGTGGTGGCCGTGGACAGAGATGCTGGTCAGAACTCTTGGCTTTCCTATCACCTCCTGAAGGCCACAGAGCCCAGTCTGTTCTCTGTGGGGGCCCAAAATGGAGAAGTGAAAACCCTGAGGCCAGTGAGTAAACGGGATGCTGTGAAGCAAAATCTGATTGTGGTTGTCAGAGATAATGGGCATCCTCCACTGTCTGCCTCTGCCTCACTACGGATTCTTTTATTGGATGCCTTCTCTGACCCTTACATGAATGTTAGGGATATCCCAAAGGAGGAGATCATACAGGAGGAAGATCGTACCCTGACTATGTATCTAATCCTATGCTTGGCTGCCATCTCCTCTGTATTCTTCCTTTCTCTGCTGGTGTTTATTGCCATCAAGATTCAGAAGCAAAGGAAGTTGATAAGAAGCTATAACTCTACACCTAATTTCGCTGTGGGACCTAATTCCCAGGAGAACCATATGGAGTCTGGAAGAGAGTCCCTTTCTCAAGCCTACAACTATGAGGTGTGTTTAGCGGGTGGCTCTCTGAACAGCGAGTTCCGGTTTCTGAGGCCTCTGTTCCCAGTTTTTTCTATGGGGCCTCCAAACACCCAGGAAGACCCAAGGAATTCAACTTATTCCCAAGAGGTCCCTAGTCGTGCAGGGGAAAGCCAATTAACTCAGGTGAGAATAATTAATTTAATCTAATCGTTTTATAATGGTGAACTATTTTTTCCCATCTATACATTGTCTTCCAAAAAAAGGTGAAAATATGATTATGTTGGAAAAATAAATAAATAAATAAATAAAATAAATAAAAGGCCTCAACAATACAGTGATGAACAGGTGAGTATAAATAATGCTATTGATTGAAGCCATCGTGAATAACGTCGCAAAATACATTCTGATTGTTTGTTGCCTGTTCTGTTTTCCATTTCTCCAAATAACTGGAAAAATAATGCTCTCATTTATTTATTAATGTTGAATTTAAAATAATACCTGCTATCTAAGCTAATACTAAGCTATAGGGCATTTTATGTTGTGAAAATATACAATGTTAATATGTTTTCCTGACATAACCACAAGATGGCAGCATTCGCAAACATATTCATTATCCTTTAGAATCTTGTACTGGACAACTGTAGGAAAGCCATTTTCAGACAAAACTGAATCAGAGAGAAACAGGATCCCTGCCTTTGATGGAAATATAAGGTTCAGCTGAGGAAGGCATTGTCCACGGCAAAACAAAGACAATTTTCAAAATAACTTAGAAGTCTGAAGTCTTACCTTTTGTGCAGAAATTGAAGAATTTGACATGGAAGAGGCTGGAAGCATGGGAGTCTACTTCAGAAACTCACAAGGTCTGTACCTTTTGCTCTTGTTGTCTGTGTCCAGAGTGATGTGTGTTTCGATTCATTATTCTGTGCCTGAAGAAAAGAAGAGTGGGTCCCTGGTGGCTAATGTGCTCAAGGATCTTAAATTGGGAAATGAAGAGCTCTCTGCTCGCAGAGCTCAGCTTGTATCTAAAAGCTCTAAGCAGTATTTCCGCCTTGATACCCACTCTGGGAATCTGCTCATAAATGACAAAATTGACAGAGAAGCTTTGTGTGGCCAGGTTGAACCATGCTTACTGCTGTCTGAAATTGTACTAGAAGACCCCTTAGAGTTCTACAGCATTGAAGTAAGGATAGAAGATGTGAATGATAATGCTCCAAGATTCTCTAAAAACAAATTTGCCCTTGAAATCCCTGAGAATGTTCCCATCAATACTTTATTCCTTTTGGAATCTGCGCAGGATATTGACTTGGGTAAAAACAGTGTCCAAAATTACACCCTCACTCCCACTGAACACTTCCAATTGGAAGTAGAAATGGATAATAGTGAGAACAAATATTTGAGCCTTTGTTTGGTGACACCTTTAGACAGGGAGGAAAAGGAAATGTTTGAGCTCACTCTTACAGCTGTGGATGGAGGGGTACCACAGAGGACAGGCACTGTTCAGATTAATGTGAACATTCTAGATATAAATGATAACTTTCCTCAGTTTTCTCAGACTGAATACAAAGTAACGCTAAAGGAAAACAGCCCGCAGGATACTTTGGTCTGCAAAGTGAAAGCTACAGATGTGGATTTTGGTTCAAATGCAAAGATCACTTACTCCTTCCATCAGGTGAATGAAAAAGTACAAAAGTTGTTTCATTTGCATAAAGATACAGGAGAAATCACTGTTAGGGGAAGAATTGATCACGAAAAACAAACCAGTTATGACATGAGCATCAGAGCAACTGATGGAGGGGGCCTTTCTGGGAACTGCAAGGTCCTGGTAGAGATTGAGGACCTGAATGACAATGCTCCAGAAATCTCAGTCATATCCCTTAAGAACATCGTACGAGAGGATTCCGCCCTGAACACAGTGGTTGCTCTATTCAGTGTAACTGACCAAGACTCTGGAGACAATGGCAGGTCTACGTGCTCTGTGGACATGAACCTTCCCTTTGCATTAAAAATGACCATGAATAACTATTACCAGATTGTGATCCAAAGTCCCCTGGACAGAGAGAAAATCACAGAGTATAATGTCACTATCACAGCTGTGGATTGGGGTTCTCCTAGGCTCACCTCGACAAGAATTATTCATGTGCAGATATCTGATGTAAATGACAACCCCCCAATATTTGACAAGTCGTTATTCAAAATGAGGATACAGGAAAACAATATTCCAGGACTTCTGATTGACTCAGTCCATGCTGTTGACCTGGACACGGAGCAGAATGCCAAACTGACTTACTCACTTTTGCCGGGAAAGGTTGGTGGTGGCTCGGTGGCATCTTACATCTCAGTTAATGCTGAAACTGGAAATATATATGCCCTCAGATCTCTGGACTATGAACTGATAAAAGATTTCAGAGCCACAGTGAAGGCAACTGATGGTGGTATTCCTCCTCTGAGCTCAGAAGTTATTGTTCATGTCATAGTCATAGATGAAAATGACAATGCTCCCTTCTTCCTCTATCCCCTTCAGAACAGCACATCACCCTGCAATGAGCTGCTCCCCAAGATGGCTGAGGATGGATATCTGGTCACCAAAGTGGTGGCTGTGGATCAAGATTCTGGTCAGAACTCTTGGCTTTCCTATGAACTGCTGAAGGCCACAGACCCTGGCCTTTTCAGCATAGGAGCTCAGAATGGAGAAGTAAAAACCAGGAGACCATTGACTGAACGAGACACAAGCAAACAGAAGCTTGTTATTGCAGTCAGAGACAATGGTGTCCCTCCCCAGACCAGCACTGTAACACTCAATATCCTTCTGGTGGATGGTTTTTCCGATCCATATCTGAAGGTGGTGGATGTGCGTCAACAGGAGCATGAAGATGAAGGAACCTTGACCATGTATTTGGTGGTCTGCCTGGCATCTGTCTCTTTTGTGTTTCTACTTTGCATTGCTTCCTTCGTTGCTGTCAGAATGTGCAAGAAAAACCCTGGAGGCAGTTTTATTGCTGCCCCTCCTCACTTTCCTCCTTCCAGGCCTGACATCCCAGAGAACTGTACCGATTCTCAGAGTGGGTCACTTTCCAGGAATTATCAGTATGATGTTTGCTTAACTGGTGGATCTTTAAGCAGCGAGTTCAGATTTCTCCGGCCTCTCATTCCTGTTTTTTCTGTGGCGGACCCAAACATTCCTGTCATTCAGCAGATGTCCTCTGGCTCCCAAGGAATTCCTGAACTGCTTGGTAATAAAGAATCAAGAGACGAGGTGAGCAAATTGCAATATGGTTAAATTTATTGGATGTATTTATGGATTCTTATTGTTATTTTTCATACCCTGTAGAAGAATTTGATATCACCTGGCCTTTCCCTTGTTATCTTCTCCGTATTGAGGTGAATAATAGACCCTGTAACTACATTTGATATGATTCTAAATCAGACTGAGCTTTGCAACCACATTTATGTAAACAGGGTTAGAGCTCCTATGCAAACCTTCTCCATCCAAACAGGCCAGTCATGCTGGGAGTGAGCAAGACCAGAGCCTTTCTGCCCAGCTTCCTCTACATATAAAAGGGTATGATCAGTGTAGCAGTGAGATTAAGTAAAAGCAGTCCGTTTTTATACATGTTTCTTCACAACAGAATTCTGTCAATTATTCATGTTGTTCTTTGTTGCTAATTAGTGAAATGACCTTATTGTTAAAGATTCTCATTGAGTCATGCTTGATTTGGCTTTTTATCCTTGTCCTCCTGCCCTTTCCTACTCAGTTGATCATATTATTCACTGAGATTCTTAGGTTGCGCATGCGGGCGCGCACGTGTGTTTGTAGTGGGTTGTAGTGGTATCTTGGTCACTGTTGACTTCACTGTTCCCCTGAACCAACAGCCCTGCTTGGTTCTGTGCTGTTCTTTTTCCCTGGGCCTCAGGGTTATCAGTCTACTTTTCCTGCACGGATTCTCCAAACCTTTACAATTTTGCTTCCCAGGAAATTATAACACTGACTTCTCAAATTTAAGAAAACTTCTGACTATCCCCACTTCTAACACTATTTGATCTCAGATATGAGAACTCTTTTACTATTTAGGTCTCCTCATTGTCTAGTTTGAATTTGTGCAAGTTCTCCGTGGTCATTATTTTTGTTTTCTTTGTGTTCAACAGTAAGCCTGCCTTTGCACTTGCTTCTTTGATCTTTCTTAGTACACTTGCCCCACCTTTTTTCCATGGGATCAATTCTGGACTCCCTTGTGAAAATGAAGTTTCATTTATATTCAAGCTCCATTGGCTTGAATATAGGTGCGGGGGCATGTGCCCCATTCATTCTCCCTCTGTTCGTCCCTCGTGTATAAGCAAGGGACACAAGTCCAAAGACCACGAGAACAGAGGGAAGACTATAGTTGTTTAAGTTTGCGAGGTTTTCTGCTAGTATTAAAGTGTCATAAGCATATCTAAGATTGTTTATATTCCTTCCTCCTATTTTCACTGCACCTCCTCTGTGTCCAAGCCTTACAATATGTTCTGCATATAAGTTGAACAGGTAGGGTGTCAATTGGAACCATTCTGTTTTTCCGTGTTCTGTTCTGACAGTAGCCTCTTGTCCTGAGTACAGATTCCTCATCAGGACTATCAGATGTGTTGGCACTCCCATGTGTTTAAGGGTATTCCATAGATAATGCCTGTGACGTAAACACCTTTCCTGACTGATGAGAGCATGTAAGCTACAGAAGAAATCGCAGGTCAAATGGTATTATCATTCAGGCTTAGGGACATTTTGTGCACGTGTGTGTTTTCTTCATTGGAAGATTTTGAAGGTTTAGCTGCCATGAGAAAAAGGTGCATATTTGGAACAAATATCATTTTTATTAACATTTGTTCAGTATGGTCCCTAATTTAAAAATTGTTGGAACACTTCATTGAGATACTTTTTCTTTTCCATATTCTGTACTTCGATAAACATATTCTGTACTTCGATAAATAAACCAGTTGCATAAATCAGTGCCTAGGTAGACTGTATTTTCCTGTTGGAACCTTGAACTGCAACAAACTGTGTCATTTTTGTATTAATTTTATCTTACCAGCTTTTAATTATAATCTGGCATGAGTTCTGGAAATGTAAAAAAAAGCCTACTGTTGATATTGGCATCGACAGTAATATTTTCACTTTTATCCAAGATCACAGAGCTATTCCTATCTCCAGAGCTTGAAAGGGACAAGTTACAGTTAGTTGTGACGTAACTATGCCATAACAATGTTCCTTTTGCAAACAACTGAATGCCTGGTACTGCCAGGTTCTTCATCACTTAGCTCAGTTACAAAAACAGGGAAACTTTATACAGAAACCAAAATTGTTCTCAGTAGACTTAAATTGTCAGGACTGAACACTTTTCCTTACCGCATTTTCCCATCCAGGCATTCAAAAAGGCCAGAAGTGGTGCAGCAATGGAGAGAGTAGAGGGAGTTGGTACTTCATTTAGGTTCTCCAAAGATAGACTAAGCTGTCACCTTGCACCACTCATCTCAGAGAAAGGCATTTTTCCTTATTTGATAAGAATTGAAGTACAGTATGTACATTGACCCATTTTGGGGTCATTTTTTCTAATACATGGCTAATTCAATAAATGTTTTTGTAATGTTAATGGCAACAAGTTGTGATGTTTCTGCATGTGATGAATTGCACAGTGATTCAAACTCAAAATGCAAGTTTCCAGGTTCTGCCTGTTTCTCCAATGCATGTTCTCTTTCACCCCACTCTATAGCTTTTAATAACAAACTAGAACACACTTTGTAACTTCTCCACTTTCAGTCTCACCAGCACCATTTTGGATTTTGGATACTGTAGGGTGTTGCAGATAATCATAAACAGAGAGAAATAAATGTATTTTGGGATTCTGATCACTGTGTTTTTATTTTGGAAAGTCATACAATTGGCATACATCTAAATACCACTGTGTTGATATTTTAGGGTGAATATTACTACATGTGTTAATTAGATTGTGACAAGAGATGTCTATTTTGAACCTGTTGTGATATTCATGTCAGTTTAACTGAGAGTTCCTTTCTGATCTTTTGGAGCAAGCTTGGTGTGTTCAGGTAATGCATGAAAATAACACTGTGACAGGCTGTACCCTATCACTTGCCTGTGTTGTATCTCCCCTACAAATTAATAAACACCATGGACATAAAGTTCGGTACATTTCCCTGCCAACATGGCTAGTCTCCTGGAGAGTGTGTCCAAGGAAGGTAGTAATGTAGGGAGTGTTAATACTGGCTTCAGAGTGTATATATTTCTTTGGTGTCTAGCCAATTTATGAAATATAAATAGATTACATAGGGATAAGTAGATGAAATAGAACATGTTGGGATTATATGAAGTCATTGAAATTATTTCACATTATCTGGGACCAGTAAGTGAGCAATGTGCAAGTTTCTATGTTGACAGACCACACCACCATCCACATAGATCCTTTCTTCCAAGAACGTATAATCATTGATGCTTATATCTCTTGCCTTCTTACTACCTCCTCCTATGCTATGAAACTCCTAATCAAGGGAAGTTCACTTACTTCTCCAGCTGCTGACAGGCAAAGGCCTTTTATAAAAAAGAGGCCTTCAGCTTTTAACTGGTTGGGCAAAAGGATGTTTCATGAATATGCAGTATCTTTTCCTATGTTTTGATTATGTTTTTAACTGTTTTAAATTAATATTTAATTGTGGTTTGGCTGTTTAATGGTTTTTAAACTATATTTTGTTTGTGATATTTTGCTTTAACTTATACTGTAAGCTGCTCTGGGTCCCATAAAAGCAGGAAATTAATTAATTAATCAATATTGAGTAATCAGGATACAAGACCTATTCCACAAAATCTGGGAACTCAAAAGGAAGTTCAAACCAAAGGTTGGAATGCTCTATGACCAGAGAAAGAACAAGCTGCCTAAGGGGGCCTGAAGCCACCAGCAAAAGCAGTGGCAAAAATGCTTAGGAAGTGGGCCGTCCAGTCACCATGGCCTTGGCCGCCTATCTGCTTCACTCCCTTGTCTCACTTCATCAAGAATAAGTAACATTGAAATCTTAGGCATCAGTGAAAACTCATCATATGAAGTGATGTAGATAGAAAACAATATTCCAAGCTTGCTTATAGGTCTAGTCCATGCTGTTGACCTCAGGATGGAGCTGAATGCCAAAGCAGAAGATTAGTGGTGGTTCAGCATTATCTTACATCTCCATCAGCTCTGAAATAAGGAATCTACCTTGCTCACTTTTTAGATTATGATGATAAATTAAGAAGAGATAAAAGATTTCCAAGCAACCATGAGGGCTTTTTATATTTGCTCATCTTCACTAAGGCCTGGTCCAGACAGGCCAAATGTGCCATGCTGGCAGTGTACTAGGGTTAAGGGACCGCACAGCAATCACACTGTCCCTAACCCTAGTACAGCTCGGTGCCATAACAATGGCGGTACATAGCGTCCACACGTCATGCCATGCTTGTGACGTCACGAGTGTGCCATTGGCACACTCGGGCATCACAAGTGCAGCATAAAAAGAACTTGCTTTTCGCGGGTTCTTTTTTCCGCAGGGAAGCCGTGTGGTTGGGCGGCTGCGGCTTCCCTGTGGGAGGAAAAAGGCGCCGGCAGGCCCCCCTTTTTGGGAGGTCTGTACCGGGCCTAAGTTCAGAAGCTGTTGTCCAAGGTCTAATATTCTTTTGGTTCTCTACCTTCTTCAGACCAGAACTTTCCTAACTAATGGGAAAAGGCACAGGCTGGCTAGCTGATCACCACAGCACAGTCCTGATAGAGATTCTCACCAGAACTTGTAATAGAGAAGTAAAAACTAGTTTCAAAACTGATTGTTTTAAGCTGGTTGTCTATAATGGTGGTTATAGATAGTAGGGAAGTACTTCAGTCCAGCACCTCATAACTTAATATGTTTTTTTAATAGTTTTTCAGGCACATACATGATATCATGGATCCACCAACAGGATTCATACATTTTAAAATCAGAGTGTATTTTCCCCTAATAAAAACATATACTGATGTAGTGCATGTGTTAATATGAAAGGATGGTTATTATTTCAGAGAATACTAGGATGCCCTGATCCTGTACTTGATTATCTCTTTGTCTCATTTCTTTTCCTTTCTTCTCTTTTCTGCTTCTTTTAGTAGCTGTCCAGATAGAAAAACAAGGAATTACCAGGGGAAAAAGGATTATTTCTTCCTCTGGGATTTTCTATTGTGATGCTGAATTATTTCCAAATAGCACTGGGATTCTCACTCAGTCAAATGTTTATGAGGTGTTCTTAACAAATGGATCTACAAGGCAATGTATGGTAACTATAGAATTACCAGTAAGAAGATAATATTATTAGAAGGGATATGAAAGCCACAGAAAATAATGTTTGTTAGTTAAAAGACAACAAAATAGTACAGAACACTTCTGTATTAAAAAATAAAGGGTGTTGGACTATGATGCTGAAGACCAGGGTTCAAATATCTGTTCAGCCATGGAAACCCACTGGACAAGTCATACTCTTTCAGACTCAAAGGAAGGCAAGGACATACCCCTTCTGAACAAATCTAACCGAGAAAAGCCTATGATAGATTTGCCTTATGGTCACCATAAATCAGAAACAACTTGAAGGCACACAATAACAATTAGAAATAATGTGTCTGAAAATCAGAATTAAACTAAAATCAGAAAATTAGTTTTAATGCGAACTTTTACAGTATGTCCTAAATGGCTTCATTATGCAAAGAAATGAATTTCATGTTTTACCTCTGACATTTTTCGTCTTCTCCCTTGCAAAGCTAGGATCCTGCTACTGAGTTGTTATGCTACAATGATAGATGAGAGAATGCTTTTGTTATAATGAATGAATAGTTTTTCACAGAAGGTGGCATCTCAGATAGGTGTGTCACAGTTGACAAGTAATGCTTGTTTTGCTCTTCATTAAAACTGGAGTGTTTCTAGCTTGTTCAGTGGGCCGTGGAACTTTGCAACATGGAGTTAAAATTTCATATCCTCAAATCCCACTGGCATAAATCTGTGTCAGGATTATAAATACGCTAATTAAAGACACCTATTTACTCGTATGTCTTCTGGAATCTGTATATGCAGCAGCAAAAATTCTTAGCCACCCCATTCTTACTGGGGCCAGTGCATCTGCCTGCTTATGCTTGCTCCCTCTTCTGCAGCTGGCTGGTGCCAGCATGAACAAAAGAATTCTAGAACTTTTTTTAACTCTGTATCTCATAGAAAAGTACATATCGGCGGGTTATAGACCGCCATTTAGGATGCACTCCGTGCGTCCTAGGGTTAGGAAGGGGCGTCCTAGGGTTAGGAAGAGTTGCCCCTTCCTAACCGGCCCCGTTCCCAACACGCGCAGAGCGCGTCCTAAATGGCAGTGCCCATCCACATGGGCGCTGCCATTTTTACGTCTTAGACGCACAGCGTCCAGAAGTGCCGCACCGGAAGTGATGCCGCGAGGGCGCGCTTCGCCCCTCACGGCACCACTTCCGCGTTTTGAAAAGGAGCGCCATTTTGGTGCTCCTTTTTCACTGCGGCCGGAAGCCTTATGGTCTAGCCGCTGGGGCTTCCCTCCGCAGCGAATGGCGGCAGCGGCAGACCACCAGCTTTAGGGCAGTCTGTAATGCACCATTATCTGTCTCTCGAAAAAGGAGTCATAAGAGGTTATAACACAAGGATGGGATAAGGACGGGATTGCAAAAGACTTTCAAATTGTTGCCCTGATCCCGTCATTAATCGCCATTAACCCATCATTAAAGTGGCATTGTATTAACGCCAATTTCTGTTAATACAAAATGCCAGCCAATGTTGCTTAAATGATGGGTTAATGCCAGGTTAATGACGGGATCAGTGCGACTTTATCAGAAAGCCTTTAACACCATCACAGTCATTCGTACTTCCCAGAGGGAATAAGTGAGAATGAAGTGTTAAAGTCCTTCCTGCAATTACACGGGAAGGATGGGACAGTGGTGAGATAGGGACGGGATGTCCCTCGTGTGATAATCTCCATAGAGTTCCAGTGAAAAAATATTGTTCCATGCACAGTCATAGAGCATTATGAAAAGCTCTTGGCAAGCTAGATTTCAACATTATACTTTTTTTAAAAGTTAGAATCAACCTTATTTTTTTAGTTACCTTTCACAACTGCCCACCCACAGGATAGATTCGAACGAGTTAAAACTAAAAGTTTAAGTTTTACCATTCCAATTATGTAAGTAGTTGATAGTTTTAATAATTTTTGCAATGTGGGCAAAAATTTACAGTTATGGTGCTTATTGCAAGGGATTATGTAACATCATGGAAGTTGCATAGATCGTTTTTCTGGCATCTCTTCATTTATTTCCTAGATTTAGATGTATCAATCACAGATCATGAACGAACTGTGTTGATGGATAGGCAGTTGTTCACTGTCTTTCGGATTAGTGTCTCTGAGTCTTTAATTTTCTTTTGTCTTCTTGAATAACCTAGCTTAACTTTCTGTTTCTCCAGGGACGTAGCCAGGGTTTTAGGAAGGGGGGGTCCAGACTAAGTGCCACCATTATAATGGGGCTTGGGTGAGGCGGCGCAGCAGCACACACCATTCATTTTTCTAATGGAAGGGGGGGTCTGGACCCCAGGAACCCACCCACCCCGGCTATGTCCCTGGTTTCTCTCTCTTTTTTTGTTATTTATGAGTCTATACTTGTTTAAATAGTGAAACTTGTTTTCCCATCCCACATCAATTGTCCTAGTTGTTTTTCTTATATGTTAGATGGAATGCAGAAAGTCTGAGTCAACACAGAAAACAGAAAAACACAAGACAATCAAAGCATTGATTGTGAAAGTGAAAGTAGATCCCAGGATTGCTATCTGCTTTCACCATAGGTAGCAAATGAGCAGGGGTACATTGCCAGGTATTTGTTGGTGAAATCAACCTAGTTGGACAACTGGTAACGCATCATGACAGTGCCAGAGCAAAAGAAGTACAAATTGCCAAGAGTCCACAACTTTAACATTTATTTTTATTTTTTGAGAAACAGAAAAATTTACAACCATCTAACGTAAAGTTCCCTGAAGTTACCTATCCAAGTTACCTGATTATTCCCTACTTAATGTCTATTGTATCTTCAAATTTTATTTGGATGTGTCAGAAAATATATCCATTTTTGTTTGTTTCTCAACGTGTGTCAGTAAAGACAGGCTGGTGATCTGGATTGTTGGATTTCAATATGGTTTTGGAGACCAGATCAAATCAGACTGCATCCAGACTGATGTGGACCAAATCAGGCCAAGACCCAAGTCTCTGAATTTGGCTCTAATACTAACAGGGCCAGCAGGCACAACTCTAATTAGCTAATTATTTCCAATGCCTGCAGTAGTTAATTCCAGAATAAAAAATTCCCTACTATCTTTTAATGTACTAAACCTAGGTTAAGACAGACAAGATCTTTTGAAAGGTGAGAGAAAGTTTTTTGTAAGCAAAATATAAAATGGATGATTAATTTGCAGATGGCAGGGGCTCTTGAGAGCAAGACCCATTTGCCTAAATTGTACTTATTCTGAGTAGATCATAGAATTGTGCTGTTAGCATTAGAAGTGAAAACAACCATCATTCTTTAACATTTTCTCTTTTTTCTCATTGTCATGGATGACCATGTTAATTCTCTTTCTTTCTCAGACCTACAAAAACAGCACAGGTAGGCTTTGTTTCATATGTACTGCATTTCTGTCGTGTAGCACTGTTTTTTATTGTCTATCCTCCCCTCCCACACTCAATGAAGAAAACAAACAGAGATATATATTAATGCTACCTCTGTATTTGTTTTCCTCTTCAATCTATTGAAAAAATGTACATTAAACAAGAAACCAACCACAGCACATCTGTGTATTTGAAATTTGCATCTGTTGAAAGTATATTGCACAGTCATAGACTTATGGTTCATATTGAGTTTTAGAAATTATTTAACTTTTGTTCTTCTATTTGTGTCAGCCAAAATATCTGACTGCATTTGATTTCAGATAGAACACTTCTGATTGCTATGTGATGCCCCTGGCTGCATTTATCTAATGAAAAATCAACATTTACAATGCATTCTTTTATATCCTTTGCAGGCCAGAGCTTCTCTCTCGGAAGATGCAGCTCCCAGACCTGGAGGCCCAGGTCCCACGGTTAATCAAGCAATAGGTGCAAATGTGAACTCAGGTCAAAATGACTGGCTTTCCTATCAATAGAAGAGGATAATCAACTCAGCCTGTCGTTCTGTCTCTATAGGAAGAAAAAATCCCCAAGAGATCGAGCTTCAAACAACCAGAGGATTTGGGTCCTCTTCCTAAGAAGGAAAAACACCAGGCACTAAGACTTGAAAACTCTTTTGTTTAAGCCAAATTGAAATGAACAGGGATGCCCTTGTGCTGCTCCCTTTCATTTCAATGAGGTTTGTGTAAGAGAATTTAGAGGTGGATTGTGCCCATACATGTCCCAGGTATATAGCTGCTTAGTTATTTCTGCTTCATAGGATTTTGCAATAGACTACTACTTTTCTGATCTAGCTTTTAAGGAAACCCTGTTGCATGCTTTTTGCTGTTGTGATTATACCTTAATTTATAATCATTAGACTTTTATTTCTGCTCTCTTTATAATATTTTCAGTGGGTTATACCATCTTTTGAGGAATTCTGTTCATTGACTTTATCATATAGAGTATTGAAGAGCAGCTGTTACTAATGAAGTCCTAGAAAAACAAGTGAATGAATTAACTTAGGCTGCATCCACACTGCAAAAATAATCCAGTTTCATACCAGTTCAACCACCATGGTGCAATGCAGCACCAGATCTGTCTGACAGAGAAGGCTAAATGTCTCACAAAACTCCAATTCCCAGAATTGCATAGCAGTCAGTCATGACAGTTAAAGTAGTGTCAAACTGGATTATTTCTGCAGTGTGGATGTAGCCCTAGTAAGAAGAAGAAAAAACCACGATGGACTCCATCCAGCAGGAATCTGAAAGAAATAGCAGCTTCATAAGAGAAGAGTAATTCTTTTCATTTCAATTCCAAGTGGAACTTTTGCTTCTCAGAAAATTATACCTATCATTTCCTAGTTGTATTTTAACCTATGTGTCCACTTGCCTGTCTGACTGCTTAACTTTACCACTATCTGTAAAGATATTCATGCTAGTAACTTTCCTAGTGTCCACAAGTCCAAACACACATACTAGGTGTGCACATTTTCCAGAGATTTCTATTGCCAGAGATTTCAGGGTCCAAACCTGAGACCATGGGGTTTGTGACATGGGCAGGCCTTTCTGGAGTCATGGGGGAGGAAGGGAGCATCAAGTGTTTGCAGGGAAGACAGAACTTATTCTAGTTGAGCTGAGTGAGGAAGTGAGCATGAAAGCAATCTGGGTAAGTAGAGTCGGAAATAAGATAAAACCCAATTGGAAATTCAAACCCAAGAGGAAGAAATGGTGGACTGAAATGCTGCATCAGGAGACATATCTACAGAGACACTGCCTCAAGCTCTGTAGGCACATCTCCCAATGATACCCACCCAAAACCTAACTTATAAGCAGTGCATCCTGCCCCAATATGGTCATTTCTATGTTGTTGAAAAGCAGGGGGACACTACACTGCTTCAAAGGTAGGTTTGGGGGGGGGGGACTTTTGGTCGTATATAGTCAGAAGAGATATCTTACCTGTGCACTGACCATAAAAATGAATCGCCGTTGTGTGAGTCACTTTTATGCCATTGTAATTCATGAACAGAATACCAACCAATGTATTTGTGGCAGACAGTGTCTGCAGTAGTTGCAACCACTCTCAATAGGGCTTGCATTCTGTGTGGCCTTACCTGGGGAGTTTTTTCTGGGTCCTATGCTACTTTTGGGGCTTGCAGATGGCTCACCACCAACAATGAAGGGTTTTTTTTCTTCTCCAGGCCATGTATTGGTGCTATCACAGCATTAAGAACAAGCTTGTTGACCCCATGTGCATGCACCCACCATCTCTCTCCCAGTTCTATCTCCTCGTACCTGACTTTTTGGTACACCAACATTGCACAAGCACAACATGCATACACGTTACACAGAGCCCTTGTGCCAGCTTGGAATGGGTGGAGGTGCATGTCCAGGCTTCAGAACCACTTTGCTTACAAAAACCAAACCTTCCACAATATTGCTCACCCTGAGATTTGTCTTCCCACCTGGTAACCAGGAGAACTACAGCAATGTATGGGACCTGGTGGTGCCCTGAGAATTCACAACTGTGATATATACAAGCATATACACAGCCACCAAAAGTTATCTATTCCCATTTTCCTGTTATTTACCCCCAAAGTTGAAGCTAATCCTTTGCAACAATTAAGGAATGAAGCATGCTGCATTATTTATGTTCAAGAGAGCAAAAAAGCAAAAGACAGTTCAGATAAACCCAACTGTAAACCCCTGATAAAGTGTTACTGTAAGCAGTTCTTAAAAGAGATACAGACTCTACAGTATTATGACTGTGTGCTTTTACAGTTATGTGGCTATGCAGTTGTGTA
>NC_056525.1:135054451-135124497 GCF_019175285.1 Sceloporus undulatus | reverse complement strand
GGCTGGAATAGAGATTTCTGCAACCCTTTGTGTTTTGTGAATTGTGCTATGCTTGGACAGTGTCAATAATTCACAATGATGAAGCATTTTGAAACCTGTTTGGTGAAAGAGTAGCAAGTTGTTTTATAGTGAAAGCAAGTTACATAGTAAATGAGTGCAATTCACAAACTACTGGAATCATCAAGAAAAATCCACTGTTTTCTTAAAGGATGTGGAATGCACCTGTTTCTTGTTATGCACTGTCTTTTTTGTTATAAAAAGATAAACTGTGTAGTTTTTCATATTGTTTGCTAAATTTTAATATTGGGTTTGTATGTATTTAAAATAAAAAAAACAGTTTCTAAAATCTGTAGATGGAAATAATTTATGGAACACAATCCCAGGTTTTAACCAGGCTCCTCATATCCAGAATGAGATCACACAGTTTTCAAATGGTATCAGCCCTTGAACAAGTTGCATTTCTCAATTATAACTGACAGATAGTCAGCATATTTATTTTCAAAAACAAAGACATGTGGAATATTACTGTTAAGTCGATATATGTGGTTTTCCAACACATGCCGTATAATTTCTATAATATGAAAAGTATCAGTGCCACGAAACTAGTGTTTTAAACAACTTTGTAGGCGTCCATCTTTTTGGATAGAAAAACATGCTTACCATTACATAGA
This sequence comes from Sceloporus undulatus, assembly GCF_019175285.1. NCBI lineage: Eukaryota > Metazoa > Chordata > Lepidosauria > Squamata > Phrynosomatidae > Sceloporus > Sceloporus undulatus. Next base: position 135,123,826 of record NC_056525.1, on the reverse strand, counting down.
TCCTCTTGTTATTTAGCATTCCAGAATTCACAAGTTCAGAGAGTAATTTTCAAAGGGCAATATTGCTATCACACATAATTATAAACTCAGTATACATTTGAAAATTATTTCAGAATGTTTCAAATCCCTTACAATATAGCAGTCCCATAAACCTCGAACTTGTGTGAACTTTGTATTATACTCTTAAGGAGCTAGTGAGCCACAGAATGGCCTGTTACAGACTGCCAAAATAAAGCTGCTTTGGGTCTCTTTGGAGGTATGCTGTCTAAATGATGCATGCATCCTAAGAATCTGGAAGCTGCACCAAAGCTGTACTCCAGTGCTTAGGAATGGAGTGTGGCTTTGGCGCGACCTCTGGACACTTAGGACCCATGCATCATTTAAATAGCATACCTCCAAAGAGACCCAAAGCAGCTTTATTTTGGCAGTCTGTAACAGGCCTAAGATTCCAAGATGGGGAAGGAACTAACTGGATGAGCATTCTCATCACAGCTACAATCTGAATGACAAATAAAACTGAAGGTGGAAGAGAACAATGTCAGTAATAGTAAGAATTGAAATCACACACAAGATTTAAGAATAAAACTGGATATGGTGAGGGCTGCTATATAAAACATCAGTCATGTGGACATCTGGGTGGAGAATATGGCAGGTTAGATGTTTCTCAGCTTTGAAGCAGAGGAAACTAAGCAGTAGAATTATCAGCTTAGTTGCTTATTTGCTGTCATATCTCTCTAGACAAGAAAGAGAGCATGGGATTGCCCACTTGTTTTCAGGATCGCTGTTACTCAGAAGGAGAATGCTGAAAAGGCATTGTTTGAAAGCAAGTGGTGAACAGCAAATAGCCCCAGAAAGTCAGCTTGCAGAAACTGCTTATGCATGTCTTTAAAAAGACACTAAATCCACGAACCTTCCATTTTCATAAGTACCTTGAATGACTTAATTTGCAACTGAAGATCATTCTTCCTTCTGGAGAGAAAAATACAACTTTGGTAAGTGCAACTTCTTTCTTCAAAAAAGGTCTGAGTAAAAAAAAATAGGGATCTATAAGATTTAAAATTAAAAAGAAATAGTAAAAATCAAAAGATCGGGATTTAAAAAGTACAGTGGAGACAACAGCTTTAAAAGATATAAAGCTTTTTATTTTGGCATGGATTTTTTTTAAAAAAATACAGAAAACTGAATATAATTCTTCAAAGAGTTTGTTCCTTTGTGGAGAACCATGAGAAAACAAATTTGTTTTCTTCCAAAAGATAGCAATGCTGAGACCCAGATGGTGATATTGCAATGGAGATACCATGAGGTTGAAGTCCAAAGACTTGCCTTTTGATTTTAACCCTGAGGTTAAAGTGGAAGATGGAGCTTTCTTTAGTAATTTTACAGATGTGGTGGAGACAGATGAGTGTTGACCTTAAGGACTGGAAACCATGTATTAAGGATGATTTGAAACAAGAATTTAATGGACTTAAAAAGTGTTGAAAATGTTCAAGAATGTAAGGCAATTATAAAGCAGGAAACTGGGATACAAGTAAACAGAAGAAAACAAAAGATTCAGCCAATTCATCATTGCAGAATAGATGAATGGAAATGGAGACAGAAGACCAGCATACAAAGGAAGATGAATATATGAATGATGTCAAAAGGAATGTGATGATTCAAAGTAAATAGGTTGGGATAGGTATAGAATCAAAAGAGAATTATCATAATTTATTCCTGTTGCAGAGGCTGCCTGTGAAACTGGAAGAAAGCTGGACTGGGACAGACTGAATGGGTTGTTGATGGAGAGTAATTGTGTGATAAAAAAGAAGGCTTGGTTTAGAGTGAAGTTCTTGTGCCAGGTAATGTATGTACACTGTGTCCTTAGTATCCACTAGGCTTGATTCCAGTACTCCCCACAGGGACGTAGCTAGGATTTTTGGGGGGGGGTCCAGACAAAGTGCCACCATTATAATGGGGTTTGGGTGTGGCGGTGCAGCAGCACACACCATTCATTTTTCTAATGGAAGGGGGGGTCTGGACCCCAAGAACACCCCCCCTGGCTACGTCCCTGCTCCCCATTGATACTAAAATCTGTGGATGCCCAAGTCACATTATATACAGTGGGCTAGTAAAATGAAGATGAACCCCAAATTCTAAAAAGTGAGGTGGAAGCTGCAATAAGAGAAATGGCAAAAATAAATAAATAAATAAATAAATAAAATCATCAGATGATATTCCAATCGAACTGCTGCAATCCACATTGACACAGTCAACCTTAGTGCTAACCAACATATGTCAATAGATATGGAAAATAAAATGATGTCCAACAAATTGGAAATGATCTATCCACAAGAAAGGAGACACAAAAGACTGCAGCAACTATAGGACCATAGCACTGATCTCCCACACAAGCAAAATCATGCTCAAAATTCTGCAACAAGACTCCAATCATACATGGAGAGAGAAATCCCAGAGGTCCAAGCAGGGTTCAGGAAAAGAAGAGGTACTAGGCACCACATTACAAACATATGAGGGCTAATGGAGTGCACCAAGGAATGCCAAAAGAAAATCAGTATGTGCTTTATATGGTTCCCAACTAGGGTTGCCATTTCCTGGGTTCTGGTGGGACATTCCTGGTTTTCCGGCCTCTGGGAATGTCCCATCCCGCCTTTGCATAATGTCCCGGGACAGCCGGACTCCTGGTCCTTGCCTCTGCTTCGGCCTCCCCTTCCTAACAGAGGCAGAGAAGCATCCCTGTTTGTATGTGGGAGAGGCTGCAGCCAGGGGATGCACTTCCAGCTCCTCCATCCCCATTGACCAGGCAGAGGAGGAGGAGCATTTCCATTCAGCCAAGCTGAGACTAGAGAGAGAACTGTGGAGGAGGAAGGCAGAGAGGCAGTGCAGGTCTCCCTACATGGCCTGGTAGGTCTTGCTGGGCCTGGTGTGTGTGTGTGTTTGGGGCTGTTGTAAATGTGTCTTCAAGTCATTTCCAGTTTATGGCGACCTTTAAGCGAAATTATTGTGGGTTTTTCTTGGCAAAATTTGTGCAGAGGGGGTTTGCTCTTACCATTCTCTGAAGCTTAGAGAGTGTGACTGGCAGCTTTTATTTCCCTTACCCCCTTCATTTGAATGGGGCTTGAATATCCACGACCCTGGGGGGGGGAGGGGGTAAACGGTTCCTCCGTGAGTCCCAAGGGGTGACCCTCAGGGACTACTCTCCTTCCCTCCTCCCCCCCCCAAAAGACTTCAATGAGACACCAAAGTGTAAAGATGGAAAACAGATTTATTTATTTAGATTTTCAAGTCAGAAGAAGAAAAACTAATTATATATTATTAATAATTATTATTATACAATAAAGTAAATACAAAGAAATAACAAAGAATAGACAGAATTAACAAAAAAGGCTAGCAATGATACAATTCTAGAAATTAATAATTACAAAAATAATATTCCAATACAATAATAATAAAAGATTACTAGTACTATTAATAATAAATACTACTAATAATAATAATGGTGTAATAATAATGAAAGATTAATGATAATAATAAGAATAAATATTAATAAGAATAAAAGATTACTATTATTAATAATAAATAATAATATTAGCTGAATAATAATAATAAATACTATTACTACTACTAATATATTAATAATAATTAACCATACAAAGTTGGCTGGTTCCTGACACTCTCTCCAGGCCAGCCTGATGGCAGTAGGGGGAGTACCAAGGGTTCCGATGGGCAGGTAAGATGAGAAGACCCAGGCAAGCATGTGTGAACAAGAAGTGGAAGGGCCTCTGTTCCACTACTGTCTCTGCCACTTCCAGGCCTCCTCCTCCTTTGCTCTCCAACACCAGAAGGGTCTTGGCCACAGCACCAGGGAGCTGCTTCCTGAGGCTCCTGAGGCCAGCCTGATGATACTACTGCTGGTGGTAGTAGTAGTAGGGGAAAGGACATTGCCACCTGAGACTGGAGCATTGCTGGGCTGCCCTCCTCTTTGCCCAGGTGAATGGTCCTAGGAGAAGCCTTCCTGAGAGGGACCTGCAGGAGTCTTCTGGTGGCTTCCCTCAGCCAGGTATTAAGATATCTTCCCTTTCAGGAGTAGATGGTCCTTCGGTCCTGCGGGAGTGATGGGATCATCTTCCTGAAAGAGAACAGAGAAAGCAGAGATGTTTTTGACTTCCCATTTGAAGCCCACTGGTTGTAATATCACAAATGGACATTCTCCAACTGATACAGACTTCCTCTATTGTTTCCTCAGTAAACTGCGAATAATCCCATTCTCCCTTTATTTAGGGTTTGGGGAAAGGGGAAAGCCAAGGCCCTCTCCCCCAGAGAGAGATAGAGGGAACCATGATGGGTGGCATCAAGGAAGGTCTGAATCATGGCATTAATGTCGAGTATGAACCTGATTAGCAGGGCATTAATGATGTGAATTAATTCCCTGCAGAGAAGAGAGAGTGAATATCCCCTCACTAAGGCCAGAGGTGACAGAAAATCCTGTTTGTTCAGTAGAGAGATTTGCATCCTTCCATCTAGCCCCATCCAGTGGATTAGAAGCTCCACTGACCATTTCTCCCCCAGCTTGTCCTTGTAACACAACTTACTCTAGTGACATGTAGTCTTTGAAGTTCTTGCAGGTCTCATCATGGGGACCACGGCATACAACAAGGTGTTAGAAATGAATGGGACCCAGATCGTCAGCTTCTCATTATCAGCAATGTCTGTGATTATCTGCCCAATAGCTTTGATCCCACTTGCCTGAGTTGAGAAGGAGATTCTGGCCTCAATAAGAGAACAGATTGCAGACAATCAGGAAAGAGGGAGGGTCACCTGGCCCTTCTCCCCAACTCCCAAAGACAAGGCGCAGATGGGATCCCTTTGAATTGGCTCGGTGTGGAGCAGCCATGTGAGGTCAGCAGGCAAGACCCCCCTTCCCTACAAAGTAATCCTCTTTCTGCTGAGCCAACCAAGAGAACTCATTCACCTTGTTCAAGAGGAAGAACAGGGCATGAGGAGAGGACACCATGCTTGAGCGTATAGAGCAGTGGTTCCCAACCTGTGGGTCAGGATCCCTTTAGGGGTCAAATGACCCTTTCACAGGGGTCACTTAAGACCATTGGAAAACACATATTTGCATGTAGCAATGAAAGTAATGTTATGGTTGGGGTCACCACAACATGAGAAACTGTATTAAAGGGTCGAGTCATTAGGAAGGTTGGGAACCACTGGTATAGAGCGTATAACAGACGCTATCAAGAGAAACAAGGAAGGAGAGAGAAGTCACATCGTTATCGGACTTCCAGCCCCAGAGAGGGAAGATAGGTTCAGGGCCCCAGGGATGCATGGGAGAATAAGAGCCAATCCTCCTACCTTACAGGTGATTCAAAATAATGGTCCAAAATTAGTTTCAAATGCCTTTGGACCAATATGTCTGCAACTTTCTCAGCCTCTGAAGGGTCCAGATGGCAGAACGTCTTGCAAAGACAACGCAGAACCTTCTTTTTCTGGGGGGGGGGGGGGGGGGGGAGAAGTTAGATAACTGCCATCTGCTGTATGTGACAATCCTTGAAACATGCTGAGCAAGTTTATTTGCTTGGGTGTGCATTGACTATTATGGCTTTATTTATTATGATGGAAGAGGCTCCCTCTCCTCCTAGTCAGGAGGTTGAAACGTTAGATGTTTCCTGGAAGGTGTCTTGGCCACCCTGCTCAATGTTCCTCTTCGTCATGTTCATAAAGGAGGACATTTTGGGATTCCTCCTTGTCAGGAGGTTGAAAAATCCTGGAAAAGAAGGAGGCCAGGATCCTTCACTGCCTGACTATAGATCATGGTCCCTTCTCAGGTCACTATTGGGCAGTCTGCAGTAGGTACAGGAGGTAAAAAGATGAGACTCTTCTGTGATCTGCAAGACTCTTTCCTTACCGGCTTAAAGTGAATCTTCTCCATGCCAAATCTCTGAGAGGTGCTCTTCTAAGTGAGGGCCCCTTCTGGCTCCATAAGCCTGAAATGAGGGCAGGAAAAAGCCACAAAATGTGACACCTTCTCGACCAATGAGGCCAGATTGATGCTCCAAAGAGCCCGCTGACGGTACCACAAAGTCATCCTTATGGAAGCCCAAGGACTGTGGATGAGAGTGCTCCTTCCAGAAGCACCTAGCCACATCCCCAAGGTGAGGCACCAGAGCAGCCATCCTCCCTTTTGTTGTTTTTAACTGCCCTCAGAGTAACTGGCCAAAGCGGACTGAGGCCGAGGTTCCTCATTCTCCTCTCTATGGATGTCATCATCCACGGCCCAGTCTTCTGTATCCTGAAAATAAGTGGCGTGGAGATAAGAGAAGTAAAAGCCATCAAGATTCTCTTTATATGTACATATGTGTGTGTGTGAATTTTTTTATTATTCATGGATTCAAGCATCCATAGCTTGAAAATATTCCAAAAAAGTATAAATTCCAAATAGCAAATCTTGATTTTGCCATTTTACATAAGGGGCACCATTTTGCTCTGCCATTATCTTTAATGGGACTTGAGCATCCATGGATTTTGTTATCCGCTGGGGATCCTGGAACCAAACCCCAGCGGATAACAAGTGTAGCGAAAAGATAGATTTGCCAACAACAACCAATCACGATCCAGAAAGTGTCACCCAATGAGATGCTGACAGGGAAAGGTTGAAAATTCTGTTTTGGCAGTTGGAATTTCAGTTAGGGATCTAGTTTTGTGAGTTCAAGTGGAAATGGGGTTATAGTCCAGTGTGAGGGGCTTATAATCTAACAGATACTCAAGGTTAGGGAGTTATCTTGTGGAAATAATGTGCGGGTTATACTTTGCCCCAGTAGCAGAATTATTTTAGGGCTTAGGGAAGATAAGTATAGGGGTGGGGGGGGGGGAGGACAGTTTTTGTCCTTGCAAACCAGTAACAGTGATACCCTGCAGAGAGTTGATTTGTAACCAGCTGCATCCGCACTGGAGAAATAACCCAGTTTGGTACCGTTTTAACTGCCCTGGCTCAAGACTCTGCAATTCTGACAGTTGGAGTTTGCTGTGGAGTCCACAACAAACTTCAACTCCCAGAATTTCATAACCTTGAGCCAGGGCAATTAAAGCAGTGCCAAACCGGGTTATTTCTCCAATGTGGATGCAGGCAAAGTTGACATTAGGAAAGTAACCGTACCAACCAAACTAAGAAATACAAGTCCATGAACATATGTTTATATTAAAGATATTCAAGTAACATCTGTTTGAAACACCTGTAAATTTCACATTTGATTTTTAAATAAAGCTTGTCTTTATTTTCATTCCCATCCACATTACCATCATCATCATCAATACACAGTCCTTTTAAAACAGTGATTTTTATAAGTGTCCATCTTAGTGTGGGGATCCAGTGTCACATAAGAATATTAGAAGAGTGTGTGTGTGACATAGATTAATTTGGTGGCAGCAGTGGGATAAGAAAAACCCATGGGACTGCCATCTTAAGGAGAAGAAATAAGGTGAAGGAGTGTTCTCTTCACAACAAGGTCTCAGTGTGTGTGTGTGTGTAATTAAATAATAATAGGACCCCCTATTAGGCAGACTCTTCCCTTACTGACAAAGAGCGAATCTTCTCCATGCCAAACCTCTGTGAGATGTCCTCCTCCTCATTGCAGGCCCCCTGTGGCTCCAGACGTCTGGAATGAGGGCAGGAAAAGGCCATGAGGGACCACAAGAGCATCCCTATGGACGCTCCTGGACTGTGGATGCGAGTGCTCTTTCCAGAAGCACCTAGCCATATCCCCAAAGCGAGGCGCCATAGCAGCCATCCCTCCCTTATTGGTGAAGGTTGTTGGATCTCACACCAGGTGAGAACAAATTACCTGAAGCAGAGGAGGGGTAACACTCATCCTCTACTCTCCAGGTATCACCTTCTAAATTCTGTAAAAAAAAGTTGAGGGAGGGGGGAATGAAAGAGGGTACATGAGGCCCTGATCCCAAATAATTTTCCCTAAAAAAGGGAGAAGGGAAATTCCCCACTTCCTCCCCACTAACTTACCCATAGGTAAGTTCATTGACATTATGGGTGACATTCTTCTCCAAGGGTTCTTTCTGGAAGCTGGGAGGAGAGAGAATACAAAGGTCCGAATAGAGGCCCATTCATGGCCCCTCCATGGCCCCTCCTGGGCTCACATGCCCATTGGAGAAGGAAAGAAAGGCAATACCTCTGATCCCCTTCTTCCTCCTTGTTTTTGGCCTTTGTGGGTGCCTTCTCCATTTGTGAGGGATCCTTTCAAAGGAAAAGAAGAATGAATTTGGACACTCCTCCACTGAAGGGCTTTCCATCTCTGTCTCTCGGGAGCAGGGGAATTTGCACTTGAAGGCAAGCCAATGCAGAGCAATCGGTTGATATTATAATATTAGAACGTGTGTAGGCTAGATATTGTTGGACTGCAGTTGTTGGGACAGTTGAGCCACATTGGACAAGGCACCATGAAATGCAGTACATTCATGGAAAAATGTAGGACATTACAAAACAGAAGCCAACCCTAAGATTAATGTAAATTCATGCTTCTTAGCCATGCTCGTAACGGAGGACATTTTGGAATTCGTCCTGGTCAGGAGGTTGAAACATGTCCTGGAAAAGGAGGACGCCTGGTCACCCTTGAGGGAAGAGGTCAGGGCCCTTCACTGCTTGACCACAGGTCATGGTTCCTTCTCAGAACACCATTGGGCAAAAGATGAGGCCCCTCTGTGGGTCTGAAAGACTCTTTCCTCTCTGACACAGAGGGATGGATCTCCACAGCAAACGCCAGAGAGGCAACTTCCTCCTCCTCCTCAGTGCTGGTTCCTTGTGGCTGCAAAGGACTGAAATGGGACAAGAAAAGGCCATGAATCGTGACCCCTTCAGAGTATCCCTAGCACCACTGACCATCCCTCCTATCCACCAATGCGGCCAGACAGGTGCTCTAGAAAGCCCACTGGGGACACAAGAGTGGATTCCTAAAGTAGATTTCCGATCACTTCCACAAAGCTGTAGCATGAAGACAGGAGAAGACCTTAGAGCATAGGAGAGAGGTCAGGGAAAATTCACCAAAGAAGCCACCTAAAAGCCTGACCCACTCAGTCTTTTCCCACTTCCCAAAGGCAGATATGAAAACACCAGAAGATCTAGCTCTCCCTGGCAAACAACAACTGCAAGAGATCCCCAAAAGGCTTAGTTTCCCAGGGCCCTATACAGAAGGGCATCCATGATACAAGCACTCATGGCCCAAACCTAAAGGCAAAACCCACTCTCTTCTGTGAACATCTCTGCTCTTGCTCCTGCTGTTTGGACTACTGTCCATAAACAGAGAAATCAGAGCTATGCCCTAAAATCAACCCCAGCCCTAGGTTCAGGAATGACTTGCCTTTGAAAAAGCAGAAAGAGGGGAGATGGAGATGATCCTGGCAAAAGGGAGGGGGGGCGAGACTCTGGAGGTCTACTCACATTGACTATTGGATTGTGAGCTAGGAGGGGGAATTTGCATGTGGATGCTGATTGGCTGAGGGGCAAAGGGGAGGGAGGGGCTGTGGTGGGAATGGAGATGGGAGGGGCTGGGTTTAATTCTGAACAAGTCACACTTTCTCAGCTTCAGAAGGTGACCAATCTTGCTGAGAAAGAGGCACACAGGAACAACAACCACAATAACTAACGGACCCCCCCCCCTACTATCCTGGATTCTGAGACATAGGACCTGTAGACAGGCCATGCTAAAGCCAGATTTGGGCCACTTTGGAGGTGTGCTGTTTAAACGATGCACACATCCTAAGAGGCCAGAAGCCATGCCGAAGCTGTGTTCTGGTCGTTAGGAATAAAGCACAGCATTAGCATGGCTTCTGGCCTGTTAGGACGCATGCATTGTTTAAACAGCACACCTCCAATGTGGCCCAAAGCTGCTTTACTTTGGCCTGTCTGTACAGAATTTGAACTCTGCCCGGCAACATAGAGGACAATGGGGAAGATTCCCTCCATGGTTCATTGCTATGAAGAAAACTGAAAAAGGGTGCCTCTCCCTTGTGGGACTATAGGTCCCTCTCTTGGCAAGAAATGAAGGAAGGAAGGAGGGAGGGAGGGAAAGAGGGAAGGAAGGAAGCGGGGACTTACCTCATAAGAGACTCGGGATCATCCTCTTGATCCCTGGGTGGTATGAAACAGGAAAACAGACTGACAAAAGCCTTCCTGGGCCTCTGCAGAGGAGAGAGATGAATGAGAGGTAGAGCCATGGCCTCAATGGCGACCTCAGAAAGCCAAAGCTGACCTCCACCCACCCACCCACCCCACCCCGCATGGCCCCTCCACCTTCAAGGCCATCTCTGGCCAGTGAGGCCACTCACCTAGAGGAATATTGTTGCAGGTGGCATGGTCCCAAGCCACGGTGCCCTCACAGTCCAGAAGAGCACTCACGAGCAGCCAACGGCTGTACTGGCATCAGTTGCCTTGCAGAGTGGAATCCAGATTCCAAAGCAGAACTGGAATCTTTTCAAATGGAGACAAACATTGTGAGGTAGGAGGGGAAATTTACATGTGGGTGCTGATTGGCTGATGGGCAAAGGGGAGGGGGGCTTCCTTTTGAGTCTCTGAAGTAGGGTTGCCATTTCCTGGGTTCTGGCGGGACATTCCTGGTTTTCCGGTCTCCGGAAATTCCGGTGTATTTCTGCCTGCTGTCGAAGAAGAATGTCAAAATCTCCTCCATTTTGAGCATGGCTAAGAAACATGCATTTATATTAATTTTTAAAAATTATTAATGTGTTTGGCTTTTAGTTGGTCATGTCCTGCCTTTTTCTTGGATGTCCTACATTTTGGGCCAAATTTTGTCCTACATTTTTTCTGAATTTTGTCCTGGTTAATAATAATAATAATAATAATTTTATTTATATCCTGCCCCTTTGAGGTCAATCGGGGCGGCTAACAATCATAAAATACAATACAATATATACAAAAACTTCCCTCTCCCCCCCTTAAAAAGTTATTAAATCATTTATAATTAAAACCAACAAATTAAACAACATAACACATACACACCATTACAAAACAGACAAAAACAAAACAGCAAACTGTGGCAGCAATCCACTCAAATTTCCAGAGAGGACCTTAGGGACTCTCATGAGAAGAGGGTTCTTGAGGGTGGGATTATCTATCCAGGAAAGGACTGCCAGAAGAGATCCGTCTTGACAGCCTTTTTAAAGCTGTCTAAAGATGTCAGTTGACGGATCTCGTCCGGCAGGTCATTCCACAATCTGGGGGCGACAACAGAAAACGCCCTCTGGGAGGTAGCCGAAAGCTTAGATCTTTGAGGCTGCAGCAAATTCCTCCCAGAGGACTGGAGTGTGTGGAGAGGATTATATGGGAGGAGGTGGTCCCTGAGATAGTTTGGACGCAAGCCGTTTAGGGCTTTAAAGGTGATAACCTTTGATGGTAGAGAATTATAGCAACCCTATTCCCAACTGGCAAAAGGGGTTAGACAAGGCTGCATCTTATCACCCTACCTGCTTAACTTATAAGTAACATATTGTACTGAAAGCGAGCTTGGACACAGAAGAAGGAGGGGTGAAAATAGGAGGAAGGAATAGCAACAATCTAAGATATGCAGATGACACCATAATTCTATCAGAAAACCCCAAAGACCTGAAACAGGAAGATCAAAGAAGAAAGTGCAAAGACATGCTTACTGTTGAACACAAAGAAAACAAAAATAACAACAATAGAATATGTAGACAAACTGAACCTAGACAATCATAAAATAGAGGTAGTAAAAAGAGTTCTCATACCTGGGACCAAACATTGATAGAAACAGGGAATCAGAAGAAAATTGAGACTGGGGAAGGCGGCTATGAAAAATCTAGAAAAGATTCTAAAATGCAAAGATATACAACCGAACACAAAAGTTAGAATTGTACAAGTCATAGTTTTCCCTATTACCACATATGGATGTGAGAGCTGGACAGTTAAAGAAGATAGGAAGAAAATCAGTTGATTTGAGATAGGGTGCTGGAGGAGAGTGCTAAGGATCCCATGGACAACCAGAAATACAAACAAATGGGTCCTAGAGCAGATCAAGCCAGAAATCTGCCGAGAAGCCAAGATGACAAGAGGACGTCATACTTAGGACACATCATGAGAAGGTATTGAACTCATTGGAAAAAACAGTAATGCTAGGAAAGATGGAGGGAAGCAGAAAGAGAGGAAGGCTGCATGCTAGATGGATGGACTCTGTAAGGGAATTCATAGGTCTGAGTTTGCAGAACCTAAGCAAACAGGGACAGGGAGTGATGGAGATGTCTCATTGACAGGGTCACCATGAATCTAAAATGAGAAGACAGGGAACACCCAGGAGGAGCTCAGGGAGACATGCACTGAGCAGAAGGGATGGAAAGGAGCCAGAGCTCAAGTGTGTGTGGCTGCACAGAACCGAAATGTTTTGGTGTGTTGGCCAGGCCTGAAGGGCAGAGAGTGGCTAGAGATAGGCAGAAGAAGTTGAAGCCTGATAGCACCAGGGAGACTAGAGCCAGGAGTGTGGCTGGCATGGGCTATCAAGTAAAACAGAAGAGTTTGTGCATTGCATCCAGGGATCAGCAGAGGATCAGACTGGTGCAAGGTGAGTTAGCATTGAGATTCAGAGAGAGGTTTGCTGGACACGAGGCAAGATCCCAAAGCAGGAGGATCAGGAGTGGCAGAAACCAGAGTGGAGGTTTCAAGGTGTGCCAGAGACTGGATGTGCCAGTGAGAGCAAGATGCTGGAGCTTGATGGGTAAGGAGTCAGAGTTGGGTGGGTTAGATCCACAGCATCTGGAGCAGCAGATAGAGAGACAGGGACTGGTCTGACAACCAGTAGGCCTGGAGGTCTCATCAGCTGGAAAGCCAAAGAAGATCAGAGTTGCAGAACACCTGAGACAACAGATGCAGAGGTAGCTGCATTTTCTGGTGGTAGGAGTGCTGGACAGTGGGCTAGACAGTTGGCAGAAAGTCTAGGGGAGTACTGTGGCACTGCAACTGGTGTGAATAGGTGTTCACTGACATGCTGGAGACATGGCAGAGTTTCAGATTCTGGAGATGTAGGACTTGGTAGATTGTGGAGTGATACCAATACAGTGGTACCCCGGGTTACGAAATTAATTCGTTCCGCGGTTAATTTCGTAACCCGAAATACCTTCGTAAGCCGAATTCCCATAGGCGCTAATGGAAAAATAGCTCTCTGCTGCCCTCCGGTGGCGGAAAATAGCGCCGCGGTTTTTTCGTAACCCGAAGAAACCTTCGTAAGCCGAAGCAATAAATCCCTATGGGATTTTTTCGTATCCCGAAAAATTCGTAACCCGGCGCATTCGTATCCCGGGGTACCACTGTATACAGCACTGCTGATACAACTTGCATTGATTTAACTGAGGAAATCCCCTAGATGTGGGATACTGTAGTAATTGTTCCCATATATAAGAAAGTCCCAAAAACTGAACTAGCAAATTATTGGCCTATTACGCTGCTCCATATAATCAGTAAACTATATGCAAAACATATTTACAAGTTAATTATCTGGATAGATGAGGAGCATATTTTGCCAAATGAACAAACAGGATTCAAGCAGAATAGATCAGCTATAGACCAATGTTTTGATGGTTTTTGGACCATCTTACTGGTCAATATGTCCCACCCCCCCCCCCCCCCCCCCCAAACCCAAAGGAATTTTATCCCCAGATTTTACATATTTTAAAGTAGCATTTTACTCAGTCTGTTGGAAGGGGTTTTAGGGGGAAATGACCTCCATATTATTAGATGAAAGCCTTCTTTTCCTTATGGAAAGCCAAATGGCTAAAAATGTGATGTAATTGTCAGCTACCAAAGGGGTCAAACAAGGATGCATTCTGGCCCCTGTTTTATTCAGTTTGTATATCAAGGATAGTAATGACCTCTTGTCATCTCTAACCCTCCATGTTCTAAAGCTAGCAACTAATTAATAAGGTCATTGTATGCAGATGATACAGTTATTGTATCACAGATGAAAGTGGGATTGACCTAATTATTAAGAGCTTTATTTCTGAATATCCCGGAAATTTCGTAACGCGGTGATTTCGTATCCCGGGGTACCACTGTACTGTAAAAAAGAATACTATAATAAAACTAATTAATAACTTTCTCCAGGTGTTACAAACCCACCAGAATGGTATTTGGATGGGCAAATTATAGAACAAGTTAAAGTATTCAAATATGTGGAAATAGTATTTCAGTCCAGTGGAATGTGAGCAGCTCAGCAAGAGTATGTGATAGCAAAGGCTATGAAAAGTATTTGAATCATATTGTAATTCTTTCAAACAAAAGGATACAATTTCATTTCTGCTGTTATTGAAGTCTCCAAAGCTAAGCCCATAGCCCAAGTGGATTTTGGCATATAGATTTGGGCTGGGGCCAATTTTAAATCCTTACTCCCCCCCCCCCAATTATCTAGCTGTGCTTCAAATGCTGTACCTGGTGTTACTTCAGTTTATACACAGTTGGCTGAGATATTTATTTACTAGTTGTAGCTGCACTCATCTCCAATGGATTTGCCCCCCTTAATACAAACAGATTCACATGTCAGCAGCTTCCTGAAAATTCTTAATCTAAGGTTAAACATTGGTTTCTCACCTGAACAACTATTACAATTAGATATCACCACAACTAAAGAAATAGTGAAACAATGACAGCTGGATATTGAATAGATGAAAACATCAAAATTGTTACCTGTGTCTTACTGTTTTGTTCTCTGTACTAAGATTCACGATAAGAGTTAATTGCTCTCAAAAATTGCCCCTCAAAATTGCCCAGCCATTATTTATGTAAACTGCTTCCTTAAGGATCATGATCCTATGTTCAAATTAAATAGAGCAACCTTTTTGGCAATTACTGCTAGAATAAGGCCAATAGTTAAATTCTGAGTCTTACTGTATGATTACATATATACATACCAACACTTTTAAAATTTGTTTATTACTCTTATTTGTATCTTAAACCTTTTTGCTATACTATTTGTATTTCACAGAATCATAGAATGATGGAGTTGGAACAGACCACAAGGACTATCTAGTCCACTCTTTGCCATGCAGGAACTCACAATCAAAGCACTCTTACCAGATAGCCACTCAGCCTGTTTTTAAAAACCTCCAAAGAAAGAGACTGCACCATACTCTGAGGCAGCATATCCCACTGTCAAACAGCTTTTACTCTCAGGAAGTCCCTCCTAATGTTTAGTGGAATCTCCTCTCCTGTAGTTCAATATTGTTTTAATATCACAGCTATAGTTTAGTAATAAAATTGTTTTAATATTAGTATTAGCAAGATTTTATGCTAGATTATGTCTGCTGGTATCTACTGTATTGTATTTGTTATAATTGCATAAAATATTATTTTATATTATAATATAATAGCTTTAATATATATCAATATATTATAATATAATATAATTAGTTATAATTGCAATGGCCGTTGGCTTGATGCAAGAAAATTTGACTTGACTTCAATCAAGAGAACTAGAGTCCTAAGGAGATGTAAAAACACAGATAAACCAACAAAAACTGAGCGATTAAGAAAAGATGCTTATCATCAACTATCCTTATGCTTCTCTTATTGACTTTCCTGTTCTTAGAGGGTCTTATTTCCTAGAGACATTTATAACCCTGTCCGAGTTTTGAGTAGCTCTTCTTATACCATAGGACTCACTAGCTAAGAAAGAAGACTCAAACTAAGCAGAGCGCAGCACAAGTGGTACCTTATTCCTTCATCTGCTTTTTGACTGACAAGGAGCACCGCTGGCTTAATAAATTAATAAACAAACTGAGCTTTCATTTGTTTGCTCTCATCCAGCCTATTACTGATGTCACACACTGGTTTAGAACCAAAGAAACTTATTTGGAGTTAGGAAGAAAGGAGAAATAGAGCTGTGTATCATCACTATACTAGTGGCGAGGAATTAGTACAAGAGTCTCCTAGCACTCTCTTTTGGGTTTGTCCTCCAGGAAGGAAAAGAGTCAATGTGAATCAGTGCCTCTAAGTCTCCTCCCTGCAGGGTAGCCAAGAAGGGAACCATGCTTGATGGTACTGAAAGCCACCTAGAGATTCAGAAAAGTGAGCACACTTCTCTTATCTAGATCCTTGTGTAGATTATCAACCAAGGTGATCAAAGCTGTCTCTGCCCCATAACCAGGTCTGAAAACAGGCTAAAATGGATCAAGAAAATCATTTTCATCCAGAAGCCTCTGGAACTGGGAGGCAGAACCATATGTGCTAATACCTTGCCCCAAGATAGAAAGTTGGACACTGTCCTATAGCTGGATATTGGCTCTTATGGAGGGATCCAAGGAAGGCTTTTTCAACAGAGGCAACTGCCTTACTGCCACCTCTTTTAGGCATATTTGAACACTGGTATTCACTCCCTTCACCCACTTGGCCAGTCCTCCCCTTGTTCATTTAATGAGCCTTTAATAAAACAGGAAAGGTTTTAGTGAACATGTGGTGGCTTTCTCTGCTCCTTCCAAATCGTCAGGTTGTTCAAACTCAAAAAGAATTCATTATTATTGTACAAGTAAGTGTCAAGGTTGCATCCTCTGCGACTATATCATCTGTGGCTTCCAAGATGGAATGGATCTGAATGATTTTATTTTCAAAGTGTAATGCAGATTCTCCACAGTGGGCTGTTGAGTAATCAGTAATGTAAAACGTCTCTGATTACTTGAAACAGCTTCACTGAATGACTTCTTGCTATGGAGTTGAGCTTAAAACAGGGTCTAGGTCATGTTTGGTCAAAGTTGGTCCAAGATATAGGATGGGGGACACCTGGCTTGACAACAGTACATGTGAAAGGGATCTAGGAGTCCTAGTAGACCACACGTTGAACATGAGTCAACAATGTGATGCTGCAGTTAAAAAAGCCAGTAAGAGCTATTTAGCAGTGGAACACACTCTTGGAGTGTGTCAGAGTATCCTACTTTGGAGGTTTTGAAACAGAAGCGAGCTGCTTTGATTGAGAGTTCCTTCATGGCAGGGAGTTGGACTTGATGACCCTTGAGGTCTCTTCCAAGTCTATGATTCTATGAAACATTCCAAAATTATCTTCTTGACTGAAGTTCTGTAAACCTAACCATAGATGATGGTTTGGTGTTGGATAACTAACAAAAGATGGAGTCTTTTGTACTTATTTCCAAAGAGAACAACAAAATCAAAGAGTGGCAGGAATGTCTTAAATGCATTTAACTATTTTTATTACTGACTCAATTGCTGTTTGTAAATGCCTAATTATATTAAATAGGCTTTTATTTTCTTTACCATATCACTTGCATATTGAAAAAATTTAATTGAATAGCTGTAGTTTTACAGATGTGTACAGGAGTTAAATATATTTAAAGATCTTATAGAATTCATAATTTAGTGACATTCTCTTAATATTAAGGAGCTAGCAATTTAAGGACTTGCCTTCAGGATGAATGAACTCAGCAATTACAAGAAAGGCTGTCCATTTTTGAAGAGTCTGTAGAATAAATTAATGTTTTAAATACTTTCTCGTTACTGTAACCTCCTTTTTGGATCCTATTGTTGAGATTCAGTGTTTTCAATATTGTATTAAAATCATTTTTTTTTAAAAAAAAGGTGAAGAAAAATAAAAAAATTATTAACATTGGGAGGCTTCTCCTTAAACCAGAAATGAGGAAACTGCAACCATGTCTCCTGTTCCTGGAGACTGAAGGATGGGGGCCCTACTAGTGCTTAAAGATAGATTGCATCTGAACAGCTGTATGTTAAAATTATCTGTAATATTGAAACTGGCAGAAAGATCACAATGACATTTTTAGATATCGCCCTCTTTTCCAAGTAAACCTACTTGTTTCTAATAATATCTTAGCAAGCATTGCTTTTTTAAATACACTTAACTTACAGATTTTCTTTTAAAAAATTAAATAAATGAGATTGCAAACCAAGTAATATGGTAAGTGATATTTCAGATAATACTCACTGGGATCTTGCATCATTGTGTCGCATATAGTTGATAATTCATGACTAACCTGTCAAGAATGGTAGTCTGGTCCTGCAATATTTAATAAGAAATCTATAAGTATAGAACCTGTTTAATCACAGTAGCTGAACTGATACTTCAACTTCAGACTCAATATACCAATAAGTAAAGGATTCAATATTTTTCCTCTAGCAAAACATAGAGGTTCCTTAATACAGCCAGCCCTCTGTATCCATGGATTCTGCATCTGCGGATTCAACCAGCCAAGGCTTCAAAAAGTTGTTTTTTTAATCCAAAAAGCAAACCTACATTTTGCCATTTTTACTATGCCACTATAGCTTTTGGTATCCGCAGGGCGTCCAGGAGCCAATCCCAATCTCAGTTTTCTACTATTTTGTGGTAGAAAACACAAGCAATGAAAAACTATACAATTCTTATGTAGCAACGTTCTACTTTTCAGTGACAAATATTTGCTCCCATCTTCCCAGCTAAGGCATCAAGGAATCACATACTGTAGATTTTAGCCCCATGGTGACTCTATAGTTACTATAACAGTAGCGATGAACAGTTGTCACTCTTCTCCTGTGTTTGCCTTAATATAGCTTGGCACGGCACCACCTGTGTTCTTTGTATATTAGCATCTCAGGTTATTTCTGAATATCTGTCTTCTTCTTACAGGGTCAATGGCAAAGTGAAGATGTTTGCTCAGGACTGCTACAATTAATTAAGAGCTACACAGCCAGATATCTTGGATCAGGATTCAAGTCAGCTCTTCGCTGTTTTTCTAAAATGTTCTATTTATAGAAATATTAAAAAGAAACACTATCTGAACAGGAAGGTCAGTTAGAAAAATACCTTTACATATGCTAACCAACATTAATTTTCAAAAACATTCTGAATTCTTCCATAGTCCAATCTTGGAATTGTAAAGTAGTCGGGATACAAACGGGGTCAATATTTGGGAATTTTTTTTTTAGGTTAGATGGTTATTTTATAAATTCCCCTTTTTATTTTAAAAAATACAGCAACAAAGAGTGGTTCGTAATGCTGGTGCAATTATAGTTTCAAACTCTGAGTGTCGCTGTTTGCTTGTAAGACTGTGCATTACACCACAAATACCTTTTTATCTGTTCTTCTGCAGAGAATGCACAAAAGCTCAGACAGGCATTCACTAAGTCTGGATGAAGGGATATGCAACAAGAAAATATAAGGCTATCGATGGAGACTTTATAGCATCACTATCAAAATAAGGTAGCAAATACAACATTTCAGCAACCTGACAGTGAGTATCTAAAAATGGGTGAAAGATTATGCTTCCAAAAAAGAATTTTCCTTTGCTTTGTGCTGGTCACTGTCTCAGCAGCAGATTCAGGGCAAATACAGTATTGAATTCCTGAGGAAATGGACAAAGGCTCATTTGTTGGAGTTACTGCAAAGGATTTTGGACTGGATGTGAAAGAGCTGCCAGTTGGTGAAGTCCAGATAATTTCCAGAGGTATGAAACAACACTTTTCACTATTGCAGAATGGCCATTTGTTTGTCAATGACAGAATTGATAGGGAGCAGATTTGCCACCAAATGGAGAGGTGTCTGCTAAAATTAGAGATTCTTATCCATGATAAGGTTAATGCTTGTTGGATTTTTCATTTTTCATTTTTTTGGGCTCATATTGAAATAGCAGATATTAATGACAGTGCACCCAGCTTTCTTATGGGAATGCTAAAGTTAACCATTGCTGAAAACCCAGGTCTCAGGACATTTTTTTTTTTTTTTACCAGAAGCTCAGGAACCAGATCTGGGAATCAGTTCTTATCTAGACTAACTCAATGGTAGCAAACATTTTTCTCTGGATGTACAGAATGGCACTAATAGAATGAAATATGCAGAACTGGACCTTGCAAAGATATGTAATAGATTGAGAAGAACAGAAAATGCATCTTCTAATTTTCCCCACTACTGTCAAAGGAGAACCAGCCAAAAATGGTACTGTGCAAATCCATCTTGCTATTGCAGATATAAATGATAATGCTTCAATTTTTAGCAAGTCTCTTTATGAAGTGACAGTTGTGGGAAATATCCTGAAAGAGTCCCAGGTGCTAATGTTGAATGCAACTGACCAGGATGAAGGAATAAATTCAAAGGTAAAATATGCATTTATAAAAATTTCAGACAAAGCTTCCAAAACATTCTATCTGGATCCATCTGGATATTTGCAATTGGGGATGTGGATTTTGAAGATTCCAAATTTCATGAAGTACAAGCACAAGATATGCCTGGATTGTTTACTTGTGCCAGAATAGCAATACAAATTATGGTTGGCAATGGCAATGCACCAGTGATCACAATTACACTACTCTTCAGCAAAGTTAAAGAAAGCTCCTTTCCAGGATGTATTGTAGGCCTTATATATATAAATTACAGGGGAGGTGAGAAAAATGGAGTGGTAACATGCTCCATATCAGCAACTCTCCCATTTCTTTTGAAGGATTCGTTTGACAATTACAGATTGGAGATTGCCAGTATCCTTGAAAGGAGAAGGCCTCAGAATATAACATCACAATCATAGCGAGAAAACAAGGAAT
Organism: Sceloporus undulatus; assembly: GCF_019175285.1. NCBI lineage: Eukaryota > Metazoa > Chordata > Lepidosauria > Squamata > Phrynosomatidae > Sceloporus > Sceloporus undulatus. Next base: position 135,103,272 of record NC_056525.1, on the reverse strand, counting down.
ACCTTCGCTTTCAGTGACTGCAAACTTCATTTAAAAATATTAGATGAAAGTGACAATTCATCTAGATTTAAAGGTAAAGGCATCATTCACTATTGAAGAGAACAGCATCAGAATTGATTTCATTACAAATTTAAAGGCACATGACCCTGATTCTGGAAAAAGTGGAAGAATAACATATTCCATCATCGAGAAAACAGTGATACCTTTGATTGACCCAACAAAATACAGAAAATACATGAGGCAAGCTTTCAAAGACTCAACTGGCTTCTTCATCAGGCAAAATCATACAGGAGAATTTTTTTAAAAAATGATGTTAGTCACAGCTTTGCATTTTCTCAAAGTGTAGTTAGTGTTGTTATTCAATATTGGAGGGATATCCAATGCAAGCAGGCTTAGCATTGATAAAAATATTGTTCTGACTGATCCTGTGGAATTCTTCTCAGAAGAAAATTTCAGTTAAGTTCACTGCATAGAGTTACTCCTGCATAGGTGTGCATAATACTTTGGCCCAAAATTCCTTTCTTTCTTCTTACCTCCCTATTAATACTGAGATTGGAGCTGCATTCATTTGATTATGAAGATATTCAGAAGATTAGGTTCTGGATCAAAGCCCAGGATGAGGAATGTCCACCACTCAGCTATAAAATCTCAGTGATTCTCTTCATCCTGGATCAGAATGACAATGCTCCAGAAATCCTCTACCCCCTCCCCCACCTCCACTGGGAGAGAGCTGGAGAGCTGGCTCCTCGCTTCTCTGAACCTGGATACTGGTCTCTAAGGTGGTGGCAGTGGATGCGGATTCTGGTCAGAATGCTTGGTTCTCCTACCAGCTAGCCGGGGCTCTTCACTCTGGGACTTCACTCTGGAGAGATCAGGACAGCCTGGTTCCTCCTGGAGAAAGATGCCCTCAAGCAAAGCTTGGTGGTCTTGGTGAAGGATAATGAATGGCCTCTTCTCTCTGCCTCTGTCACAGTCACTGTGGTGCTGGCTGACAGTATCCTTGAAATGTTTTCTGAAATGTTTTCTGATTTCACTAGCATCTCTGTAGATTTACCTTCAGATCTCACATTCTGCTTGGTAGTTGCAGTAGCTTTTAACTCTTCCTTGTTCTTTTCCTTCCTCCTTGTTTTACTGGCCATCGGTCTGCACAGGTGGAGAAATTCACAACTGTGTGACTCAGGAATTTGGAATTTTGATAAAGTTCCAATTTTACAGTTGGTGGGTATTGATGGTACCCAAGCTTTCCTTCATATTTATTGCCCTGGTGATTCATTAACATCTTGCTCCCAAACAAGTAAAATCATTTCCCTCATTGGGAGATGTGCTGACCGATACTGCTTCACCTCAACCAGCTTCTAATGAACTAGATCCTTTATTAACCTTGGAACATTCAAACATTGATAATGAGAGACAGAACAGTGAGCAGGTAAGTTTGATTATATAAGCTAGGTGTGCAATGCAAAAACAAGTTGAGTTTGATAAGATGGTGCTGATGTGTGACTTAATTGTGTTTCTGATATATATTTGCTTGTGCCACGTGGATTTGCAATCGGCTTACAGTGATCCAGCTATATGCCTCGGGCAACTTGTCATGAACATTTGCATTTCCAGTTATTTTGCATTACCTAAATGGTGGCATGGGCTTTTCGGTTTTCATTCTTAACACTCTGTGCTCATCTAGTTGATTGTGATGCTGCTGTGGATTGAATCTTATTTCTGGTAAGTAATGAACAAAAATGCAAGCCTAAATACCTTAAAGGCACCAGATTCCATCTGACTTTGGAAACTAGGTAGTCAGTCCTAGTTAGTACTTGGATAGGAGACCACCTATGAATATCAGGTACTGTAGGCTATCTTTCAGAGGAAGGAACCAGCCCAAACAGACAGAAAATGGACATAAGAGACTGTGTAGAGGAATATGCCTTTCAGACTGAGATATTGTTACAGTATTATTACTGTACAGATTTTTGTTTAAAATTTTGTAGGGCATCTTTTTTACTCATCAGCAGCTTTGGGAAATGTATAAACATTTCTAAACTAAACATGCATGCAATGATTATTCTTCCTAGAATCCTTCTTAGATACTGCTTGGATTTGTTGATGGGCTGGATTCATTTTCATTCATCAACAGTATATTGCTCTCCATAAGTAGTTGTTTTAGCATTGCGAGCTAATGCTGTTGGGCCCCTGGTGAGAGCAGTGTACTAGCAATGGGTCTCCTATGAGTCCCTGGAGTGTCCTGCTGCTTCACAGCCTTGTTTTTCTCTCTTACCTTGCTCCCTTTGAGCCAGTGAGCAGTGACAAGAAGGAAGAAGAAATGACTAACTCTGCTCATCTCTGCCCCAGTCAATGGTGTGCACCAGGTGGGCACAGTAAGAGAAGACAGGCAACTGCAAAGCGATGACAGGACCAGGGAGAGGGGCTTATGGGTCCTTGCACTATTTACCTTGAACCCTCTATAACAGTTTGGCTATTATTTCCAGCCCTTGATGAACTCCTGCTTTCAAAAATACTGTCTGTCCCCTCCACATAACTCAGTTTAAAACCCTCCTGGTGAAATTTTTAAGAATGTTGGCAAAAATGTTTCTGCCAACTGACATAAAGTGCAACTAACATCTTGCCAGAAATTCCCCCTCTTGAAACCACAGACCATGATCCAAAAATCCAGATCATTCCTCCAACTGTCTACCTCTATGCATGGGAACTCACCTCCTCTCCAGAAACTTCCTCTGTGTGTTCCCCATCCAGGACAGTCTGTTCCACTATGTCCAGGAAAATCTCTTGCTTCCTAATGCACTGAGGTGTACATATAGCTTCCAGTTTCTGGGCCTTCTCTTCCAACAGGGCTACCAACCTGCACTTGGTGCATGTGAAGTTACCCACATCCATGAGCAAGAACACAAACATGCCACAACTGTTGCAGGCGACTGCAGAAGCTCCTGCCCTGTCCGTGTTCAGTAACTATATAGAGAACTACTGACTTCTAGTTCCTCCCCCAGCCAAGTCTCTGCAAAAGCGCCAACTCCCTGGGACCAGACGCTCAGGAAGGGACCTGAGGCTACACTCAGTAGGACAAAAAAGTGCTAACAAGCACACAGTCACACCTCCTCTCAGCTCACACAAACAATCATCCTAGACTCCAGACAAAAAACAGCAAACTATAACAGAACAATGGACACTACAGCACACAAAAGCAGGCCTCCACTAGGTTCAAACCAAACAGCCTTCCCTCAACTGACCCTCACCCTTAACCCAACAAACTCTCCCCAAAGTTTCTGTGGGACTGGGGAGTAAGGGGCTAAACAGACTGCCCCTTTGGAGCAGCCATCTGCCACCCCTTTCAGCACCAGATTGAGGCCATGGCAACTACACACCACAGTCCCGATCTGGCATTTCTGCAGTGCAAAAAGGGCATCTTTGCCACCGCATCAGCACCTTTTGGTGCTCCTTTTGGTGCTGCATCATCTGGACACAGCGTCAAAGGAGCACCATAATGCTCCCTGCCATGCAGTCGGGCACATGGCGTGACAGGGGCATCGGGGCAGCGTCAGGGCGTGTGTCGTGTGTGTGTGTCCCCACTCTGCCCTGATGCCTGTCTCTACAGCCTGATTGTGACTGGTAGCTTCTCCCCCAGTCAGGACAGGGGCTCAGCAGAAGACCCAGCCCCTGAGACCATGTGTTCAGGGAGAGCACATGGCCAAAAGCAAACAAAAAAACCCAATGAGCCCCTTTTGAAAACAGAGAAGAAGTAAGGGATAACCCCCCAAATACAGCTCCCAGCTCATCTTCTGCTCTCTGCTCTGAGGCTGGAGCGCCTTCTCCCAAATTGTTTGATGAAAGAACGTCAGTTTTCAGCCTCCCAAAACACTTGTAAATGCTTTTTAAAATTTAAAGGGCAGTAAAATACTGTTTTATTGAGTTCCCCACCCCAAAATAGTATACAACAACAACAACAACCCAACAACCTGACATTGGCCTGGAAAGAAATCAAAAGTGATGTATCTGAAGTGATGCATATTAGTATTGTATAGTTTTTTAAAAAATAAAATTCAAAAATAAACAAACAAAAGCCTCATGTCTGGTTGTTTTTTTGCAACTAAATAAATCACAGTTCTGTGCCACTATTGCAATGTTCACAAAAGCTATCCTTTGCCTCACATCCTCCTTTATGGAAAATTATATGTAGCTGAGGCTAGATCTCCACTCTCACAACATGGTCAGCCTTAACTTTGGGTGGGGCATCTACAAACTGTTTCCCATTTATGTAGTCTGGAGACATGAATCAGTATGGGGTTTTGCTTATCTGCTCCTCTTCTTCCCATCTCAGTGTAGAGCAAATTGTCCATCACCAACAGACTTTGTATAGCAAGCTGGTAAACAAACTAGTGACTATACCAAGAGCTTTCTTGGCACCCTCAACCAAGTTGGCAGTTCAGAACAAAATCTGTGTTCTAGCTCAGAGCTGATACTCTGAGCTAGGATAGAATCACTGAATGATGAACACAGAAAGAAACATCAATTCTTTTCTAGTGCCAGGGACACAGAGACTGTTGTGATGCAGTTAAGAAGGAACTGTGCTCAACACCCTGTATATCATAGCATTCTGACAATAAAATAATTCCATTCATTTCTGGGGCTTGTGTCTTCATTCTGGGTGGATGGAGAAATATATGCCCAAAATTATAGTGCACACTGCCCAAATGAACATGATTATAGTAATGAAACCATTTGCACAATAATAAAGGAAAGATTTGAATATTAGGATTTCATATGCTATTTAAATTAGGTGAAAATGGAATTTAATAGAGTCTATAATATGGACAGAACCAGCAATAGAAAGGGAAGACCCCCAAGGACAATGTTTATTTAATGGGGAGAAATAACAAATTCACTGTCCTACAGGCAACTGGGGAAGAGTGAGTATAATACTTTTTTGATGCACCTTGCAAACTCTGTATTATAGGTATTATAAAAATAAATAAATAAAGGATCATCTGTTGTTCCTTATTTCTGTGGTGGGAAGTGATATCTAGCAATTTCTAAATTATAACTGATGTATTTTAGGAGACAAATAATTTCCACACTGTCAAATAAATATCTGAGAGTTCTAAGGCCGATTGTAAACTTAAATGAATGAAATATTATCTTGTAAAACTTCAGTATGATCTACATTTTTGTTCTTTTCTCAAGTAATGCATTTATAGCTTGAGACATTGGGTGTCGCTGTTTACCAGTAAGGAGAAATTCACATAACCCATTGCAGTGCAGAAACACAGAGAGTGTATAGCTTCCTCATCTGAAAGGAAAAGGAAAGGGAGAATCTTGTTGGAGGAAGGTTTTAATAAAAACATTTTCATTTTTTGTATGTGTGGAGAAGCTCAGCTTAACATCAGTCTGTACAGAAATCAAGAGAAAAAGAAAATTATTACTGTCTGTGGACTAAGAAGTGAAAACCTTGTAGAGGCAGGCATGGAAAATATCCACACAGTCTGGAGTACAGGAAGACCACTATCCTGCATTGTGTTGGTAGCTGTGTTTCAGGCAATTTCTGGGCAGATCCGTTATTCTATTCCTGAGGAACTACAGAAAGGTTCTTTCGTGGGGGAGATCACAAAGGACCTCAAGATTGATCTGAAGCAACTTTCACATGGAGCTGTTCAGATTATTACAGAAGGTAAGATTCAGTATTTTGCCCTCAATTTCCGAAATGGTCATTTATATATTAACGAAAGAGTAGATAGAGAAGAAATATGTAGACGTCTATTAACCTGCTTAATAAAGCTAGAGATTCTTGTTCAGGAACAGCTGAAGATTTATACTGTAGAAATTGAAATTGAAGATATCAATGACAATGCACCAGCTTTCCAAGTGGAGATGTTATAATTAAATATCCCAGAAAGTGCCACCATAGGATCCCGCTTCCTTCTTCCAGATGCACAGGACCCCGACTTAGGAATGAACTCTTTACAAAGCTATCAAATCAGCCCCAACAGACATTTCTCTCTTGATGTACAAATGACAGCAAGTGGAACCAAATATGCTGAGTTAGTATTGGAAGAATCAATGGATCGGGAAGAAGAGGCTTTCCATGATTTAATTCTTATAGCTAGCGATGGAGGAATTCCTGTCAAATCTGGAACAGTGCATATCAAGGTTATTGTTGAAGATACAAATGACAATGTGCCAGTTTTTTCACAATCTGTCTATAAAGTAACTGTTGAGGAAAATCTTCCTATCGATTCCCTGTTAATAACAATAAATGCTACAGATCTGGATGAAGGAATTAATTCAGAGATAACGTATACATTCCGACAGATATCAGAAAAAGCATCAAAAATATTTCATTTGGATTCCAAGACTGGAGAAGTAAGGCTAAGGCAGCCCATGGATTTTGAAGACAGCACTGTGTATGAAATGGAGGTTCAAGCCCGTGATGGAAGGGGATTATCAGGTCGGGCAAATATTTTATTGACTGTTACTGATGTAAATGATAACACACCAGAAATTGCAGTTACATCTCTTACTAACGTTATAAGTGAAGATTCCCCAGTGGGGATTGCAATTGCATTGTTAAAAGTAGTAGACAAGGATTCAGGAGAAAATGGGGAAGTCATTTGCTCCATTCTTGGTAACCCACCATTTCATGTACAAAAAACTTTTGATAATTATTACAGTTTAATACTTGGCAAAGCCTTGGACCGAGAAGAGACCTCTGAATACAATGTGACTATCACAGCAACAGATAAAGGAATTCCTCCTCTCTCCACAAAAACCATTATTCCATTGAAAATATTAGACAAAAATGACAACCCACCAACGTTTAAAGAGAAGTCCTACATTTCTTCAATTTCAGAAAATACTCCTGCTGGAACATCTATCATTAAACTAAAAGCAAATGATCCAGACTGGGAAGAGAATGCCAGAATAATTTATTCTATCGATGAAGGAAAGATGAGTGGCTCTCTTCTCTCCTCCTTCCTCTCCATTAACTCCGAGACTGGAGCGGTATATGCACTGCGTTCTTTTGATTATGAACAGATTCAGGAGATTCAGTTCTGGGTGAAGGCCCAGGATGGGGGCTCTCCACCACTCAGCTCTAACGTCTCAGTGACCCTCTTCATCCTGGATCAGAATGACAATGCTCCAGAAATCCTCTACCCTTCTCCTCCCACTGATGGCTCTACTGGGATAGAACTGGCCCCTCGCTCCTCTGAGCCGGGATACCTGGTCACTAAGGTGGTGGCAGTGGATGCAGATTCCGGCCAGAATGCCTGGCTCTCCTACCAGCTGACCAAGGCCACAGAGCCAGGGCTCTTCACTCTGGGACTCCACACTGGAGAGATCAGGACAGTCCGGTTCCTTCTGGAGAAAGATGCCCTCAAGCAAAGCCTGGTGGTTTTAGTGAAGGACAATGGGCAGCCCCCTCTCTCTGCCTCTGTCACAGTCACTGTGGTGCTGGCCGACAGTATTCCTGAAATGCTCTCAGATCTCACCAGCATCTCAGCTCCTGTAGACCCCCCATCTGACCTCACCTTCTATCTGGTGGTTGCAGTAGCTTTTGTCTCCTGCTTGTTCTTGACCTTCCTTCTTGTGTTGTTGGCCATTAAGTTGTACAGATGGAGAAATTCTCAGCTGTGTGACACTGGAAGTGTGAACTTCAATGGTGTTCCAGTTTCACAATTTGTGGGGATCGATGGAGTCCGAGCATTTCTTCAGTCTTATTGCCACGAGGTTTCTTTGACTTCGGGTTCTCGCAGAAGCCAGATTCTTTTTCCAATTGGAAGCTGCACAAGTACACTGACACCACAACAAGCTCCCAATAAACCAGATCCTTTGTTAATAACAAGAGATTCAAACAACTTTAAGGAAGATGTAGCAGACAGTCAGGTGAGCACATATATTTTAATACCTCTGTTGCAGTTTTCTGTGTTTACATGGCTTGACATTTCAGAAGGTGTCTGATAAATTTTGGGCCTCGGCAGTGGCATAATTGACATATCTTCAAACTGGTATGTTTGTTTTCTGTAGTTTATGTACTTTGAACTATCATACATTGGCACTTCCGATTTTAACTGCTGAATATTTTTTGTGTCAATTGCTACCTCAGATTACAAGAACAAACCATTTTATCTCTTCTTCTGTTTGTTTTATGTTTGCAACTCAAAATGTTTTAACTCTGTTATGAACATTTTAGTTGGTAAAGTAGTATCAGCTCATTATTTAAATCAAGTCGTTACAGGTTTGTGAACACACTGTAACATATTTTATAAGAGACATTTAATTGCCTCACTAAACTTAAAGATTTTGTGCATTTTTTGACTTCATTCAGATAAGCTGTGTTCTCTTGAATTCTATTCTATGAAAAATTCAGTCTTTAAGAAACACATTGTTGTTTGAGTTTTAATGATATTGAGCTCTCAAATCTCTTTGTATGTTTTCGGGAGAGAGGTATTCTACAGCTGCCATCATATCTGAGCTATACCGCTTCTCAGAGAAAATTTATTCTGAAGCAAAATGAAAGAGATCTGTTTTGCATAGAGAAGATCCAGACCCAGTTCTTAGCCTTTCCATAGCATCTTCCTTGCTATACAGATTGGTTGGTGTAATTGGGAATTTGGTAATTCTGATGTGGGAAGAAAAAAGTCTTCCTAGTTAGAACAGAGAGCATTGCTGGGTAGGACCAAAGGCCAGAATCATAGGTTCAAAATATTTGTCCATACTATTTCAAATAGTTTTTCTAACCTGAATTTTCATTATTACAAACATTTTGTCATACTTTGTACTTCACAGAAAAACATAAGCAAAAAAGGTACAGTATGTCCCTTTTTCATGCAGTTTTTAACAGAATAACTATTTTAATAGAAGAATTATGAGGTAATGGAGTGATGATTCGACAATGGAAGACTGAGGAAGAGAAGATCTCATCAATCAAGGTGGAACATGATGGAGATTGAATATAATTAGATCTTACCTTGATGCTGGTCCTGTTTGAACCCACAATGTTCCTCCAGTTTTGAAATGAAAACAGTTATTTTGGGCTCCTGAAGGCTTAATAATAATAATAATAATAATAATAATAATACATTGCAGATGAATTGTATCACTTTTTAGCAGAATTTCCATCTTGTCTGGATTGACGTTTGTTACTCCGCATGCAGCCACTTCAAACACCTATTCTAAATGTCTGCTTCATCCGTTATATTGAAAGAGTAAGAGAAATAGATAAACATGTAGATACTACATGGAATGAAAGATAAACTTGCACCATGCGGTATCCCATAACATAAATTCTGTGAGGTGAAACAGAAGTACCCCAATATTATATTTTGGAATCAACCTGCCAGATAAGAATAAGACACAAAACTCTGATGTCTCTGTCTCAGATTTCAGTCCATAAATATACTGTGGCCCCTCCACATTTGGTGAGGTTAGGGATGCAGGACTCCCATGAAAGTGGGAAAACACACAAACCAAGTACAAATTTTTTTACTTGAGAGAATACCTGTCTAAGAAACTGTAGATCCTCCAGTGCAACTCTATGGTCAACATCTGCTGAATGTTGATCTTAGAGTTATGCTGGAGGACCTACAAATGCCTAGAGAAGTATTCTCTCTAGGAATCCTTAGGTCTTCCAGTGCAACTTCTGGTAAAAATTGGCCGTAGAGCCATTCTGGAGAACCTAGAGATTCTTAGACAGAACATATTAATCAAATCCATGAATAATTAAATCTACAAAAGTCAAAATAGCAAATATGGAGGACTGACTATAACAAAGTTGATGGCATCAAAAGCCACTGAACTATTGAAGAGAATCAATAGGGTTGCACTCAAGCTTTTGGTTTCCTAGCATAGAACCAACTAATCTCTAGACTGAGTGAGAAGCCAGACTGAAATGAGTCCAAGAGTGGAGTTGTGCAGCAAGAACCTGTTAAAGCACCTTGCCCAACACAAAAGATTAGCAATTGAGCGATCCTTAGAAAAATAATTTGGATGTGTCTGTCAAGAATGGACTCTTGCCTCCTTCACAGCTACTGAGAAGGTATTCATCATAACTGGAACCCAGTTCATCAGTCACATGTGGCTAATTCACAGAGTCTTGTGGCATCTTAAAGACAAACACATTTTGTTTGGCACAAACTTTGGTGGATTGAAGTCCACTTCATCAGATGCATGAAGTGTTGGCTCAGGTGTCAGATTATCATGCATATGCTTGAATGAGTAGGTAAGGAGAAATAATTGCAAATAACAATTGTGTGGTAACACAGACAGAAGAAATAGAGTTGGAAGTCTTGAAAACATCCATCTGGATAGCTTTGTACAGACACAACGGTGGTGGAAACGTAAGCTGTCTTGACTACTATTGCTGGCATACAACCAAGTCCAGACATACAGGATGTTGTAGACATTCAATTTCATATGATTAATCCACAAAACACTTCGATTTAATCCAAAAGGGAGTGGAGAAATCCAGTGAATATCTCGAGTATCATATTTCTTAAGATTAGAGGGTGACTGCATTTGTGTTTCAACTACTCTAAAAAAGAATATCTATAATTGTTTTTGAAAGACAATTTACATTGCAAAGTTGCTCACAACCACTTCATTAGTAAGAATTCTGTAAAAGGGTTATGCATAACCAAGCATTATAGTTTATATGCATTATAATAAGCTACCAAGAAAAAAAAGTATGATTGTGATCCATAAGCAACAGACTTATGGAAAATTCAGGATAAAAAGCTAAATTGCTTACCTAAGCCAACATTTCACTTTATTGGCTTCTGAGGAACCTGGATACAAGGCTCTCTTGTAGAATGCTGGACTCTTGACTTGGGCTCATTGGTTGGGAGTAGGTCCGATGATCTTGGCAAAAACCTCCTTGGCACCCTTTGATGCATATGAGCAAAGAAGAGCAAGGTATTGTTTGTTTTTTAAATCACTGACTTGGTTTGAAGGCACAATGAGGTTGTCAACAGAGGGAAGAGATATTCTCTCTCTCTCTCTCTCTCTCTCTCATAGTATGTCTGCATGGCAAGCTGTGGGGAAGGAGGGTAGGGGGCTGCAGAAAAACCATTTAAATGAATAAATTGGTTGTCTAAACCCATAGTAGTAGTTTCGCCCACAGGCTTTAAATCCATACCCTTCTCTCTAAATGGGTGCAGGTTTTGACCACAATATTTTCTAAACTTTCTGGACTGAGAAAAGCAAATATTCCAGGCAGCAAGAGTGCAGCCTGGAATTATAGGAAAAAACATTTTTACATTCAAGGAAATTGGAGTATTTGGCACAATAATTTTGTCTTGATGAGATTTTGTATTAACCTATAGTGGTTTTTAGGAAGCAAGATAAAGAAAATTTCTATCCAAAGAAGACTACATTATATTAATTTTACTTTACATTGATTCCTCTGAACAAATCTTGCCAAGAAAACCCCATGATAAGTTGCCCTTAGAGTTGCCAAAAGTTGGAAATAACTTCAAGGCACACAACAACTTTACATTGACCAACTATGTCATTCTAATCAATTTTATATTCCCAGATAAATGCATGGGATCCATTTAGACTACAATCCTACACTTATCTGCTCAATTGCATCCCCCGCTGATTTTACTACATTTTGTATCTTCAGCTAAGTCTGTATAGGATTGCAGCCCCAATCCCTACTTTATGCTTTCTGAAAATCGATATTTAATAAAATAATAGGTTGCAGGTTAAAATTCTGCTTCACATAGAAGTGATGCTAAGGCTAACTGACTATTCTTTGTTTATGTATTGTTCACTTTGACAAGTCTAGAGTAAACAAAGGTGATCAAAAGGCCAGCAACTCTCACAGGAAGGAAACGATATAAAACTGTTGGTAGTTGCTGCAGTTTCTGGCTGAGACTCTGGGCGCCGCTGTTTACCAGTGAGAAAGCAAATTCCAATAAAGGTTCCAAGATGAGTTGCCGAGTGTTGCACATTGCTAGCAAAGCAACTATACTGAAGCTATATCTCCTGTATTTGCATTCCCAGTGAAACAACATAAGTGAATCAAAGGACTGTTTTAAAACCAAAGAGTGAGGGGATTTCTTGAAAGAAGACAAAGAAGCAGATGGTTCAAAGGAAATTCAAACAAAGGTGACCCTAGAAAGCTTGAAATGGCAGATGCTCTTAGATACCAGCAATGCAGTGGTTCATTCTGGCTTACCTTGATTGCTCTTTGTCAGCTAAATTATGGGCAAGTCCACTATTCCATTCCTGAGGAAGTCCAGAAAGGCTCTTTTGTGGGGAATATTGCTGAGGACCTGGGACTCAGTTCCCAAGAACTGTCAGCCAGCCGAGTTCGCATCATTTCTGAAGGTATGCTCCAATATTTTATCTTGAATTTTAAGAATGGGCATTTGTATGTCTCTGAAAAAATAGACAGAGATGAACTATGTGGGTGGGAAGAGAAATGCATGTTAAGTCTGGAAATCCTTGTTGAGAATACAGTGAGGATATTCACTGTTGAAATTGAAATCACAGATATAAATGATAATGCTCCAACTTTTGCACAGGAGCGTTTAGAACTAAGGATAAGTGAAACAGCCAATGTAGGGACCCATTTCCCCTTGCAAGAAGCTCAGGATGCTGACAGTGGAAACAATTCACTTCAGAACTATCATCTGAGCAGCAACAAATATTTCTCCCTGAAACTGCAGAGGAGATCTGACGGAGACAAATATCCAGAACTGGTACTAGTTAAACCCTTGGACCGGGAAGAAGAAGCTGTTCACTTTCTAATCCTAACTGCCACTGATGGTGGACAGCTTGTGAGGTCGGGCACTCTGCAGATCTGCATAGTGGTTCTTGATGTAAATGACAATGCACCAGTTTTCAGCCAATCTGCCTATCAAGTGAGCATTTTGGAAAGTGTTCCCATAGGTTATCTGCTGGTGACTGTAAATGCTACAGATGCAGATGAAGGGACAAATGCTGAGGTGACTTACTCATTCTTAAAAATAAAAGAGAAAGCATCACAACTCTTTGAAATAAATTCTAGAAGCGGAGAAATAACAACAACAGGAAAGCTGGACTATGAAGAAATCGCATTACATGAAATCGATGTTCAAGCAAAGGACAACGGAGGTCTCTCTGACAGGGCTAAAGTACTGATAAAAGTTATTGATATTAATGACAATATCCCCAAGATAACAGTCACAACCATTTTTAATTCAATCAGTGAAGGGAGCTCTCTAGGAACAGTGGTCGCTCTACTAAACATACAAGACAGAGATATGGGTGAGAATGGAGAGGTCATATGCTCAGTACCAACAGCTCTTCCCTTCCATTTGCAGAAATCTTTTGATGACTATTATCATCTGATTACGGACAGACTCCTTGATAGGGAAGACGTACAGAACTATAGCATAACTATCACTGCTACAGACAAAGGGAGCCCTCCATTATCAGCCTCTGCAATGCTTTTTTTGGAAATTTCAGATGTAAATGACAATGCTCCTGTCTTCAGTAAGATGCACTATGTTTCCTATATAATTGAAAATAATTCCAGAGGTGAGCCGGTGTGCTTTATGAAAGCAAGTGACCCTGATTTTATGGAAAATGCCACGGTTACCTTTTCAATCACTGAAGGAGGTACCAACACCTCAGTTCTGTTCTCTTACCTGTCTATTAACTCAGAGACTGGAGTAGTATATGCTTTGAGCTCTTTTGATTATGAAGAAATCCGGGAGATTCAGTTCTGGGTCAAGGCCCAGGATGGGGGCTCCCCACCACTCAGCTCTAATGTCTCTGTGACTCTTTTTATCTTGGATCAGAATGACAATGCACCAGAAATCCTCTACCCTTCCCCTCCGACTGATGGCTCCACTGGGTTAGAGTTGGCCCCTCGCTCCTCTGAACCAGGATACCTGGTCACTAAGGTGGTGGCAGTTGATGCAGATTCTGGCCAGAATGCCTGGCTCTCCTACCAACTGACCAAGGCCACAGAACCAGGGCTCTTCACTCTGGGTCTCCATACAGGAGAGATCAGGACAGCCCGGTTCCTTTTAGAGAAAGATGCCCTGAAGCAAAGCCTGGTGGTTTTGGTGAAGGATAATGGTCAGCCCACTCTCTCTGCCTCTGTCACTATCACCGTGGTGCTGTCTGACAACATTCCAGACATATTGACTGATCTCAGCAGCATCTCAGTCCTTGTAGACCCCCCATCTGACCTCACCTTCTATCTAGTGATCGCAGTGGCTTTTGTCTCTTGCTTGTTTTTGACCTTCCTCCTTGTGTTACTAGCCATTAAGTTGTATAGATGGAGAAATTCTCAGCTGTGTGACACTGGAAATGTGAATTTCAACGGTGTTCCAGTTTCACAATTTGTGGGGATTGATGGAGTCCGAGCATTTCTTCAGTCTTATTGCCATGAAGTTTCTTTGACTTCGGGCTCTCGTAGAAGCCAGATTTTTTTTCCAATTGGAAGCTGTACAAATACATTGACACCACAGCAAGCTCCGAGTAAACCAGATCCTTTGTTAATAACAGGAGATTCAAATCCACAGCAAGCTCCAAGTAAACCAGATCCTTTGTTAATAACAGGAAATTCAAATACCTGTAAGGAAGATACAGCTGTCAGTCAGGTGAGCATATACATTCCAATAGTTCTACTTTATTTTAGAGTTAACATCATCAGTGTTTAGATATGTTTATCTGACAGGATTGATTTAATGAAACTTGATTAAGTTTCTGTAATTACAATGTCTAATCTGGCTCATAGGTTTTTAATAATGACAATCTAAAAAAATATATTCTGGAGCCATTTGTAGTTGTGTTTATAACAGTTGACTCCATTATGGTATTGATTCAAATGGACACTATATTTTGATTTTTTGTCACATTTTAATGATAACTCTGAGGATAATACTTGCTGTTGATTAAACAACAAACCAAATCACCTACTGCTTTCATAGTTATCCTATTCCTAAATACATTATTCATGATTAACTGTAATGACAAACCACTTTCTTAATAAATTTGGTTCAGTTATGGAAAGACCAATGCTGAAACATGGAAACTTTTAGGAGGATTACAGTTGTGTTTTGATTCATTAGCTGTTTGCTGCAAAATTAGTATGTAGCCATGGTTATTGTGCATTATGAATGAAACACTAGGAATGGTGTGGAGACTTGCGGTATCTTCCAACTCTATGATTCTATGACCATTAAACCTAGTCAAGTAGCAAATGGCAGCCAGTGTAACCTGCAGAGGCATTTTGGGCTGCATGTAAGTTGCTCCAGTCAAAAACCTTGCATTCTGCACCACTTACTTTGCACCAGCTTTAGGGGCAGCTTGACATATGTGTGTATTGCATTATTCAGATAATATTACCTGATATTATCTTCAGTGTTTTTGATGCAGGAGATCCAGTCAAATAAGATGTTGGTTTAGATCAGGGGTGGGCAACTGTGCCACAAATAGAGACCACTGCTTACCTCCCCTATCCCTGGCAGGCCATACTGAAATCACAAGTGATATGATGTTTTGCAATGCCCTGGCACATCTTTTTTTAATGAGCTGGGAGGCTGAACATGGCTTGAAAATGTATTAAAAATGGGAGCTTGCAAGGAGATCCTTAGGAGGCATGAAGGGCTAGAAAGAAGGGTTTCAGGAGCCATACTTTCCACACCCCGGACTAAATCCACATCACAGTTCTTAATGCAAGTGACAATGAACCTATTTTTCACTAACCTGTATGTGCAATGAACATAGTATGCTCACATGCCAGGGTAGTAAAAGTAAAAGTAGTACACAGGAGTTATAGTAAAAGTCACACATGTGGGTAAAGGAACCAACTACAAAATAGTATATTTCTGACAAGACTTCTCAAAACATGTATTTATTCTCAGATCCAAGTGAAACAATCTTGTGGAAAAAAGAATATGCATTATATGGAATTGAGATATCTGCACTGATGTCAGATGACTAGTTAATACAGTATATCAAATGCTGTGGTGTCTGTAATTGATCATGATGAAAACATATCAGGTTGCTGATCAACTCAGTCTAAGAGGATTATTGAGCTGAAACTGCAATTATCTTGTTAGATATGGGTCTAGGCTCCGAACAGAAAATCTGTACGTTCCATTCCTACTTTCAAAAAAAGAGGACAATTATTATATTATGACCACTGCTACAACACACTGTTAGAACATCATCTCTTTCTTCAACCACCCTTATTCTGGTTGTGATTTTAGACAGCAATTAGAATCTTCTACAATTGGTCTACTTTGCAGGGTTGTTGAAAACAACCAAAAAGGAGCTTTCATAGTTTCTCTGAATACATGTGATCCACATAAGGAAGAGAGTCACTGGATATGTTGCCCTGCCACAAAAACCAGATGAACAAACTCTTTCCACCATACATATGATATTAACTTTTGCCTAAATATGGTGAAACAGATGGGAACACACCTTCTTGTGCCTGAGAATAGATCTCTTAGAGTGCGTTGAATGTGTGCCATTACCACCTTCCTATCACATCATTTCTTTTCTTCACACTTACAGTGTCTTAAACTCACATTCTCTAAATTGGGGAGGGGGTTGATATTGTTCAAATTCTTTCCAACTTATAACAACCTGGAGGTGAAATAATCACAGGGTTTTCTTGGCAGGTTTCTTCAGAGGGGGTTTGCTATTGCCGTCCTCGCAGGGTTAGAGTCTGTGACTTGTCCAAGATCATCCAGTGGGTTTTTGTGGCTGAGTGGGGATTCAAACTGTGCTTTGCAAGACAGCAAAACTGTGCTGAAACAAGTGTTGGGCTGACATATTCATGGGAGAGGGACAAAAAAAAATCCCTCAAGGGCTGAATTAACTGGCGGAGGAGCTAAAAGCTTTAAAGTGAACAACAGGAAGATTTTTTTCACCTTTCCTTTTTTTCACAGGAGGAAAAAAAAGCATTGAAAATGCTATAGGTAGCAGCTTGGTTGTCCTCTCCAGCCTGATGATATTCCCCATATTATTTTGGACCAAAGGGCCCATGGAAGCAATGCTAACTCTTGCAGGCATTCTTGTAGGGAAAAGAAAAATAGCTGTCTTTACTGGCCAAAGAGGTATTGAATCTGTCAGTCCATCACATAAATAAAGGTATATTATGGAGTCTTTGGACAGAACGTATTTTTAGGACATAGATAATTTAATCATGTTTATTTTAAAAGTAATATTTTGACAAAAATCACCTATAGTTTTCAGTTAAGCCTCTGGGTGTCGCTGCTCACCAGTTTGGCAGAGGGATGCACCATGCCCAGCTTATCCAGCCTGCAGTACTCTGAGAGGCATGAGATATGTGAAAGATCATACTTGCAGAAACATTTCAGGGATTTAAATGGAAGAAACTTTAGGTTTTTAAAAAACGGATATTACTTTCAGATCCCAAAGTTTCTAAGTCAGAGCCAGCTGGTATTTCTTTTCTTGCAAAGAAAATGGGAGAAATTCAGAGGCTGTGGAATCATGAAAAAGGAATTTTGCAATGGCTTATAATGGTGATTGTTTGGAAAGCAGTTTCTGGGAAGATTCATTATTCCATTCCAGAGGAGATGCAAAAAGGCTCATTTGTGGGGAACATTGCAATGGATCTAGGGATGGATGGACATCATCTTTCAGACTATGGACTACAGATTGTTACCAGAAAAGGTATGATTCAGTATTTTACTCTGAATTACAACAATGGCTATTTGCAAACCTCTGAGAGAATAGACAGGGAAGAAATCTGTAGTGGGACAGAGGAGTGCATATTAAGTTTTGAGATTATTATTGAGAGCAAAATAGAGATTTATAGGGTTGAAGTGGAAATCACTGATATAAATGATAATGCTCCCCAGTTCACATCAGGGAAACAGCAACTTAAAATCAGTGAGGCATCCACTCCTGGATCCCGGTTTCCTCTACCAGAAGCTCAAGATCCAGATCTGGGCAAGAATTCTATACAGAGTTACCAACTCACAGGGAGCAGTCATTTTTCTTTGGATGTGCAAATAAGAGAAAATGGTATTAGGTATGCTGAACTGGTATTACAAAACAGCCTTGATCGTGAAAAACAATCAGTTTTTGACCTGGTCCTCACAGCTACTGATGGAGGTG
This sequence comes from Sceloporus undulatus, assembly GCF_019175285.1. NCBI lineage: Eukaryota > Metazoa > Chordata > Lepidosauria > Squamata > Phrynosomatidae > Sceloporus > Sceloporus undulatus. The sequence goes on along the minus strand of NC_056525.1, from coordinate 135,085,173 downwards.
ATCCAGTCAGATCTGGCACTGCCATAATCCAAGTAATTGCCCTAGATGCAAATGACAATGCACCTGTTTTCAGCCAACCAATGTATGAAGTAAGTGTCAAGGAGAACATTCCAAAATGGTCCACAGTGGCCACAGTAAGAGCTACTGATTTGGATGAAGGACTCAATGGAGAGGTAAGGTACTCTTACAAAAAGATTACAAAAAAGGGATCAAAAATGTTTTTGCTAAACTCCACAACTGGTGTAATAACCCTGATGGGGAACCTTGACTACGAACAGTCAACTTCTTATGAAATTGAGGTGAAAGCGGAAGATGGAGGGGGGCTGAGTGACTGGTCAAAAGTTGTGATCATTGTTATGGACATTAATGACAATGCACCACAGCTAGCAGTAAATTTTTTGATCAATGCTATCCCAGAAAATTCACCAACAGGAACAGTAGTTGCCCTACTCAATGTACAAGATGAAGATTCAGGACGAAATGGGGAAGTCACATGTTCAATTCCAAGCAAGCTCCCTTTCCAGCTTAAAAAATCTATGGATAATTTTTACAGTTTGATGACACATGGTAACCTTGACAGGGAGCAAGTGTCTGATTATAATATCACGATCACAGCTACTGATCATGGGATTCCACCCCTCTCAACATCAAGCCTTATGTTGCTTCATATTCTAGACACAAATGACAACCCACCTCAGTTTGCAGAATCATCCTACACAGCATTTTTCATGGAGAACAATCCAAGGGGAGTTTCAATCTGTTCTTTGAAAGCAAATGATCCAGACTGGGAAGAGAATGCCAGAATAACTTATTCCATCATTGAAGGTCAGACAACTGGTTCCCTTCTCTCCTCCTACCTCTCTATTAACTCTGAGACTGGAGTTCTCTATGCCTTGAATTCTTTTAATTATGAGGAGATACAGGAGATTCAGTTCTGGGTGAAGGCCCAGGATGGGGGATCCCCACCACTCAGCTCCAATATCTCAGTGACCCTCTTCATCCTGGATCAGAATGACAATGCTCCAGAAATCCTCTACCCTTCTCCTCCCACCGATGGCTCTACTGGGATAGAGCTGGCCCCTCGCTCCTCTGAGCCAGGATACCTGGTCACTAAGGTGGTGGCAGTGGATGCAGATTCTGGCCAGAATGCCTGGCTCTCCTACCAGCTGACCAAGGCCACAGAGCCAGGGCTCTTCACTCTGGGACTCCACACTGGAGAGATCAGGACAGCCCGGTTCCTTTTAGAGAAAGATGCCCTCAAGCAAAGCCTAGTGGTCTTAGTGAAGGACAATGGGCAGCCCCCTCTCTCTGCCTCTGTCACAGTCACTGTGGTGCTGGCTGACAGCATCCCTGAAATGCTCTCAGATTTCAGCAGCATCACAGCTCCTGTAGACCCTGCAACTGACCTCACCTTCTACCTGGTGATTGCAGTAGCTTTTGTCTCCTGCTTGTTCTTGGCCTTCCTCCTTGGGTTATTGGCCATCAAGTTGTATAGGTGGAGAAATTCTCAGCTGTGTGACACTGGAAGTTTGAATTTCAGTGGTGTTCCAGTTTCACAATTTGTGGGGATTGATGGAGTCCGAGCATTTCTTCAGTCTTATTGCCATGAGGTTTCTTTGACTTCGGGTTCTCGTAGAAGCCAGATTCTTTTTCCAATTGGAAGCTGTACAAGTACATTGACACCACAGCAAGCTCCGAGTAAAACAGATCCTTTGTTAATAACAGATGAGTCAAATAACTTTAAGGAGGATGCAGCTGTCAGTCAGGTGAGCACACGCATTCTGATCGTTCTATATCATTTTAGAGTTAATAAAATAATTTTTAGCTATGTTTATTTGAGAGGTTTGATTGATTGAAACTTGATTAACTTTAAGCAGGATGCAGCTGCCAGTCAGGTTAGTGTGCACATTTCAATATATCTTTTTTATAATATAGAAACACTGTGTAGATGCGATTACTTTAATCACAATTATTATAACACAGGGCATATGAATTTTAATGTTACTCCAGTTTTCAAGTAGCTAAACCAAATATTTGTCAATATTTTACATATACATTTTCCAGCAAGCTTATATATCAACCACCTCATTTCATATCAAGCAGTTTGGTGATAGGCAGTAGATACTAATCAATTGAGTTCAAACAGTCTTCCTGCCATGTGGTATCTCTCATTAGTGACTGTGGGGGGGGGGAGCCAAATTGGGTTGTATGTTCTGACGTATGCAGATTTATATATATAAAAAAGGATGGTATTCTTACATCTTAAGTTTTTGCAATGAAAAATAAGTTAGGATTTCTACGATTGTCATATACTACTGTAAGATGAAGCTCAGTTAATACAGCTTGGGTAAAATATAGCTAAGTTCTCCCAATTATGTTTTCCCTTTAAAAAGGGCCCCTAAGAAGCTCTCATTACTTTAACTGGATTCCAATATTTATTTTTAGAAGTAATGATAAAAGTTTTTAAATAATATTTATGTAAATAAAATAGAAGTAGCTGAATATTTCTATTTTAAACTCTGTGTGGGAAAATCAGGGAAGAAAAAGGCTTACTCCTGGCAAAGTTGCACAATCAGCCTGAAGAATTTCAGATGACATCACATTTTCCCAGGACTTAACCCATGAAGATCCAAGAATGCCCCGGCAACAAACCACTCCTGGGACTTCCCCATGAATGGTTAATTGCTGGTTCATTCCTGGATTTTCATGGGTTAACTCCTGAATAAGCAGAGTGTGTCTGAAAATCTTCAGCATAATTGTGCAATGATTGTGCAACTTTGCCGGGAGTATGCCAGCTCCCTCCCCCCTCTGAAAATCACCTGTGACTTCATTCCCACTTACAAATAAATCGGTGTGCAATCCAAATCGATGGATCAATTTAACATCGGAGTGTGGTTCACACTATATTTGCCCTTATCGCATTTTCTTGCTCCAAAATAAAATAACCCACTTATGGTTCACATTGATGAATGAATTAATTCAAAATGCACCTGCTCCAGTTGGCCAAAGAGCAAGTTTAAATCAATTCCAATCTGCATCTGGTTCACATGTGCACAGAATTGATTTATTCAAAAAGATGCAGAAAAAATCAGCGTCAAAAAGACGTAGGTTAAATAGGTCTAAATTGTGCATGGCCCTCCTCACCAATTCGCTTCAGCAAATCAATTTAAGTGGGAAGCAGGGCCATTTGAAACAGTTCAAACCGATCTGTGATCTGGTTTAAAAGGTAGTGGGAATCAGGCCTGTGTTAACAGCATGTCAAAGCAATATGTTCCAGACTATGGGTGGAACTAAAAGAGCATTATTATTAAAATGGTACTGTTGTTGAAAATGGTGGCCCCAGACTGAGTTATCTTTCATCTCTCTATAACATATAGTAAATTTGTCTTTGTTTTTCAAATCCAGTTGCAGTCCAGATCACTATGTAGTTCTGTCACCAGTGTGGTAGGGATTAAAATCCATTGTCTTCATATAAGCTTTTGGTAAAAGATATCAGGATGAAGGGCTAGGAAAGAACCTTGTTGCAGATACCAGAAAGTTGTCACCATTTGGAATAGACAGCACTGGACTAGACAGAGCTGTCAGTTGACTCAGTTTAAAAAGCATATTTTCAAAAATATAAAGCCTAATTTAATGCATATGTGTTGCAATGGTTGATTCACAGCTGAATGTATAAAATTAGTACAAAATACTGTGTGTTCACTGAAGTGCTTTGACAGTTCTGCCTGTCTTATTTGATAACTTATTTACAAACTAGAATCTTTATTTTACTTTGCACCATGTAGTGTTTAATCCAGGTAAGTTATTTGAATCTGGAAGCTCAGTCATTCCCTAGAAATGTCTCTTGTAATGCTAACAGCAGGATGAAATCATCTAACACTGGTGGATGGGCTGCATCATCCCTATCTTGTGTGTGGTAGGTTTCTGCAAGACTAAAAGCATCTCAAATATGAACATCAGCAACTCCATAGATATATGCATCTGTTCTGGGAAAAGGTGTCAATTTATGCGCTTTTAAAAATAAAAATCCAAATGTTCTTACTTAAACAAAGGAGCTGCATTCAAAGTGCTGTTGGTTGTCTCTGTGAAATAAACATTGTTTCTCTTTTTCTCTGGTGTTTGTTTTATACTGCAATGAGGAGATCGATCACAATTTGACTGAAGCAACCCAACAACAATGATTTTTGTGTTGTAATGTGTCACAGTCATTTATACATAATGTTTAATTCTGCAAGAAAGCCGCCAAATTCTGTTGAAGTATATTTGATACAATTATCAATTACTCATAAAATGGACAATCCAAAGGAAGAAAAATTGAAGCTGCATCTTGGTTCATACTGCTTTAGCCAGGCAAATCATTATGCGAAGGTATATGGCAATGAAGAGGTTATTTGCCGAGGAGGTGCATTGCTAAGCTTTTGGGTACAATTTGATCAGTGATGGCTTTTTGCAGGTGGAGGCAGTGTTCAAATTTCTGCATCTTTGCCAGGTTTAAACCACCATGATGTCCAGTGGCTTTCATATAATTTGTCCATGTTAAATTATATAAAGAGGTGTGGAACCATTAAAACCTGAGCTTTTAGTCATATCTAATTGTATTAGAGACTGAAGTGAAGAAATAATCATAATTAATCTTAGATTAACAGCTTTCAGGCAGCTATTGGCATGTGAATTTGTTTGAACAAAGGGAGAAAACCCATTGGAACTAAGTGCAGCCGCAACCAATAAATCAGTGTCCTTAGACAAGCCTGTGTATGAACAGAGGTAACACCAGCTTCAGGTCTCTGAGAAGCATTCAAAGTACAGCTAAATAATGAAAAAACTGTAATGATTTTAAATTAGCATTAGTCCAAATTTGTATCCCTCAAACCACTTGAGCTACGGGTTTAGTTCTAAAGAGGTCAACTGCTGCAGGAATGAAATTGGTCCCTTTTGCTTAAAAGAATCACTTAGGCCTGAAATGCACAGGCCAAAAGAAGTGGCACTTTAGGGGCATGATTTTCATTTGACATACACACACAAAGTGGCTGGAAACTGCTCCAAGGCTGCCAAAGACATCCCAAAGCTACTGGAAAAAGAAGCAGAAAAAATCTGGCTCCTGGCATACCGTTTGCTTTGCCCCACTATGACTATACTGTAATACTTTTCATAGCCTTTTCTATCACATAATCTAGTTGAGATGTTCATATTCCAGTAGACTGAAATAGTATTTCCAGATATTTGAATACTGTAACATGTTCTACAATATGCTCATCTGGGTACCATTCTGGGGGTGGGGTGGGTTGTAACACTTGGAGAGAGTCATTGCTTTAGTTTTATCACAGTTCCCATGAAGGTATTCTTTTTTAACAGCATTCAGAAAAAGCTCTGAGTAATCTGGTCCATCCTACTTTCATCTGTGATACAATTACTGCATCATCTGCGTACAATGATATTGTTAATTAATTGCTAACTTTGGATCATGGAAGGCTGGAGATGACAAAAAGTTGGCTATATCATTGATATACAAAGTGAATAAAACAGGAGCCAGAATGCATCCTTGTTTGCTCCTTGGTTGGAGATGATACATCTATAAGATAACCAGTGACAGTCCATCACATTTTAGTCATTTGCTGTTATATAATCTTTGAATAAAGAAAAGAAGTCTATTATCTATAGATGTTGAGGTCAGTTTCACCCCAAAATCTTGTACAAGAGATTAAATAAAATGCTGCTATAAAGGCTGGGTATAGAGTGCCTTTGGGTGGTTTTTTTTGGGGGGGGGCAGGGTTGGCATATTTATCAAAAAGACTGTTCAAAACCAAACATTGATCTATAGTTGATCCTGTTTGAATCCTGTTTGTTTTCCTGGCAAAATATGCTCCCTATCCATCCAGTCTATTAACTTATTATACAATAGTTTCCTGATTATACAGAGTAGACTAATAGGCCAATCATAATCATTGTCTTGTTTGGTTTTGGGGACTTTTTATGTATAGGAACAATTACTGCAGTATCCCACATCTCAGGGATTTTCTCAGTTAATGAATGCAAGGAATGAAGCAGCAAGCAGAGTCTCACTAGCTATTGTTAGGTTTTGGCAATTCTGGTGTTATAAAGTCTGTCCATGGTGCTTTATTGCTCCTTAATTGTGAATAATCTTTTTATCTCAATTATAGATATAAGAAGCCAAAAGGGATGAATGAGTGGAGGCACCGGCAGAAACATTTTATTGAAAATATTGGGCGCCTTCTATTTATTTCTTAAATTTAATCTTAGTTAAAGCTAAAACGGGTGACTAGGTATCTTAGCCAACCTGTGAGAATATTTGACCAGTCTTTACATACAGAATTAAATAAATACCCACTAATTCTTCAGTCTTGGAAATAACTGGTTGCTTAATCCATTAAGTTATTACTGGTTTGATTTTTGTACGTATGCACTGTAACTCATTAAGCATCTTAGTTAATCCTATAGTTTTTCCTATGCTTTAATAAATTAATCAGTCTTCAGATGTTAGAATTCATCATTCAGATGTTAGAATTCAGCATAGAATTCAATAAATGATAGCTCTTCCTCTGACATATACAGTAAGACAGAAAAACCTGGCAAGAAGAAGAACTGGAGGAAATATTTCACACAGCTTTGTGATGGAAACCAGAAAAACAATAGTTCAGTGCTCAGAATTCAAATTGCTGGTATTGGGAATTAATTGAAGAAGAGTGGAAAAGAATGCTTAAAAAAAGGATCAAGACTGATTTGTTTGATTAACCCTCAGTTATGACATTTCCAGAATATCATTTTTTTAGGCCAGAGATGGAGATATTCTCAGTCCCGTCTATTTTCTTCTGTGTGTGCATTGTGATTCTCTTGAGATCTTCTTTGTTTCTTTAACAGCCAATAAAAACCAAAATATTGCAAAATATTCAGTATTAGGTATTATTAATTGAAATGAGTTGCAATGGCCCACCTTTGTAACTCTTTATTTTTATTGTTGCTTACACTGTGCTAGATACTTGGATAATAAAGTGAAGTCTTTCTCAGTACCTCCTCATTTCCTCTTTTCTTGGCTTTTCCCTGTCTCTTTCTTCCTGTTCTGCTTTCCACACACCTTCAGATTCAGTGATGGGTTTGTGGTGATGGAGCTATTAATTTGAAGCCAAAATATTCATTTAACTAAACATATGTCTTCCCTGTGTCTGCTCAGAAGTAATACCACAGAACCTCTTTGTTATCCTCTAGTATCAATGTCAATGCTTGCATACTCCTGGGCACAAGGATAATTAAGTGGGAAGCTTTCCTCTTTCTCCCACACTATTAATTTTCCTCTTGGTTTCTTTCTCTCTTCTCTTCCTCTTTCATTCTGATTTTTACCCACATGCTTCTTTTATTATTATTATTATTAACCTTTATTTATAAAGCGCTGTAAATTTACACAGCGCTGTACATACAATCTTTTTAATTCGACGGTTCCCTGCCCTCAGGCTTACAATCTAAAAAGACACGACACAGAAGGAGAAGGGAGTGGTGGTGGGGAAGGGGCCTGTCTAGTAAGACTCTGAGGGATTTGGTAAGGTTGGAGATTGGAGTTAAAAGTTGGCTAAATCACAGCTTCCCCCCGCTACACTGTTCTTTAAAAAGCCCAACTACTCAGCTGTACATCCCACTGATTTAAATAAGCATAGCATGTACTCTAAGACTGGTTTACATTTCCATCCCCTACCATGAGCAATCTCCATTGTGACAGGCACAAACAGGGTCCCTGTCATACTGGAAATTGTTTACTTGAGCTGCTTCCCAAGTGACAGGGGAATGGACTGCAGATTATTGCAGTAGCAGCTTCCTGGTAAATGGAGATTGGGGGACTTTCATGGTTTCTACATGTCCCTTAATCTAGAGAATACATCGGGATTGTGAATACCGAACAGTTACAAAAGTCTAAATTCTAGATTACACATCTGTAACTTCCTAGCTCAGGCCAGTAATACCAGTCAATCCACCCTGGCACTATCTGTTGGGATTGTGTGTTCCTGTGAGGCAAGAGGCTATGCTGCTGGTAGCACTGCTGCTGGTGTGGTGTCCCACATCAGACTGAGGAGACAGACTAAATGTCTGGAGGCTCTTTCAGAGACAATGGCAGTGGCCCCATAGCTACCACTTGTTACTACTGTGCAGATGGAGACACAATAAATCTCTTTTCAGTGTATTGTATCATGAAAATTATGATGAGATAAACCACAATGAAACAAGAGAGTGTGCCAGAAGATGAGTCTCCCAGATCTGAAAGAACTCTGTGAGGTAGTAAAGAACAGCAGAGGACAAGTATGAATACCACTGTGGCGAATGATGCAACTGCCCTCAGGCCAAATGGATGTTCAGTTGTTGACATGCTCAGAAGCGAACAGAAAGTCTGAAGCTGCATAACACATATTATAGGAACATGAAATATGAAAAACATGAATACAGGAAGCTATAATATAAAACAAGAAATGGGATGTATGAACATTGCAATTCTTGGAGTGATTGAGCTAAAGTGGACAGGAATGGAACATTTTCAGTCAGATAATTACACAGTGTTTTACTCAGGAAATGAAAATCAGAGAAGAAATGGGGTGGCATTAATAGTGAGGAGATATGTAGCAAAAGCACCCAGGATAAAATGCAAATTCTGACTGAATAATATCAATAAGACTTCAGAGAAAACACATCAATATAACCATAATCTAAGTTTATGCTCCAAATGGAGAGGCAGAAAAGGAAGAAACGGAAAGATTCTATTCTGAGTTCAAGAGGAAATTGATTACATACCAAACAAGACAAACATTATTGGAGAAATTGGCTTAAGATCAAGAAATGAAGCAGGAAAGGAACATTGGATTTTTGAGGCTAACAGTTTGTCAGTCACAAACACTTTCTCCTAGCAACCAAAGAGAAGAGTTTTTACATGGATATCACCAACATTTCACACCAAGATGTAACCTCAATATCATCCCAGTAGAATTGAAAGTCAAAGTAAATAATAGATTTGCAGAATTATGAAGGGACGAGATAAGAACATCAAGTATAAAGATTCATCACTGAATACCAACATTAAGATCATCCATGTGATAGCATTTCTGATTTCTAGTATATGGTTGCAGAACCTGGATTGTGAAGAAAGCTAAAAGGAAGAAAACTAACTCATTTGAAATATGGTGCTGAAGGAGAGCTCTGTGGATACCATGGACCACAAAAAAGACAAAGAAATGGATACTAGAGTGCATCAACCATGAAGACTTTCTAGAAACCAAATTGAGCTTATCATATTTAGGCCACATCATGAGATGGCATCACTCATTAGAAAACATGCTTGTTGAAGCTGAAGGAAGTAGGAAAAGAAGGAGACTGCATTACATGTGGCTAAATGCAGTCAAGGAGGCCATGACCCTGAGTTTGCAAGATCTTAACAGAGTTGTTAATAACTAGGTATCTTGGAGATCTCACATTCGTAGGGTTACCATAAGTGAAAGCTGACTTTATGGCAATGAACAGGAATAGAGGGACCATCTAGAACAGCACAGGGCATGGTGCTGAGTAACATAGGAGAAAGGGGAAACTTGTGAAAATTGGCTCTTTCTAGGTAAAATTTTCCAGTGGACATCAGTTCTATTTTGGAACATAGACTCTCCTTTACAGAAGAACTATTCTTGCCAAGAGTATTGTTAAGAACACAAATAAAATCAAAAAATACAAGAAGGTAAGTCAATTACGACTGTAAAGGATTAGATTTGATAAAACATTTGATAAAATACAAGATAGCATATTTTGTATCTTCAAATTCCAGTAACATAAGAAAAAAAACTACTTCTATAGAAAATATGGATGTAATAAGTGTCAAACTGAGAGCCAGTGTAGTGGTGTGGTTTGACAGTAAGTGTGGTGGTGTGGTTCGGACTCTGAGTACCAGGGTTCGATTCCCTGCTCAGTCAAGGAAACCTTGGGTGAGTCTCACACTTTCAGCCCTAGAAGAAAAAGAAACACTATATCCTGAAGAAATTGTATACACGTATATCATATAGAAATTGTGTCTTTAAAGAAGTTCTTGTAAGAAAGGGAAAAAGTTCCCTCTAACACCTCATTCACTGGTGAAAGTTGTGCTGCACTTGCTAGATGTAGAAAATTACTTTCTACATCACACAAAATCACAGAGAATGGTATGTATGCATTGGTGAGGGACCACTCACCCTTCCCAGGTTAATGCAATATGACCACATATACTTACTAGGGATGCTACTGGAAGATCAAGCATTTTGGGTGTGCAGGCATCTTCTGTATGAAAGGCTGTCCAGTTCATGGCAATTTTATAATTAAAAACCAAAAAGAAAAAGGTAGAACAGGAGCCTTGAAATTGTTCATCACATATTTGCGTCTAAAAATGAGGGTTGAGCAGGCGCACAGGGCCTTAATTATGGTGAGATATATTGTATTATTAAAGAGAGCCAGCTTGATGTAGTGGTTTGTGTGTTGGACTTAGATACTGGGAGAGCAGGGTTCAGATCTCCTTCAGACATGGAAACCTACTGGATGACCTTGGGCACTCTCAGCTTTAGAGGAAAGCAAGGGCAACCCTCTATGAACAGATTCTGTCAAGAAAACCCTGTGATAGATTCTCTTTAGGGTCCCTATAAGTCAGAAATCACTTGAAGGTACACAACAACAAATAAGGTACAGTGCACCCGTGTCATACGCAGGTGCACTTCACACAGCTTTCAGCATACTCTAAAAGCCGCATGGGGAGGAAGGAGCATCATGTCCCATAGGGATTAATGGGGAATGTGCCCATGGCGTGCGCATGCACTGCTGCACTGCCGCCCCGCCGCATGCACGAGCCCCATTCAGTTAAATGGGGCTTGAGCATATGCGGAATTTGCTTTACAAGGGGGAGTCCAGAACGGATCCCCCGTGTAAAGCAAGGGTGCACTGTATTACCATGTAAATTATATCAATTATTTTAAAATTTGCATGATGCCCATTTCATTTTTTTTGTTTGTTTGTAATCAGAGGTTTTAGTTTGCCCCAGCTTTATCGTGAGGACTAAAACTATCCTAAAATATTCCGATGAATTAATAGTTGCTATCCACTTAGTGGATAAAAATGACAATAGACTTAAATATTTTGAGGAGAGAAAATGGGATGCCAGACCTTTACATCTCTGCACACCTTAATCATCCCCTAATTATTTAGGTACAGTTGGCCCTTCTTATACCTGGATTTTTTATACACGGATTTAAGCATACACGGTTTGAAAATGTTCCAAAAAAGTATAAATTTACCTTGATTTTCCATTTTTTATAAGGGACACCATTTTGCTATGTCATTGTATTTAATGGGACTTGAGCATACACAGATTTTGTTATACACGGGGGATCTTGGAACCAAACCCCAGCGTATAACAAGGGTCCACTGTACTTATTTCTGTAAACTACATGGCTTGGAACTAAAAAAATTAAATAAATCTGACAATTTTAAATCATACAATGAAAAACAAGTTCAAAAATGCAGATATAATAAAGCAATAAAACCTATCGAAATATATAAAAATGCAAGGGGTAAGGTCATACAGACCACATTATAATAGTCATATGACTGTTTGGTATGGAGGAAATATTGGGCTCAAGATCTACTCAGATTTGGAATACTTAATCGAAGGGGAAATTTTATTAAGAAAAACACACAGAACATGATCTTGTAGTAAATGAAATAAACAAAGAACATGTTTCTTATTCATAGTTTAAACTCATACATGCCATACCTGGTAGGACAGGGAAGTAAGGCCGGTTACAAACTGACACTTGGGACGTCCGCAGGACGTCCCATTTTAAAAAAGGGGTGTCTCTTCTAGACGCCCCTGGGTCTAATACGGACTCTGTCCGTACAATATGGCGCCGGCCGTTCCACATGGCCAGCGCCATCTTTATGTATTGGATGCTGTGTGTCCGAACGTGTCGCGGCGCCTGTGACGTTGCGAATGCGCCCCTGGCGCCTCGCGACGTCACAGAGGCGCCGCAGAAAGAAGCTCCATTTTGGAGCTTCTTTTTTGCTCCGTAAGGGAGTCACGCGGTGTGGCTGCGACGGCTCCCTTATGGAGCAAGCAGCGGCGGCGGCAGACCACCTCAAAGCGGCGGTCTATAACCTGCCCCACTTTCCCCCTTATATTATGTGGAACAAAGGCAGAAAAGCTGTGGGTCTCCAGAAGTTAATGGACTCCAAATCCCATCAGATCCAATGAGCATAATGAATGGGAGTTGTAGGGAAATGTGAAGAGCGAGGGTTCCCCATCCCTGCTGTTAAAGATTCATTCTAGGAAACAAGTGTTGACTGATCAAAGGAACTGTGAAACTGACACAACTGACACAATTCCAAGCCCAATTTCAGGATGCTAGGAAGGAGTGAAGCAAAAGTCAACATGTACTGTTTCTTCAAGAACTGGAAGAGGAAACCAAAATTGTCTTGGTGTAAAAGAAAGTTAAATGTGCAAATATGGTACACAGCATTTGAATGTTGACTACTAAAAACAGATCACTTGGTGGTAGATCATTGTTTCAAATAAAAAAGAAACAAAAATCTAGAAGTCTCCCAATCTGCATATTTGGAATATCAGATTACACCCCTGGAGTGGAAGAGAAGAATGCCTAGTCTGAGTCTTGGGTTGTCTCTCTCGATATTCTCAGTGTAGCTAACAATGAATGGTACTAATGTCATTTATCTATTTCCTTATGTGTTTCATTTTAAAAAAGAAATAAAATGTGAACTAGCCTAAATAGACAATACCTTAAAATATTTCACAGCAGGGTGGCTATACCTTTTAAACACTTTGAGGCACCGAGGGAGGATGAAACTTTGGTCTACCAGTCCTTTCAACCACCTTCCTTTTCTCTCCTGACCCACTGGTACTAGAGTGGGTATGTTCAAGTAGACAATCTAGGATTGTTTAGGAGTGGAAAGGCAAACACAAGATTTCTCTGAAGATGCCAGCCACAAATGCCGAATAAACTCTTCTAAAACATGATCACCTAACCCGAAAAACCCACAAAAAACTATGGATGCTGGCTGTGAAAGCCTTCAGCTTCACAAATCCAGGATTGTTCTGTACCGGAACCTGTATTTCTGTGCGTAGTTGCATGTCAATAAGTCCTACCAAAATATTTGAGTGTGCTTCTAAATAATGGATAGACTTGAATTATCAGAACATTTAAAGATCCAGGTGAGCAACTTGCTGCCCTGAAAAGGGATAAGGAATTATTCCGGTTGTCGTTGTTAAACCCTGTTCCCACTTTACATTGATTTATGTGTTCATAAGCAAGAAGTAAAACAACTACAGATAATTATCACACCAGATTCCTGTGTGTATGTGTAAAAAGAGGGAGAGAGAGATTGAAGAAAAACTATTGAATCAAACATTTAGAGCACAAGATCCCAGATGAAGCAAATGGGATGCACTCCCCATATTGCTCTGATTGATCATTTTATACAGGCTGTGAATCCTCGAGCTCATCAACTGCTTGAAACTAGAATATTTCATTTCTGAGTACCAAGTCTTTTTAAAACAATTAAAATAATGTGAAAATGGCAAATATTAAAGTACTGTTAAGAGCATCTGCACTTTTTAATTGAACCTCTGGGTGTCGCTGTTGACCACCAACCCATCCTGCATTTATCTAACACATCCACTTAAACTACTGCAGTTATCAAAACTGTGGGGATATAGGAGGGGGTCTTAACAGAGGAAACTATAAATATATATTTTCAAATTGAAACCCCCAAGCTTTTGAGCCAGAACCAGTTGCAAGGGGATAGGAGAAATGCAAGATCTGTGGAGCTGCAAAGGGAGAATCTTCCTGCAATGCTTCTTAAATATGCTTGTTTGGGAAACAGTTTCTGCACAGATTCATTATTCAATTTCTGAAGAGATGCAGAAAGGCTCTTTTGTGGGGAACATTGCAAAGGATCTAGGAATTGATGGAAATCGTCTTTCAGATCGTGAACTCCGGATTCTTACCAGGACAGGTATGATTCAGTATTTTGCTTTGAACTACAACAATGGCCATTTACAAACCTCTGAGAGGATAGATAGAGAGGAAATTTGTGGAAGGGCGGAGAAGTGCATCTTGAATTTTCAAGTTATTGTTGAAAGTAAAAGGAAACTGTATGGAATTGAAGTGGAAGTTGCTGACATCAATGATAATGCTCCTCACTTTCCTCCAGGTGAGCAGGAAGTGAAAATTAATGAAATAGCCATTCAGGGGTCTCGGTTTCCTTTACCTGAAGCTCATGATCCAGATTTGGGCACAAATTCTATACAGAGCTACCAACTCACACTCAGTAGTCATTTTTCTCTAGATGTGCAAATAAGAGAAAATGGTGCCAGGCGTGCTGAGCTGGTGTTGGAAAAACATCTGGATCGAGAGGAGCAATCAGTTTATAATCTAATCCTCACAGCTTTTGACGGAGGTGATCCTACCAGGTCTGGCACAGCTCAAATAAAAGTCACAGTTTTAGATGCAAATGACAATGCTCCAGTTTTCAGCCAAACAGTCTATAAAACAAGCCTTAAGGAAAATATTCCAAAGGGGTCTACAGTCTGTGCAATCAGAGCAACAGATCTTGATGAAGGAAACAATGGAGAGGTGAAATACTCCTTCACAAAAACTGCCAAGAAGGTCTCACAGATGTTTCTTTTAAATTCAACAACTGGCATAATAACACTCATTGGAAATTTGGACTTTGAGACATCATCCTTTTATGAATTTGAGGTGCAAGCTGAAGACCATGCAGGGCTATTTGATACAGCAAAAGTTGAAATTATAGTCACAGATTTGAATGACAATGCTCCAGAACTAACAGTGACATTTCTGATCAATACTATCCATGAGAATACATCAATAGGAACAGTTATTGCTATTATAAATGTGGAAGATCAAGATTCAGGAATTAATGGTGAGGTCACATGTTCAGTTCCCAGAAATCTCCCCTTCCAGCTGAAAAAAACCATAGATAACTTCTACAACTTGGTAGCCATCAGTGCTCTTGACAGAGAATTGGTTGCAATCTACAATATCACTATAACAGTAACTGACCATGGAACACCTCCTCTTTCTACAACTGCTATAATACCACTTCACATTTTAGATATTAACGACAACCCACCTCAGTTTGTAGAATCAGCCTACATAACATTTTTAATGGAGAATAACCAGCGAGGAGCCTCCATCTTTTCTGTAAGAGCAAATGATCCAGACTGGGAAGAGAATGCCAGGCTTACATACTCCATTACTGAAGAAAATGTTTATGATTCCTCACTTTCCTCTTATCTGTCCATTAATTCTGAGACTGGGGTTGTCTATGCTTTGAGCTCCTTTGATTATGAAGAGATCCGGGAGATTCAGTTCTGGGTCAAGGCCCAGGATGGGGGCTCCCCACCACTCAGTTCTAATGTCTCAGTGACTCTTTTCATCCTGGACCAGAATGACAATGCTCCAGAAATCCTCTACCCCTCCCCTCCGACTGATGGCTCCACTGGGATAGAGCTGGCCCCTCGCTCTTCTGAACCAGGATACCTGGTCACTAAGGTGGTGGCAGTTGATGCGGATTCCGGCCAGAATGCCTGGCTCTCCTACCAACTGACCAAGGCTACAGAACCAGGGCTCTTCACTCTGGGACTCCACACTGGAGAGATCAGATCAGCCCGGTTCTTCCTAGAAAAAGATGCCCTCAAGCAAAGCCTAGTGGTCTTAGTGAAGGACAATGGGCAGCCCCCTCTCTCTGCCTCTGTCACAGTCACTGTGGTGCTGGCCGACAGTATTCCTGAAATGCTGTCAGATCTCAGCAGCATCTCAGCTCCTATAGACCACCCGTCAGACCTAACCTTCTACTTGGTAGTTGCAGTGGCTTTTGTCTCCTGCTTGTTCTTGACCTTCCTTCTTGTGCTATTGGCCATCAAGTTGTACAGATGGAGAAATTCTCAGCTGTGTGAAACTGGAAGTGTGAATTTCAGTGGTGTTCCAGTATCACAGTTTGTAGGGATTGATGGTGTCCGGGCATTTCTTCAGTCTTATTGCCATGAGGTTTCTTTGACTTCGGGTTCTCGCAGAAGCCAGATTCTTTTTCCAATTGGAAGCTGCACAAATACGCTGACACCACAACAGGCTCCCAGTAAACCAGATCCTTTGTTAACAACAGATGAGTCAAATAACTTTAAGGAGGATGCAGCTGTCAGTCAGGTGAGCATGTACATTTCTGTTTTATTTTAAAGTTAATAGGGTTCGTGCCTTTAATGTTTTTTATCTTCTAACTGTTTTTCATCTCACTCCACCTTACTGGGCACAAAAATTGCACAGATGGTTTGGCTCTAGCCCTGTGAATTTCAGTAGTGCCCAATTATCACAGTTTGCGCAATTGATAGAGTCTGGCTTTGTCTACACTTCTAAGAAAAGCCAGTTTAGTACTTCTAGGACAAATCAGCAGAACTTAGCAATCAACAACTGTGAAGTAAAGGATTTGTAATGAGAGCATTGCTCTGTGTCCTGTTGCCAGTGAAGATATGGAATGTCCTCCTTTGAGTGGCCTGATTGGCTCTTTCAGTATTTATATTTAGACATTCCATACTCCTCATACAAGTATCTATATTTCACAGTTATAGCACTTTAATGCCATTTTAACTGCTTTTCTCCATCCTTTGTAATCCTGGAATTTGTAGTTCTCTGAAGTACTTGGAATTCTCTGACAGAGAGCTCTAATGCTATAGTTTGGATTGCTATAGTTTGGATATACCCAGGCTGTTAAGATCTTTTCATTCCACTGTATTTTCTGTTTGTTTCTCCAGTTTATTCAAGTCTGTTGGAGCCTTTTCTTCTTTTATATCATTTTTATCATTGTTATTGAATTTATATTGCAGTCTTTAAAGTTTTGCTGTAAACTGTCTTGAGGGGGTTTGGACTAAATAGCAGTTTAACAGTATTTCACATACTTACACATATCTTTGAATTCTCAAATTCTAAAGATGCATAATGTGTGATCAGTTAAGTGCAACAACCCCCTGTATGAGATGGCAAGTTCTCATCAGGCTGGAAGGGAAAGTCCATCACCATCTACTCTGAGTGTTGACATGCATAAATGGCTACTCCATCCTTTCAGAAGCACTAGCTATATACTGAATTTTACATGCACATTTTCCAGTACCACATCCAGAGTCATATATACCCAGAACTGGCTCTGCAAATGGTGCCGCCAGGAATGATTTGGCTTCCTAGACCATGGTATGCAGTTTCATGGAGGTGGACATCTGGCGAGAAATGGGTTGCATCTCACAGCAGCTGGCAGGAGCATTTTTGCAAGAGTCTGAAAGAACTTATCAGAAGGGCTTTAAAAAGAGTTATGTGAGGGCGGGAGACAGTATTTTGATGGCAGGAGTTCATCAAGTGCTGGAGTTAATTGTGCAAATATTATACTGAGAACAAGGCAAATAGCATAAGAGTCAAACTGTGGGAGGAAAAACGCCTTCAAAAGGCAGATGGTGGAAGAGTCCATGGTCTTAGATGTTTTTATAATAATTTTGGAAGGCAGGAGTTCATAAGGGTTGGAGATAATAGTCAAAATGCTATAGAGGAATCAAGGTAAATAGTACAATGCCTGACAGTGAGAGGGGTAAAACTTTACATAGGCAACTGTGAGTGAGGGGGGGTGTCCCATGGTCTTAGATGTCTTTACACTAATGCACAGAGCATGTGAAATAAAGAAGATGAACATGAATACCTAACACAGCAAAGCTAATATGATAGAATAGGCATCAGTGAAACCTGGTAGGATGAATCTCATAATTAGAATGTAGTAATAGAAGGCTATATCCTATTACAGAGAAATAGACCAAACAGAAAGGGAAGTGGAATAGCATTATACATTAAGGATGTGTACACTAGTGAACAGATTCTGGAACAAATCCTGGAAGCCAAGTTGAGAGTATCTGATTAAAAATTAAGGGGAAGAGAAACAACAGGGATGAGATGGTGGTGGTGGTGGTGGGGGTCTACTATAGATCTCCAAGCCAAACTGAGGACTTGGATAATGCCTTCCTGGAACACATGTCCACACAGTCAGAAAGGAGAAATGTGGTGGTAATGGGGGGTTTCAACTATCCCGATATTTGTTGGAAGTCAAACTCTGCCAAAAATTTAAGATCCAACAAATTCCTCACTTGCCTTACAGAAAATTTCATTGCCCAGAAGGTGGAAAAAGCAACTAGGGGATCAGCTATTTTAGATCTGATCCTAACCAACAGTGATGATCTGGCTAATGGGGGGAGTTGCGGAGTGGCAGGAACCTTAGGCGGGAATGACCATGTTCTTCTGGAGTCTGTTAGACAGTGGAAAGGGGAAGCCAAGCCTAGTCAGACATGCATTCTAGACGTTAAGAAAGCTGATTTCAGTAAATTTAAGGAAATACTGGTGGTGATTCCATGGTCAGAAATACTAATAGAGAAAGAAGTTCATGAGGGATAGAAATTTCTTAAAAGTGAAATATTGAAGGCACAATTTCAAACAGTTCCAATGAGGAGGAAACAAAGCCAAAAAGGATGTCTTAAAAACTTTCAACTGAGCTGAGACTCAAGAGGGGCATGTACTGTTAGGGATGATGGGAGTTGCAGCTCTTCTCCTGGCTTTCACTCTCACCACCCTGGTCAGCGGAAGAACAACCAGTTTGACCAGTAGCTCTGAGAATTGGCTGAAGATGTCTTCCAATCTTCTCTGGAGTCTGCTGGTTCTTGTTCAGCTCTCAAGACACCAGTCAACACAGTAGTCTTCTTATATAAAAGATCTACTTTTATTCTAATATATACACTATGCACAAAACAATTCACTACTCACAAAATCCACACTCCTCAATACCCACACTACTATACTCCTCTATACCCACAAAAAGTATTGCCATACATTATTGCTTATATAGACATTTGTCTCTCTATTCATTATACAGTTGCCACCTCCTGGGCGTGTACATACATTATGATTGACATACCATACTTGGCTCAATCTAGCCCTCACATTGCATCATACATTACTGTCCACTCAATGACTCTCAGGTGATATCAATTTGCATCTTTTCACTTTGTCATTGCCTCATATGTCCTTGGCTTTCAGGACTCTCCAATTACATTACTTACAACACCTGTGTGACAATTCAATAACTTTTGCTGTGTCATGTTAGTTTCAAATACATTCATATACATATTATATTTCTTGTGACTATATATCCCATGTGGCTTTTTCCTGACATGTACATGAATGGAAAACTGGGGAAATCACTAAAGAAGAATTCAAACAAATAGCCAGCAACAGGAGGGAGAAGAACTAGTCAGAAAAACTAAAGGATTGAACAAGTTCAATCTTATTAGAAAAGTTAAAAACAATAAAAAAGCCTTTTTGGTTATGTCCGTAACAGAAGGAAGAACAAGAAAATGGCAGGGTGACTGCATGGAGTAGATGTTGAAATGCTAACAGGGGACAGAGAAAAGGCAGAACTACTCAACACCTTCTTTGTCTCAGTATTCTCTGAAATGGACAGCAATGCTCAACCTGGAGGAAATGAAGCAGATGATGCAGTAAGTGAAATGCAGCATGGAATAGATAAAGAAGCAGTACAGGAATACATAGCTACTCTAAATGAATTCAAGTCTCCAGGGCCACATGAACTACATCCAGGGATATTAAAAGAACTGGCATAAGTAATCTCAGAATCACTGTCAATAATCTTTGAGAATTGCAGGAAACCAGGAGAGGTCCCAACAGACTGGAGGAGGACAAATGCTGACCCTCATCTTCAAAAAAAAAAGGGGGGGGACGCACATAATTCTTGCCCAGTCAGCCTGACATCACTACCAGCCTGACATCAATATCAGGAAAGATTCTAGAGCAGATCATGAAACAGACAGTTATGTAAGCATTTAGAAAGGAATGCTGTGATTAATAAAAGGCAGTTGAGTGTCTCAAAAGAACGTAATGCCAGATTAATCTGATCCTTTTTTAAAATAGTGTCACAAGCTTGGAAGATAAAGGGAATGCTGTGGATGTAGTTTATCTTGATTTCAGTAAGGCCTTTGATAAGATCACCCATGATAACCATGAAAAAAAGCTAGTAAAATGTGGGTTAGACAATGTGACTATTAGTTGGATTTGTAATTGGTTAACCAACTGAAACCAAAAGGTATTCAACAATGGCTCCTTCTCGTCTGTGGGATGCCACAGGATTCTGTCCTGGGCTCAGTGCTTCTCAACATCTTTATCAATGACTTGGATGATGGAATAGAGGACATGCTTATCAAATTTTCTGATGACCCTATTTAGGAGAGGTAGCTAATAACCCAGAGGACAGGATCAAAATTCAAAATGATCTTAACAAATTAGAAAGTTGGGCCAAAGCAAACAAAATTAAGGTCAACAGGGAAGAATGTAGGATTCTACACTTGGTCAGTAAAAATGAAATGCACAGATATAGTGACACCTGTCTTGATGACAGTATATGTGAAAGGCATCTAGGAGTGGGTCAGCAATGTGGGTCAGAGTGATGTGATAGCTAAAAAAGCAATGCAATTCTGTGCTGCATCAATGGGAATATAGTGTCTAGACTGAGGGCTTCTTCCAACTCTATGATTCTATGATTCTGTGACCTTATGGCAAATAGGCATACAGACAGGGAGAAAATAACACATGTATAGAATCCATACTATAGTTCTCCATAGATGAAAAGGTGAAAAGCTGCTTCCAAGAATGAATCTTCATTACTAGACTGGTTCATTAGCTAAGTACATGGTTTTTTAATGGGTTGTGTCCAGTTTTAGCCTGAGTGTTATACAAATACTATATTTGTCCAATCTTTTATATAGAACAACACAATAGTACCTAGTCACTGGCAGAAAATCAGTCACTAATACTGAAGCTATATTCACATCTAACTCAGAGCAATATAGGCAATACTATCAGTAAATTGCTTATCAAATGTGTTGTGCCATCAATTAATCTTCAGAGTCCCCCTTAATTCACATTTCATCATCCAAAACCACCTTGGATTACTCTCTTCTAATGAATTTAATAGTAGAAAACAATGGATCAGTGCAAAACCATTCTAATTGTATGAGTCATTTACATGGCTGACAAGCTGAAACTTCGACAGGAAATTTTATGTTTTGAATGCATTGCTTAAAAAAAATTCTCTTCACATAAACATCTGTATTTATATATAATGCCAGACATGTCAAATCAGTACAGAAGAATTATATATGTTTGCAGGTACTGATTTTTTTTTTAAAGAAATGAATGTACACCAGTAATAAGAAAATAGCAAACAGGATTTAAGTATATGGGTCACACTGCTGGAGCTCACATGGAAAACTAGAGAGATAAAAAAATAGAATAACTTTCTTTCCTTTCCATCATAAAGCTAAAATTACTGTATTGCATTCTTTCTATATTGGTGGCCGACATAAGGAAGATTATGTTTTTAAAAAGTCAAACAAGGATGCTTGGGAGCAAAGAAAGCATTATCATGTGCAGCTGATAGATGAATATAGAATTCTTATGCGCCATAATTCTGGCAGAAATGTTCATGAAGGGGTTCTGGGTGCATTTTTTTCTCTTCAGGTAACTTCTCTTGTTCAGATCAAGAGTTGTGGAAATTACAATGCCAGATTATATGAAGAATAATATGGCTCAAACAATATTAAAGAATATATGGATATCCTAAAGTTCTCCATAGAAAGCAGGAGGAAATAGCAATGCAAAATTGAAAGAGAAATTATTAGCAAATACAGTTCCCTGTGTGGACTCAGAGTGTCGCTGTTGGACAACGAGGGAGCAAGCATAGATTAAACCTTACATTTCCTGTTGCAATATCCTTCCATTACATTTCAACTGACCTGAAAGGAATTCCAAGAGGAGGCTTGATTAAAAACCTGATCCAGAAAGGAATGCTCTCAATTTCTTAAGGATCAGCTAATAAGGAAAACAACTTTGCTATATTACTGCAAATCACTGGGACACTTGAAGGGAGGAAAAGAAGAGAGGAAGAAGAAGCAATGATAATAAAGATGAAGGCAAGGTACAGAGAGACAATCAAGGAAAGCAGTTTGTGGCAAGTATTCCTTCTATTCATACTCTGGTCTGTGTTCTGTTTTGTGGTGTCTGAGCAGGTTCACTATTCAGTGCCAGAAGAAGCAGAAAAGGACTCCTTTGTGGGGAACCTTGCTAAAGATTTGGGGCTAGAGATCAGTGACATGCCAAAACGCAAGCTTGGGATTTCTTCAGAAAAGCAATATTTTGCACTAAATGAGCAAAATGGAAATCTGTATGTGAAGGGCAGAATAGACAGGGAAGAGATTTGTCGAAAGTCTTCTATTTGTGTCCTAAAATTAGAAATTGTGGCACACAATCCACTGAATATTTTCCATGTAAAAGTTTTCATCCAAGATATCAATGATAATGCCCCACGTTTCCAAGAAGAAGATATTCATCTTAAAGTGAGTGAGTCTAATCTTCCAGGAGCAAGGTTCGTCCTAGGAACTGCTGAAGACGATGACATTGGAGTAAACTCTCTCCAGAATTATCAATTGAGCTCCACTCCATATTTCAAGCTAGAAGTTCAAGAGACCAAAGATGGTGGGAAATATGCAGAATTGATATTGCTGAAACAATTAGACAGGGAAGAAGAACAAGCATACCATATGATCCTTACAGCCATGGATGGAGGAGAAACTAAAAAAACTGGTACAGCTAAAATATTAGTAACAGTAACTGATATTAATGATAATACACCAGTTTTTTCCCAGGCAACATATAAGGGAAGCCTAAAAGAGAATGCACCCATAGGGATGTCTGTGCTTCAGGTTAAAGCATCTGACAGTGATGAAGGATCAAATGCTGAGATCACTTATACTATTAGTAAAATCCAGGATAGCAGCCAGAAGGTATTTAATGTGGATTCCAGAGATGGAACAATTATACTTATGGAGAATATTGATTTTGAGGACAGACAAAATTATGTGATGATAATACAAGCAAGTGATGGAGGAGGATTGCTGACACATTGCAATGTGGAAATTGAAGTTCTTGATGAGAATGACAATGCTCCCGATGTGATCCTTACTTCCATCTCCAGCCCAATTCCTGAAGATCTTGCACCTGGAGCTGTGATTGCCCTCATTAAAGTACATGACAGGGATTCTGGAGAAAATGGGGAAGTCACTTGTCATCTTCAGGAATTTGTACCTTTCCAGATTGTCTCATCTTCAGATGATTACTTCAAACTCCTCACAGATGGTCCCCTTGACAGAGAAAGGGCCTCAGAATATAATATCACAATCATAGCCACAGACAAAGGCACACCTCCTCTGTCCACACACAAAACCATCTCCATACACATCTCAGATATCAATGATAACCCTCCAGTCTTTGAAAAATCTTCCTATACTGCCAGTATTTTAGAGAACAATCCTTCTGGAGTTTCTGTTTTCCATGTGAAGGCCTCTGACCCAGATCTAGACCGCAATGCCCAAATCACTTACTCCATTCTCAGTAGCAACATTGAAGACTTACCTATTTCCTCCTATATCTCCATTAACTCTGAAACTGGAACCATCTATGCCCAGCGCTCCTTCGACTATGAGCAACTCAGGGAGTTTCAGATTCAAGTGAGGGCCCAGGATGGAGGCTCTCCTCCTCTCAGCAACAGTGCCACAGTGAAAGTGTGTGTCTTGGATAGGAATGATAACACCCCCCAGATTCTATTCCCTTCCCAAGCACCTGAGGGTTCATCAGTCTTTGAGATGGTGCCTCGCTCAGCTGAATCAGGCTATTTAGTGACAAAAGTGGTAGCGGTGGATGCTGACTCTGGACACAATTCGTGGCTCTCTTTCCATCTGCTACAGGCCACAGAGCCTTCCCTCTTCACTATTGGCTCTCACACGGGAGAGATTCAAACAGCGCGAGTGTTACTTGAGAGAGATGCTGTGAAGCAGAGGCTGGTCGTCATGGTGAAGGATAATGGGCATCCTCCCCTCTCAGCCACTGTGACTGTGAACCTGGTGTTTGCAGAGAACTTTCAAGAGGCCCTGCCAGAGATGAATTCCCAACCTAGTGATTTAGGGTCTCCATCTGATCTACAGTTTTACTTGGTGTTGGCTTTGGCTTTGGTGTCCTTCCTGTTCCTGGTGACGGTGACATTGACCATCATGATGAGATTCCAAAGATCAAGGAACCCCACTTTCCTTCAGTGTTTTGTCCCTGATCCTCATTCTAAGACTGGAGCCTTTTCCCCCCCAAATTATGAGGAAGGGACTTTGCCTTATTCATACCAGGTCTGTCTGTCCTCTGAATCTCGACGGAATGAATTTGCTTTCTTGCAACCTAGCGTCCAAATAGCCCAGAATATCCTTGGCAATGGGCAATCTGATCTTTCTTTGATGTTTAGTGAAAGCAGCCATTTGAATTCTGAAATGAAGACTGGAGACATGGTGAGTTTAATTTTGTTCCCTCTCTGGAAGCACTTATCACAATAGCATTCCTTGTAATAGTTTCAGTAAAAATATCAATTGGCAAACCAGACAATCCTTTTTCCTTTCACTCCTGCTTTCTGATTAGTAACGACCATAGTGTACCATCATGACTGCGTAGTGAACAATGGGCAAGACCTTGCCAGCAAGTGCTCAGGGGCAGCCCTAGGGGTGAGCAGGAGTCTGGGTGGAATCCAAGATGTCCATGGTTGCATCCCAAATGGCCTGAGCAGCAGCACAATGCAAAGAGCACTATGCTGGTCAATTTGTATCAAGTGCAGGGAGCTTTTCCCTCTTTTCTTCCATTTGCTTCTTTCTTTCATCCTTTTTGAAACTTGTCACTAAAGCAGTTAGGAGTTATAATGTCCTGTATTTTAAGAAGTTTTAACAGTGGTGTAAATATCAAGCAGCGTTCAAGAGAATGAATTTATTTACTGAAGTACTGATTGATAAATTATAACAGATTTCTTTTTTAATTCCACTGAAGTTGTGGGGGAAGGGTGGAAAGTGGTGTTTTGTTTTTGTCTTTCTTTCTAAGTGCGTTGGATACTCTAATGAAAGCAAAGGACCGACTGGGGACATTAATTCTGAGAACATTTCCACTTTGTATGGAGGTGATCTTCCAAGTATTTCAGTAGTGAATTGCTTTAAGGCATGGAACTTGGGCTCGGGTCGGGATGACCAGATAGGAGGAGCTTGTGGTTGAGTGGAGCTGGGTTGGATTATTCAACATCCAGAATTTTAGTTGGCAGCCACAACAACAGGCAGGCATGTCCTTCATACAGGTGCTTTGTGACTGCAGAAGGAGAGGCTCATATAAAGTTGATGAGTCCACTTTATGTCCTGGTGACATAAATTGTTATAGCAGCAGTACAATGCCTAACAACATCTAAATCTGCTTCTGGCTGCTGCAAAGAACTGCTTTTAATTTTTTAAAAAATATCATACTATACTACCATCCACTGAGGAATGAAGTTTCAAACAGGTTAATGCACTAACATTTGTCAGTTGACTATCTGTTTGCAAAAGATGCATGAAGGGAACAATTACATTAAAAGAGATTAATCAGGGGCAGATTTGTTTCTAAGGTGAATACATATTTCTTATGGTCAAGTCTTTAATCTTCTCACAAGCGTCAACATTGGGAGCTCCCCTTTCCTGGCAGGAGGAAAGCATGGATGAAGTGGACCAGCAATGCATCATCTTCTCATGGAACTTGGTAGCAATCACAGGCTTCCTGAAAATGGCAGAAAAAACTAGCCAGTCTGGAGGTAAATTGACTGATTAGAGGTAAATCTTCCTTGCAGTCTATGTGGGAATCATGTGGTGCTCACTAGTTGTAACTCCAAATAATATTCCTTCAAAGGACTTCCCATCCTGCCTCCCTTGGCTCATTTTGTACATGTGGGTTCTGGTGTAGTTACATCATGTCATGGTCTGCTGATTTGGGTATGTGGGTGCTTTATGCTTGCCACAGCTTTTGGGATGGCAGTTTGAACACTGGGGTGGAATTAAGACCTGTGTGCCCATTTTCCCACTTTGTCCATCTTTTCAGATTGTCTTGAAGGACAGGTCCAGTTCAGGGTCCTACATTATGGCCTTACCCCCGGGTGGCCAAGGAAATCATATAGTGGCTTCTGTCCATGTGGATCCCATCTCAAATAGCTGGACCAATGAGGGGGTGGGTCATCTGATACTTGGTTCCATGCCTTATGCCACACCAAGGCTAAATGCTATAATCCCGTGGTTCTCAAACTTTGCTTCCCCAGATGTTTTGGACTTCAACTCCCAGAAGCTCTAGTCAGATTGGCTAACAATCAGAAATTCTGAGAGTTGAAGACTAGAGACCAAAGTTTGGGAACAACTGGCTGTAAACAATACAGTTGTGGCAACTTAAACTCCATCATTGTCTCATGTGTGTGTGGGTGGGATCTTTTGTCTAAGCCCATTGTTCGGCTACAGTCTGATTTCCTGACACATTTGTACTTTACCAATCAAACCTGTAAATAAAGTCCTTGTTTACCTTCAGTGACCAAATTTATATGGAGTGAAAAACTGATATGGTTCACCAGTTGGGTGAACCATATCACCCAACTGGTTCACCAGATCTTCAAAACCATGTCATCTATTTTGAACCAAGACACTATTATTTTCTGTCGAAATACAATTTTTTCCCATTAAGTAAAGGGAAAGAGAAGAAATATGATCACTTCTCACACAGAATCACACTCTGAACCAAACATGTCACTGTCATGAATAAAA
The DNA here is from genome assembly GCF_019175285.1 of Sceloporus undulatus. Classification (NCBI taxonomy): domain Eukaryota; kingdom Metazoa; phylum Chordata; class Lepidosauria; order Squamata; family Phrynosomatidae; genus Sceloporus; species Sceloporus undulatus. The sequence goes on along the minus strand of NC_056525.1, from coordinate 135,058,358 downwards.
AAAAAATCATCCTCTATTCTTTTACAGAATATATAATGAGTAATATTGTTTGTGAAAGGAATCCCAGAGTCCTGACACTATGTAAAGTAGCATAGCATAGAAGTACAGTTCTTTATGATTAGAGATGTTGGAAAGCTGGAAGAATTGTCTGTTGGTAATTGGTAATTGTTTGTTGGTAATGTTGTGGAAGTCACTTAAGGTTTGTGTCTCTCTATATATGCTTTAACATTTGATTCTATGGCGAACCTGTCATAGGGTTTTCTTGGCAAGATTATTCAGGGGAGGTTTTCCACTGCATTCCTCTGAGATTGATGACTGAAACAGCCCTGAAGGAGTGGCTTCAAGCTGCCCCAGAGGAAGCAGGTGGGGGCTGCAGCAACTGCATGCAGTGGCCCCAATCCAGCCAGCTTCCCCCCAAATAGGAGTGGGGGAAAATCTGCTCCTATTTGGGACAGAAAAAAAAACTGCTCCTTTGCTGCTGGATCCAGCTTTTCACTGGCTCTGGGGTGAGTAATGTCTAAATGCCATGCCCCCAAACCAGCCAGAAGCCGGCTTTACTGGGCTGTCTGTTTTATCCTTAAGTGTGATTTGTCCAAAGTAACCCAGTGGGTTTCCATGACTGAATGGGGATTGAAACCCTAATCTCCGGAGTCCTAATCCAACACTTAAATCGCCATACCACACTGGACCTACAATTTCTATCCATACCATAGGTAAGTCAAGCCTGTCAGTACTAGAAACATGGGAGGCAAATGGTGATTAAAGCACAGGTAACAACAGTTAAGAGTTGAGAGAATGCCTTTCCCACTCTGGCATGGATTGCTTCCTCATGCGCTGTGACTGAACAACCATTTCTGCAGGTTCACATCCATTAATGCCTGATTATGCCCAGTGAATATCTAAGAATGTAATACTGGTGTTCATTTCTTTGGCAAAGATTAAAGTCAATGTTGAAAATAATCTTGATGTTTGAATACAAAACATACCAATTTCTAACAAGAGGGTAGAAGACTAACTACTACTGCTATTTAACAAATAGATAAATATATTTGCCAGATAGATAGATAGATAGATAGATAGAGAAACATATCTATATACACAATACACACAATCAATACACAATACTCACTGCCCCATGTGACAATGAGCAAGAAATTGATTTGGCATAGGCATGTCCCCATCTTTCTCAACAACTTTATAATTCAGTGATATGATATAATAATGGGCTTAAGTAGCACATTCATTTTTCTTGGTTTAATTTTCCTTTAAACAAAGTGTGAGAAGTAGATCGCAGTCAGTATGATAATTTTACTTCTACAGGATATAGAGTATTCACATAGCTTGTATCTACTTCTGTTGTGCAATTCTTCTGCCTCTTTAATAGAATGTTACTAGGGAATGTGGTTGGCTCTTCTATCCTTTTTTCATACTACAGAATATCTGTGTAGTAGGGAGAGATGGAATAGCTGCACAGTCTCCTGTGAAAAGGCTGGCTCTAAAAGCCCTTTCCATCAGTAAATCAACCTCAGTCTCCTAGACAGTACATCACACTAGTTCTCGAAACAAATGATTTGATCTGAAAATAGAATAACTATGCGAAGTCAAACGATAGTAGGAGCTGGGAGAAGAGATGTAGCGGTATGCAGCAGGTTCACCGAAAGTGGGAAAGTGGCAGAGATGGAGGGCTGAGAGAAGATAAGAAGACCAGAGGAAGGAAGGGGACATAAAACAGCTCAGTCCACCATGATCAACAAGGCAACAAGAATCAAAGCACACAAAGATGAGAGGTAGATGAAATTCATGAGGAAATTAATGTGAATGGTCAGACTTAGAAGGAAGAGGTACAAGCCCTGTAAGGAAGGGTAGAAGAAAATAGGAGAGAAAATGTGTGGAGAGGATAGATACATATATAGATAAATTGATACAGAAGTGGGCCAGCAAAAAGACCGAGGAGGGTTAAGCACATACTGTATTTAAATTCAAGGCAGACATTTCAATTTACTAATATTGAAAGGCCTGGCCACTTTTTAAAGTTAGTTTTGAAGAACAACTAAAAATAGCTTCCAATAATAAGCTGATAGGTGATGAAAACAGGAGGGACTCTTGGCCCTGACTTCATAATTCTCTGTACAAAAAAGTAATCTAGAAAATCTTGTGAATAACAGTGCTGGGAAAATGGAAAGGTTTCTTCTGGTCATTCTATTTGGACTACAGCACCAAATAGTGAAATCTGAGAGAAAAAGGAAAATGCATACATAAAATATTCATAATGTCCCTGGCTGTGTGTGCATTTTGGTAAATTTCTTTCTACAAGGGATGGAAAATAATCTCATTTTGTGGGACCCAATGTGTTAAAATCCTATTTATATTTCAAAATATTTGAAAACGAAGTTTCTGCAGTTTGGGGCTGAACCTCTGAGTGTCACTGTTCACCAATAAGGAAGAGCAATGAACATTCACTCAGTCCGGCATTACTGTTCTCTTACATACAGCAGGACGAATTAAGTGGGGAAAAAGGAGTTGGCTGACAGAATGAAGAGCAAAACGGAGATACATTTTGATTAGAATTCTTCTTTGGATACAGTCATTTTTGCAATAAGAGACAGGGCAATTTATCCAGCTGTTCCAGAATGGAGAACACTCTGAGGTCATGGAGTTGCAGAAAGGAAATCCTGCAATGCCTTATTATCATTCTCCTTGCTTGGAAGGCAGTTTCTGGACAGATCCACTATTCCATTTCTGAAGAGATGCACAAAGGCTCCTTTGTAGGAAATATTGCAAAGGACCTGGGAGTGGATGGGAAACAGGTTTCAGAACATGGACTCCGCATCGTCCCTAATGTAGGTAAATTTCAATATTTTGCTTTGAATGCCAACAATGGCCATTTGCAAACTTCTGAGAGAATCGACAGAGAGGAACTCTGTGGAGTAGCAGAGAAGTGTGTCTTAAAGTTCCAGGTTCTTAATGAGAGAAAATTAAAACTTTATGGAGTAGAAGTGGAAATTACAGATATAAATGATAATGCTCCACAGTTCCCTGTATTGGAACAGGAGCTGGAGATCAGTGAAATATCTGCACCTGGATTCCGAGTCTCTCTAACAGAGGCTCAAGATCCAGATTTGGGCATAAATTCTATACAGGGCTACCAACTCACAGATAGTAGTCATTTCTTCCTGGATGTTCAAAGTGGAGAAAATGGTGTTCAGCACACTGAACTGGTACTAAAAGAACATTTGGACAGGGAGGAACAGTCAGTTTATGACCTAATCCTCACAGCTACAGATGGAGGTGATCCAGTCAGGTCTGGCACTGTGCAAATCAAAGTCAGAGTTCTGGATGCCAATGACAATATGCCTGTTTTCAGTCAACCCATCTATGAAGTGACTGTCAAAGAGAATATTCCTAAAGGATCTATTGTACTTATGGTAAGTGCCACAGATCTCGATGAAGGGACTAGTGGAGAAGTGAAATACTACCTCAAGAAAATGTCAAAAACTGATTTCTCGATATTTCTCCTTAATTCAACAACAGGCGAAATAACTCTCACAGGCAGACTTGATTATGAGATGTCTACTTTACACCAGTTTGAAGTGGAAGCCAAGGATGGGGGACGGCTGAGTGACAGATCAAAGGTTGTTGTCCATGTTACAGATCTAAATGATAATGCACCTGAACTGATAGTTACCTTTTTTACCAACTCTATATTGGAAAGTTCACCTTCTGAAACTGTTATTGCCATTTTAAATGTTCAAGATCAGGATTCAGGAATCAATGGGGAAACCACCTGTTCAGTGCCCAACAACCTCCCTTTCCAACTGGAGAAGTCAATTGATAACTTTTATAGTTTGGTGACAAATGGCGTCCTTGACAGGGAAACTGTGCCAGCCTTCAATATCACTATCACAGC
>NC_056525.1:135045898-135051451 GCF_019175285.1 Sceloporus undulatus | reverse complement strand
TAGATGGTTCCAGTTTCAGAGTTAATGGAGATATAGGAGGAAATAGGCAAGTCTTCAATATTGCTACTGAGAATGGAGTAAGTGATTTGGGCATTGCGGTCCAGATCTGGGTCAGAGGCCTTGATGTGGAAAACAGAAACTCCAGAAGGATTGTTCTCTAAAATACTGGCAGTATAGGAAGATTTTTCAAAGGCTGGGGGGTTATCATTGATATCTGAGATCTGTATACAGATGGTTTTGTGTGTGGACAGAGGAGGTATGCCTTTGTCTGTGGCTGTGATCGTGATATTATACTCCGGGGCCCTTTCTCTGTCAAGGGGACCATCTGTGAGGAGTTTGAAGTAATTGTCAGAAGATGAGACAATCCGGAAAGGTACAAGTTCCTGAAGATGACAAGTGACTTCCCCATTTTCTCCAGAATCCCTGTCATGTACTTTAATGAGGGCAATCACAGCTCCAGGTGCAAGATCTTCAGGAATTGGGCTGGAGATGGAAGTAAGGATCACATCGGGAGCATTGTCATTCTCATCAAGAACCTCAATCTCTACTTTGCAATGTGCTACCAATCCTCCTCCATCACTTGCTTGTATGATCATCACATATTTTTTTCTGCTCTCAAAATCAATGGTATCCAAAAGTGTAATTGCTCCATCTTTAGGATCCAGTTTAAATGTATTCTCAGCTGTTTCTGGGATGTCACTGTACATATAAATGATCTCAGCATTTGATCCTTCATCGTCATCAGAGGCTTTAACCTGAAGCACAGACATCCCTATGGGAGCATTCTCTTTTAGGCTTACTTTATACGTTGCCTGGGAAAAAACTGGTGTATTATCATTAGTATCAGTTACATTAACTCTTATGTTGAGAGTCCCAGTTTTTCTAGGTACTCCTCCATCCATAGCTGTAAGGATCATGTAATGGGTGTGTTCTTTTTCCCTGTCAAGTTGTTTCTGTAATATTAATTCTGCATACTTGCCACCATCTTTGGTCTCTTGAACATCTAGTTGGAAATATGCAGTGGAGCTCAAATTATAATCTTGGAGTGAGTTTATGCCAATGTCCTCATCTTCAGCAATTCCAAAAGTAAATCGAGCACCAGGAAGATTAGACTCACTCACTTTAAGGTCAATATTTTCTTTCCGGAAATGTGGGGCATTATCATTCACATCCTGGATAAAAATATTTATGTGGAAAATATTAAGTGGATTATGTGCCACAATTTCTAATTTTAAAACACAGGTGGATGATTTTCCACAAATCTCTTCTCGATCTATCCTGTTCTTCACATAAAGGTTCCCATTTTGTTCATTCAGAGCAAAGTACTGCTTTCCAGAAGAGATCCCAAGCTTGCGTTTTGTCAAATCTCTAACCTCCAGCCCCAAATCTTTAGCAAGATTCCCCACAAAGAAGTCCTTCTCTGCTTCTTCTGGCACTGAATAGTGAACATGCTCAGACATTATACAGCAGAACACAGACCAGAGTATGAATGAAAAAAATACTTGCCTGAAATTGGTTTCCTTGATTCTCTCTTTGAACCTTTTTTCCATCATCATTTTCATTGATTTTCTCTCTTATTCTCCACAACCCTCCAGTTCAAGACTCCAATACTTTGCAGTATGATGGCAGAAATATAGCTCTTAGTAAATGTTTCTTAAACTGAAAGCTTTTCTTTCTGGAACTGGTTTTTAAATCAACTCTCCTTCTTTACCTCTGTTCCTGATCAGCTGTAATGTAATGGAGGGATATGGCTACAGGAACCTTAAATAATAAGCCATGGCTGCTCCTTTGTTGTCCAACAGTGACACTCTCAGTCCAGATAGGGAACTGATAGTTTTTGTTATAGTTCTGCATTGCATTTTATTTCACTATGTAAAGAATTTTCAGTCACATAAGGATATTTTCTTTCCTTGCTTTAAAGCTGTTCAGTGAATGGGTTTAAAGATGTGTTGTTTTTGGCTATCTATCTGGTTAAAAATATATGTTTATCTCTATCAATGTTATATTTTTCTTTGTTTATTTTGTATCTCTTTGTAACACTGGTCCCTCCCCTAGCCAAATAAGAAATGGACTATCCTTAGATCCATGTTCACATCTATTCTACACTATGTTTTCAAGTGCTTTCTCATGAGTTCAGCCCTCCATATCTATGGATACTTTATCCATTGACTCAAGCATCCATAGGTTGAAAATACTCATTACTGTCTTTCATCCAGGGGTGAAAAATAAAATAAACGTGCTTCCAACCTCTGTGATGGCAGGGTGTTTGTATGATACTCACTCTGGGGCTAAAAACTTGAGCAAAAAGAAGCTGGGATACATTGACTTAGCTCAGAAAATGTACATCTTTAAGCCGGCATATAAACAGCCTGATGCTAGTGCGAGGCTGCAGCAAAACCAAAAAATGAAAGTGCAACAACTCTAATGGATATAATTGCAACATGCACAAACCAAACAGTCCAAAAGGGGAGCATGGGTATGGGAGGCCTCCATGATTGTGTTTTGCCAATGTATCACTTGCACACCAATGTACCAATGCCCTGTACCAGCAAAGCATCACACCTATGTCTGTGTGGCTAATCAAAAGGGCGATCATGCAATGAAATGGCATCTGGGCAGATGTGGGAGGTACCTGGAGAGCACGAGCATTGTGTTTGTCTGACGGTATGCATGCATGGTGGGGAGGCAACAAAAAAATTACCTAACAGGGCAGCTTCATGCCTCACCGCATGGTCTGCTGTCTGGATATTCGGCCAGACAGTGCAGTTTCAACCCACAATTGGAAAGAGCAGGATTGAGTTTTCCTGCCCATCTACTCCGACCCTCAGTTCAGCCTAGACAGAGCACGAAATTGATTATTTCTACGTATCAAACACAAATAAACAAAGCCAATATCCTTGCATATTCCGTTGCTCTTATTAAGAGACTTTACATTTGTATTAACAATAATGAAAAATAATTCTATTCAGCACCTGTCTGGAATTCCAGGGCAGGGAAAGTGTGGGCCATGGCTCATGGGCTGTGGGCCTCATATGGTCCATAGGCCCTATTTTTTTTGCCCCTGAAGCCCCTGTCTGTTTCACTGAATCTCCAGAAACCTCTCACCTAAGGTTTTCTGCTGCAATTTCCAGGCCTTCTTTATCCCCAAGCCACACCCATAACACCCCAGGTGTTCAAAAACATACATCTGTAACAACAACAACAACAACAACAACAACAACAAAAATCCCTCACTACCAAAGTCCATAAAAGTGCCGTAATACTTTCTTCTTCAGTCATACCATGTCAAAATGGTAACCGGAAGTGATATGACATCCATTTTGGGCAGGATATGGCCAACGGAAGTCTGTTTCAGAGTCTGTTGAAGGGTAGGGGAACTGATCTCTAACTCTCACAAATTGTCCAACCCTGTAATAATCCATTTCAATTTTCTTTCAATATATGTATGTCATCCCCTTTTCAATTTCCATCTAGATTTTGAAGTTCCATTTTATCTGGCCTCATTTACTGAACGGTGATCCACAAAGTTCTGTTTTTGAGTTCTAAGGTTTGCCGAAATAGCTATGGCCATCCAAAAGGAACATAGCTCAATGAACTGCACATGCACAAACCACATTAATTTTAGAACAATATGGATTTATTTGAAATGTTTTGTATTATTTTTGTGTAAGACGATGTGGATTGTTGCATGATGCAACCAGCAGGGATATCAGTTTCTTTATTATCAGTGCTACATAATTTAATGATTTTTATGTCTGTTGCATTCTTCCAAATGTTTCCATACATTTCCCTGTAGATTTATCCTGTAGTTTTTCCATATCAGTCATACAAAAATATAAGAAAATCCTGGACATTATATCCCAGGAATGAGGCAATTTCTTTTGAGCCAAGGGCCAATTTTCATGCTGGGCAAAATGGAATGCAACTTCATTTTTCTTGCTATTATACTACATTATCAGTTCCAGTTCATTGCTTTGCCTGTTTCAGTTTATATTTATTTTTCAGTTTATATTTATTTTCCTTTCCTTTGATTTCCTTAGTACTTTAGTTTCCTGTACTTTTGATTTAATCCCATGATTTTCCATTTTATTACAACTTTTTAACTTTTTATTATTTTACTCAAGTTTCAATTTCATTTTTATTTCCCTATGACTACTTTTACTTGCCCCCCTTATTTCTATTTAGTTTTTCTTCCTTAGTTTCCCACTCATTTGATACAATTATGTGTTGCCTGAGAAGGAGAAGCAGGCTCATGGTCACCATAGCCAGCTGTCAAAATGGCAAGAGACAAGATGACAGAGTGACCTCCTAAACTACATAGCACTGGAAGAGAGCAAAACAGAGTTTCTGGAAGAGTGGAAACAGAATGGAGAGGACAGAAGACTAGGAATATGAGAGGGAAGGCAACAGTGCTAAGCAGTGGTTCTCAGTGGTTCTATAAAAACAATAGTGGAGGAGGAAATATCTCTAACATTGCTTTGTTCCCCATGAGATGTGGGCTGATCAGAAGGGGAAAAGTGATAACAATAGCTATTTAGTGGTGTTACATTCAATTACAGACATGGCAGCAGCAATGTTAAATGTAATGGTTATCTGGGCTAGGTAGACTACTGGGGACCACAGAAAAGAACAGTTTCAACAATGATAGAGTTTTGAAAAGCCCTAAAGCACAAACATAATGGAATTGCTTTCTGCAATGAATACAGATATCAAGGAAAAGTACAAACATATAATGTTTCTTTTCAGATGACTAAGAGCACAGTTGATCCAAGGTATATTTGACTAATTAAAATGTTTGCTCACCTGAATGATGATTAAATCTCCACTGTTCAAATCTGAGTCTTCATTTGATAGGATAGGATCCTTAACTTCAGAATCCTGCTGATTGGTCAAGATATTAGAATGATTTGGCTTGGAAGAATTAAACTGGTTCTTCCGGGAATCTGTTGTTAGGGAAACCTCATGGCAATAAGACTGAAGAAAGGTCCGGACTCCATCAATCCCCACAAACTGTGAAACTGGAACACCACTGAAATTAATACTCCCTGAATGAGACAGATGTGAATTTCTCCACCTGTACAGCTTAATGGTCAGTAACACAAGGAGGAAGGTCAAGAACAAGCAGGAGACAAAAGCCACTGCAACAACCAGGTAGAAGGTGAGATCTGAAGGGGGATCTACAGGAGTTGAGATGCTGATCAGATCTGAGAGCATGTCTGGGATGCTGTCAGCCAGCACCACGGTAACCGTCACAGAGGCAGACAAAGGGGGCTGCCCATTGTCCTTCACCAAGACCACTAGGCTTTGCTTGAGGGCATCTTTCTCCAGAAAGAACCGGCCTGTCCTGATCTCTCCGGTGTGGAGTCCCAGAGTGAAGAGCCCTGGCTCTGTGGCCTTGGTCAGCTGGTAGGAGAGCCAGGCATTCTGGCCGGAATCCGCATCCACTGCCACCACCTTAGTGACCAGGTATCCTGGCTCAGAGGAGCGAGGGGCCAGCTCTATTCCAGTGGAGCCATCGGTGGGAGGGGAAGGGTAGAGGATTTCTGGAGCATT
>NC_056525.1:134937913-135045242 GCF_019175285.1 Sceloporus undulatus | reverse complement strand
CGTCACAGAGGCAGACAAGGGGCTGCCCATTGTCCTTCCTATGGACTACCAGGCTTTGTTTGAGAGCACTTTCTCCAGAAGAACCGGACTGTCCTGATCTCTCAGTGTGGAGTCCCAGAGTGAAGAGCCCGGGCTCTGTGGCCTTGGTCAGCTGGTAGGAGAGCCAGGCATTCTGGCCGGAATCTGCATCAACTCTGCCACCACAGTGACCAGGTATCCCGGCTCAGAGGAGCGAGGGGCCAGCTCATCCCAGTGGAGCCACGGTGGGAGGGGAAGGTAGAGGATTTCTGAGCATTGTCATTCTGATCCAGGATGAAGAAGAATCACTGAAGCACTAGAGCTGAGTGATGGGGAGCCCCCATCCTGGGCCTTGACCTGGAATCGAATCTCCTGGATTTCTTCATAATCAAGGAGTTCAAGGCATAGACAACCCCAGTCTCAGAGTTAATGGATAGGTAAGAGGAGAGGTGAGAATCATTTATTTGACCTTCATGATGAATAGCATATTCTGGCATTCTCTTCCCAGTCTGGATCATTTGCTTTAGGGAAAATGGAAGCTCCTCTGGATATATTTTCTAGGAGATAAGGGATAATCTGATTTGACAAATATTGGAGGGTTGTCTTTGTGTGTCCAACACCTGCAATGAAATCTCAGAGGTAGAGAGTGCTGGCGTCCTTCGTCAGTTGCTGTAACAGTAATATTGTACACTGCCACTTCTCCCTGTCAAGGCTTCCCTCTCATAAGTGTAAAACTCATCATGGTTTTTCTTGAGCTGAAATGAAGGTTGCTAGGAATGGAACATTAACCTGCCATGTGTCCTGAATCTCTGTCTTCTATGTTAAAATGGGAACTGTAGTTCCTATTGGTGTATTCTCAGCATAGAACTAATTGCAAAGGTCATGTCAAGTCTGGTGCTTGTCATTTATGTCTGTAACAAAGACCAAAACTTTAGATCTTCCACTCAACCCCCTCCATCCGTGGCTTGCACTTCAAATTCATACAAGGATGATTTTCGGAAGTCAAAACCCCACAAGAATTAGTTCACCAGTTTGAGGAATTTAACAGGAACATGGTGGATATCTTCTGTGTAGTTTCTTGAAAAGAATATTCACTTCTCCATTGATTCCTTCATCAGATCGGGCCTTATTTTCGCCACCGTCGACCATTTGGGAATATTCTCTGCGACACTCACTTCAACACATTGGCTAAAAAGTGGTGCATTATCATTTGTGTCAGAACAATAACATGGATTTGCAATGTGCCAGACTGATCGGATCACCTCCATCAGTCGCTGTAGGATAAGATCATAGACTGATTGCTCTTCCCTGTCTAGTGGTTTCTCCAACACCAGTTCTGGCTGGTCTGGCCATTTTCTCCCTTTGCGCACCTCCAGAGAAAAATGATCGTTGCCTGTCAGTTCATAGGCTGAACAGAATTTATGCCCAGATCTGGATCTTGCGCTCTAGGTAGAAGAAATCGTTCTGTGAGAGCAGTTGTCTCACTCATTTCATTTCCATCTTTGATTGAAACTGAGGAGCATTGTCATTTATATCTGTGATTTCCACTTCAACACCATAAATTTTAATTTACTTTCAATAAGTATCTGGAACTTTTCATGCATTTCTTTCCCCCACAGATTTCCTCTCTATCTATTTCTTAGAAATTTGTAATCCCCACTGTTGACATTTAAAGCAAAATATTGAGTCATACCTTACTAGAGAACAATGCGGAGTCCATGGTCCAAAACCTGCTTCCCCTCCACTTCCAGGTCCTTTGTAAACCCCCACAAAAGAGCCTTTGGCATCTCTTCAGAATAGAAAGTGTAGCTGCCCATAAACTGCCTTCCAAGCAAACACCAAAAATAAGGCACTGCATTTCCTCCTCTGGAGTGCACAGTCCTGAGTTCCTTCCATTCTTTTACAACTAGGATAAATGACCTGGTTCCAGTTCAAACCCTCTTCTCCTAATATTTATTTGCTTTTTAGTATTCCTTCTCTGTTACTCCACTTTCTAGTTCCAAAACACCATTTTCCAGGTAAAAAGCACCACGGCTTCACTCCTGATGCGTTTCAGTCAGTCTCATCGCTGGTTTTTCTGTGTACATTGTTACAATATCGTATTCTAGACTCCTGGACCTTGCAATTTTCTCCTTATTGGTGAACATGACACAGAGGCTCAACCAAACTGGGGGAAGCCTCACTGAATATACAGATGCAAATTGGTCTGGGTGAATATTAATCTATCTTTCTTTAATTTATCTATTGCAAGGTAAATAGTCTGTTAAAAATTCTGATGAATATTTGTCCAGACAGGAAAGAGGAATATGATCTATGAGCCTTGTTAGTTACCGTGGTGCTGGCTGACAACATCCCTGACATTCTCCCAGATCTCACCAGCATCTCAGCTCCTGTAGATCCTCCTTCAGATCTCACCTTTTATCTGGTAGTTTCAGTGGCTTTTGTGTCCTGCTTGTTTTTGATGTTTCTCCTTGTGTTAGTTGCCATTAGGCTACACAGATGGAGAAATTCTCAGCTTTGCCACAGTGGAAGTGTGAATTTCAGTGGTGTTCCAGTTTCACAGTTTGTGGGGATTGATGGAGTTCGGGCCTTTCTTCAGTCTTATTGCCATGAGGTTTCTCTGACCTCAGGCTCTAGGAAGAGCCAGTTTAATACAGCCAAGGGGAATTCTTCCAACACTTTGACTAATCAGCAGAATTCTGAAGTTAACGAACCTATCCTATCTAGTGAAGACTTAGATTTGAACAATGGAGATCTAATCATCATCCAGGTGAGCAAATAATCTTAAAGTTAGAGCATCTTACTTTTCCAAAATAGATTTGATTTCATAGCAGAATGGAATATGTATTCACTGTGGTGTTTTTCAAAAATATGTGACTGTTTCATTTATTCCTTATGTGTGCTGCTCCCCAAATGTCTACCTACCATCAAAATCCCACCCAGTTTAGCACTGCTGCTGTTGTTTTTGCAACTCTTTTTAACAGTAATGTCAAATTGCCATTATTTTCAATTTTATCCTCCTTATTAGCCTGCTGTCAACCAACGTACAGAATTCCACAAAGCTTCCTTTCTTCTTCTCTGAGTAGAACACTTAATAGCAATAGCAAGTACATTTCTATACTGCTTATCAGTGCACTTAAGCACTCCCTAAGCGGTGTGAGACTTGGGATTGCTCTGACCAAAAATCCACAACAAACTTCAGGTAAATCAGAAAGTTTATTATAAAGATAGAGTAGAAGCATTCCTGGCCACGTCTTTGCTGAATCTGAGGAACTCCAAATAGTGCCAACACTTTACAATTCCCCAGACCCCTCCCTTTGAGTTGGTTTCCCTTCGCTCAGCCTTTGATGTAGAAGTTCTCCCTTTGTTCTTAAGGGGGAAAGGAGGGGGGGTGTTGACCATTTGGTTCCTAGATCCTCTACCAAGGAGAGATCTAAGATTGTATGCATCTTTGGTATCAGTTACCCAGCAACCCCCCATAAAACTGCCTATCTGCAATACGTGACCATCCAGCCCATTCCTCATGGTGGCAGCCCCTATTCCCACAATGACTATCTATCTATCTATCTATCTATCTATCTATCTATCTATCTCTACAAACCTCATGGCAGAATGCACCTTGAAGACTGACTGAAGGTGGATTCTGACAAGCGGTTTACATGGTGTAAGCTAATTGCCCCCAACAAGCTGGATACACATTTTAGCGACCTCAAAAGGATGCCAAGCTGAGTCGACCCTGAGCCCCTGGCTGGTATTGAACTCACAACCTTTGGTTTGTGAGTGAGCGGCTGCAGCACAGGCATTTAACCACTGTGCCACTCGCTCTTTAGTGTTCTTAGGTTCTCTATTTAAGAACAGTAATGAGCAATTTTTTTAAAAAATCATCTTACTTCTAACCTCCTCACCCTTCAGTCCTCTCCATTACACATCCACTTTCCCAAAAGCCTTCTTCCACTGCTGAACAGTGCAAAAGGATGCTCATGCACCTTAGATTTGTTGCCACCTTGACAGCTTGTTGATGATAAGGCTGCTGTTTCTGCTACAAGTAAGTGGATGGTACAAGGGTGGGGAACAGAGAAAAGTAAGGGAAATAAAATCAAGTAGAAGTAACAGTAAGGGGAAAAAAGGAATTAGATATGCAGGAAAAAATGAAAGAAAAAACAAAACAAGGAAAACAGCTACAAAAGATACAATAGAAGAGAAAGTAAAGGAATTTATTTGAAAGTAAAGTGATAATGAAATAAAGGGAAAAGAAATATAAATTGGAAACTAAGGCAAGGCGATAAAAGGGGAAGTTTTGTAATAATAAAAATAAAAGTAGATTACATTTTGTCTCATCTCTTTTCTTTTAGTGCAACTCCCTTTGAACACACAGAACCTAGCTATTTGCCAAACATTAAAAATGGCACTCCAGCTAAAGGAAGTTGCCATACCCTTGGGTAGCTAGAATATTGTGCATTTTCATATACCTTTGCATGACAGAATGTGAAGATGTAAGAAAGCAGATAGAGAGAACCATCAGGACAAATTTACATATGAATGGTTAGAAATATTTAGGCATGTGCAAACTAACAGAAAACTGATATTAAGTTATGTAATACTGATAAGCATTATATATGCCAGACAGTGAAAGAGGGCTGATACCACTGTGCTTCAATCTTACAATAAACCACATCGCTTTGGAAACATATAATCCATAGAACTTTAAATGCTAATAGGTTTCTTTTATTGGTTGCATATGTAAGACAACTCTATGAAATTTATTAGGTCACCATATATTGACAACTGACCTGAAAGTAACTTGCACAGACACATGTGCAGTTCATTGAAGCTACTTTACAGCACATATATAACAATTTATACAAACTTTGGAAATCAAAAGCTGAAAACTCACTCTGTAAATGAGATTTGGAACTTCAAAATCTCTTGAACTTGAATGGGGAGTAACAGAATATAGATATGGTTGAAAAGTAACAGAAAGGTTTCAACCGTATTGGAAATCTAGATAAAAAGATGACAAATAGAATGGTTTTTCACTATGGTTAATACAAGTGTAAATCCTTATAATAAGACTGATGGAATATACATGCAAGTTGGCTTTGTATATCTTTTTTAAAATAAATTATAAAAAGAATGACACACATGCATAGAAAATTTTATGCTTTGTTTAAACTAAACTGAATAAAAAAAAATAATAAGCTGCGAAAAGTGTATATTGTACTCTTAAGTTTGTTGACTCATGGTGATCCTATAGATGAGATATCTCCAAGAACCCTTGTCCTTCACTGCTTTGTTTAGGTCCTGCAGTCTCAGGCCTGTGGCCTCTTTGATTGAGTCTAAACATCTGGCATGTAGTCTTCCTCTTTGTGTACTGCCCTCTACCTTTCCTAGCATCATTGTCTTTTCCAACGATTCATGCCTTCTCATGATGTGGCCAAAGTACGACAGCCTCATTATAGTCATCCTGGCTTCCAGAAAGAGTTTGGACTTGATCTGTTCTAGAATCCATTTGTTTTGCCTCCTGGCCATCCACGGTATCCTCAGAACTCTTCTCCAGCACCACATCTCAAATGAGTCTCACATCCATACAAGTTGATGGGGAATATGATGGTTTGGACAATCCTCATGGTGTTCATATTTATATCTTTACACTTTAGGATTTTTTTCCAGTTCTTTCATAGGTGCTCTTCCCAGTCCTACTCTTCTTCTTCTTTCTTGACTGCAGTCACCATTCTGATCGATATTTCACCTAAAGTGTGAGAACTCTGACTATTTCAATTTTCTCATTATCTAGGATGAATTCTTGTAGATCTTCTGTGGCCATTATTTTTATTTTCTTGATATTCAGCATTAAGCCCACTTTGGCACCTTTCTCCTTGATCCTTTTCAGTAATTGCTCCATGTTTTTGCTGGTTTCTGCTAATAGTACTGTGTCACCTGCATGTCTTAGGTTGCTAACGTTCATTCCTCCCATCTTCACACCTTCTGCCTCTGACTCTAAGCTTGCTTTGTGTACAATATTTTATGCATACAGTTTGAATAAATAGGGTGATAAAATGTGGTCTTACCTGACCCCTTTGCTAATCACTAATCATTAAGTTTCTTCATATTAATTTCTGATGGCAGCTTCTTGTCTTGAGTAGAGGTTACACATCAGGACAATCAATGGTAGTGACTCTCTTTGAGACCATTCCATAGCTTGTTATGATATATGCAGTCAATGGCTTTGCTGCAGCCAATAAAACTCTTAATAGTTATCAAACATTATTAAATATAGGACTTCATCACATGAGCCTAATTTTCACTGCTATCGCATTAGTAAAAGGAAATGGATACTAACTGGCTTGGGAGCTTTCCTTATTGTGTGTTACTTCACTAGCATGATGGGAGCTATTTCTGCCACTGACAGTCCCCTCACATGCTCTTCTGCACTCCCCGTTAACCCACCTCCTTGCCCTATGCTCTATGCCCTACCCACCATGCCTTTCTTTCCTTTTTCCCCCATTTTTTTTAAATTACAAAAATGTACTTATAACACAGTTCTGGAGTTATGGCAGTGCAGTTT
Source organism: Sceloporus undulatus (assembly GCF_019175285.1). NCBI lineage: Eukaryota > Metazoa > Chordata > Lepidosauria > Squamata > Phrynosomatidae > Sceloporus > Sceloporus undulatus. Next base: position 135,038,659 of record NC_056525.1, on the reverse strand, counting down.
GGTGAAACAAAGGTAAAAGAAAAGAAAGTGGAGAAAGAAAAGAAAACTTTGGAAATACTGAGGGAGGTGAGGAGGAGCCTATTACTATGTGATTGCCTAGTCTTGGAACTGCTGCAGGAGGAACCTATTGCACCTGATGGCTAGTGGCACAGCAGCATGATTGGGAGCTTATGGATGGTTATCTGCATCATGTTCTAAACACACTTCAGAGATACAGCAGTGATGGAGGCAACATTGTGTGATGCGTATCACCAAAGGTGCTATTTTCCCATTTTAATTGCAGTTTAAAAGCCACACGAGACAAGGTCCATGGTTTCTTTTATGCATAGTGTAATTAGCGTCAGTCAAAATCTAGAGGAAAAATAAGATGTTTCTTTCAAAACAAAACAAGTCAGCCATTCAATGGTAAATCCGCAGCTTTCTCATTACATATTGTCCGCTTTAATCCCATTGGAATCAACAAGTATTAAATTAGTCATGATTAATACGTTTCCCTGATTTCAGTGGGGTTTAGCAATAGAAAGAATATTACAAAATGTTCAAAAAATGTTCAAAAATGTGTTTGGAAACTCTGACAGGGAGAATCCTGAACTGATGAGAATCTTTGATTGGGAGTTACTTTGGGATCTGCAGTTTGTGTCTGCACAAAATTTGCATGTTTTTGCACAGAAAAGATCGTATTCTCTTCAGAAAATATTTCTATGCAGAAGTATTATTTTCTGTGCGGAAAATGCTGTTATCTCTGCAGAAAATGCTGATTTTTGTGCAAAAACATGTAAATATTGCACAAACTAAATCCCCAACTATGCTGTGCAGCAAACAGTGCTCTCTTCACAGACAATATTTCTGCATAGAAATATTATTTTCTGCACAGAAAATGATACTTTCATTTTAAAAATACTGCACATGAATTTTACGCAGAATATTTCCCAACCTCTAAATAGTTCTCACAGCAGGAAGAAAATTACAAAAATTACTCCGTGCATCTTTCAAGAACAAAATTAATGTGAATTAGTCTGCTAATGCAATTTGTATCCACATGTTATGAAAAAAGATAGTATGTTGTTCCCATCCATGCTTCATGAAATATGAGTGTGATTGCTCCATGAAGAAGTTTCTGTTTGACCCAGCTTTATTCCCCCACCAAAAATAACATTTATGTTAAGCGTACCATCGGATCTGTGCATCACATATTCCTTTATTTTATTTTATTTATTTCCAAGATTTATATCTCGCCTTTCTCCTACAGTGGGATTCATGTATCATGCAGGGAAAGGACTGAGACCTCTTCTTCACTACATGAACCAATTTGGTAAACATGGAGTAGAATGGAGATAGAGATGAGATATCAGATATTCCACTTCATATAGCAGATCTGGGAGTTTGGTTGGAATCCTAGGGGTCCATGGTTGTATGCTAATAGGTCTGTGCAGCAGTAGAATATGGAATAGCACCACAGGGTTGAATATACAGTTGGCTTTTCTCCTCCGCAGGCTTATCATCCACAGATTGGAATTTCCACAGATGGTCCCACCTCATTCTCCTCAATGGCAGCACATGCACACAGCCACACCAGTGCAGTTGTGTGCATGTCATGCTGCCATTGAGGAGATCAGGACTTGAGGTCCTGCAGAATTTGCTATCTGCAGGGGGATCTGGAACGGAACCCCATGGATACAAAGAGCTAACTGTATATGGGAGTCCTTCCCCCTTTGTCTCTCCTCTACTTTTTTCTTTCATTCTTTTTTCAAGTTATTACTGAAACTGAATATGTAGGTATTATAATGTCCTGTATTTTAAGGCCTAGCTACCTCAAAGGCACCAAATCCTATCTGATCTCAGAAGACAAGTAGAGTCATTCCTGGTATGTACTTGGATGGGAGATCACCAACACATATCTAGTTCTGTATGCTATATTTTAGAGGTAGATAACTGGCTAAACCATCTCTGAATATTATGTGTATACACACATTTTGAGGAATTTACAGAGCGTAATAAATACCAAATAACATTTGTGTGAATATACTGATTGGTACATTATTTGGTAATTGATACAAAATATCTTTAATTCTACTAGTGGGGAGGATTAAAAGAGGTGTTCTTATTTAAAAAAGCAACTTGATATTCTAATGAAAGTAAGGGATCCACTCAGGACTACAGTTCTGAGAATAACCCCATTTTGGTTCTCTGATGTCTAAGTAATGTTCCATGTATTTGGCTAGTGAGTTGCTATATCAAATGGAATATGAGATCTGGAGAGCCTGCTGAAAGGAGTTTAAATTGTTGCTGGGTGGAGCTAGGTTGGAATACTGTACAGTCTGGAATTTACTGGGCAGCAATCAACAAGCAGGTGGACATATCACTCTCACGGTGCTTCATGGAGGAGGACTCTTGCAGTGGTTTCTTTGTTCAAGGATAGATATTACTGGTGGTGATGGTGTTTTCCAGAAGGCTCTTGTCCGTCTTTCTTGATAAATTAGGAGGGCCCTTCGATGCATTTTTCCCATACACAGGTTGCCCCTGGCAAGTGTCAGTGAATGAATCCTCTCCTTGTAGGCACCCATGTTATGGAGCTCTTTATTGTATAAAAGGTTTCTGCCTTCTTAATGGCATTTCACTCCCTCTCTGCTGAACTGGGGGGTTTTATTGCAGTGTTTTGGGATTTCTGAAGTGGATCTTATTTTAATCTGCAAAATTTGTGACCAATTCAATTTTGTGGAATCCAGATCTATATGCCTAACTCATCACACACACACCCCAGGTTTATGGCAATTTTTTGGAGAGTGGTGAGGAAATATATAAATATACACACACACACACACACACACACACACCTATCTGCTGCAGCTACAACATGTCACTCTTTACAAAGTTTTAGAATGGATCTGGGGCAGTTTTGGGGGGAAGGCCCAGAGGAAAGAGAACATACGTGCTCTGAGAGCAACATGGAAGATACTTTCCTGTGGCGGTGAAACACTATGCATCTGTTGTGGAAATGCTGCAAGTCCACAGAAAGGGCAGCTCACAGTCTGGTCACACGAACTGTACAAGTTGTTGCACTATTCCCAGACAGTCCTCAACCACTGAAGGATCAAATCATGAAAAAATACACAGCTATAGTTACCTATGGAGATTACAAAAGTTAGAAATTGATATGTCAAAAGGAAAAAGGTGGGCAATGAAGACTGGAGGCTGGAAATTACTGAATGTGGTGTGGTAAATGGAAGGTGGTTAACCACAAGAAGAAGGAGTGGGTGGAAGACAGGGTCTTTGCAAACATATGAAGAAGTAGGAGAAGTAGGCCAGCAGACACAAATGATCATGCTTACCTCAATTTGTTAAAATTGCACGTATTCTTACCCCATCAGTGCTTTATTTCATGTCTCTAAATACTATTAGATATTAAATTACTGAATATCACCTTTGTTACCATGTTTATATCCCCAGTCATAGTTGTACTCAGATGAGGAGGGGTGATCTTCATTCATTTAACATTTAATATTAACATGAAACTACTCATGGAAAAATAGTTAACCTATTGAACCCTTAAATGTGTCTTCTGAAGACAAAGAAAGAATAAGGTTAATGGATCATATTTTTCTTTCCTTTCTGAACAAGATATGAATCAAAACTTTTATCAAACTATTTATATTGCAAGAAATAAGTTGAAGAAAAATAACATTCACCCAAGCAACTATATCTTTAATATTCCAATGAGATTTTCACAGTTTTGAGTTGAGCCTCTGGGTGTCGCTGTTCACCAACAAGGAAGAAAATTGTAAGGTCCAGAAGTCTAGAATAGGATATTTTACTCAAGCACACAGAAAAACTGAAACAAGGCTGGCTGAAACAGCAGCGGTAGGAAGGCAGTAACACATTTTACACAGAGACAAACTGGCTATGGAATTTCTCAAACTGGAAACAGGAACAACAGAAAGGGAATATTAGAAACCAAGAATTATAAGGAGAAGATATTTTGAATTGGAACTAGGTTACCTACTGTATAAAAATGGAAGAAACTCAGAAGCCATGGAGTTGCAAAAGAAGAATCCTGCAATGCCTTCTTTTCGTGGTGTTTGCTTGGAAGGCAGTTTCTGGGCAGATCCACTATTCCATTCCAGAAGAGATGCAAAAAGGCTCCTTTGTGGGGAATATTGTGAAGGACCTGGGAATTGATGGAAAACAACTGTCAAACCATGGACTCCGCATTGTTACTAATAAAGGTATGATTCAGTATTTTGCTCTGAATGTTAACAGTGGGCACTTACAAATTTCTGAAAGAATAGACAGAGAAAAAATTTGTGGAGAGGTAGAAAAATGCATGCTAAAGTTACAGGTTCTTGTTGAAAGTAAATTAAAAATTTATGGTGTTGAAGTGGAAATCATGGACATAAATGACAATGCTCCTCAATTTCAAACAAAAGAATGGAAAATTGAAATTCCTGAGACAGCAAGACCCACAGACCATTTTTTTCTACCCAGAGCTCATGATCCAGATCTAGGGATATATTCTATTCAAAGCTACCAACTCACAGGCAGTAATCATTTTTCTTTGGACATACAAAGAGGAGAAAATGGTGTCAGACTTGCTGAGCTGGTATTAGACGAACCCCTAGACAGAGAAGAGCAACCAATTTATGACCTTATTCTGACTGCTACTGATGGAGGTGATCCAGTGAAGTCCGCTACGGTAGAAGTTCACATCATTGTTCTTGACACAAATGACAATGCACCAGTCTTCAGCCAATCAGTCTATGAAGTGAGTGTGAAGGAGAACATTCCCAAGTGGTCCACTCTGGCTACAATAACAGCCACTGATCTTGATGAAGGTGTCAATGGAGAAGTAAAATATTCTTTCCAAGAAATCACAAAGATGGGTTCCCAGATTTTCCAGTTGAATTCCACAACAGGAGAAATCATTCTTGTGGGAAATCTTGATTATGAAGAATCATCTTTGTATGAATTTGATGTTCAAGCCATGGATGGAGGTGGCTTAAGAGACAGAGCAAAATGTTTGATCTTTGTAACTGACATAAATGACAATGCACCTGAATTAGTGATGACCTTTGCAATAAATTCTATTCCTGAAAATTCACCCACAGGAACTACTGTTGCAATTTTAAACATACGAGACAGAGATTCAGGAGTGAATGGACTAGTTACATGTTCAATTCCCAGCAATTTTCCATTTCAGCTGAAGAAAACACAAGACGATTTTTATACTTTAGTGACGGAGAAAAGCCTTGACAGAGAAGCAATGGCAATTTACAATATTACTATTACAGCAAAGGATGAAGGGATTCCAACACTCTCTACCTCTGAGATTATTTCTCTGAAGGTACTAGACACAAATGACAACCCTCCAGTATTTGTCAAATCAGTTTACACCTCTTATCTCTTAGAAAATAATCCTAGAGGTGCTTCTGTCTTTTCACTAGAAGCAAATGACCCAGACTGGGAAGAGAATGCCAGAATAAGCTATTCCATCACTGAAGGCCAAATAAAGGAGTCTCTCCTCTCCTCTTACCTTTCCATTAATTCTGAGACTGGGGTTGTCTATGCTTTGACCTCCTTTGATTATGAAGAGATCCAGAAGATTCAGTTCTGGGTGAAGGCCCAGGATGGGGGCTCTCCACCACTCAGCTCTAACGTCTCAGTGACCCTCTTCATCCTGGACCAGAATGACAATGCTCCAGAAATCCTCTACCCTTCCCCTCCCACCGATGGCTCCACTGGGATAGAGCTAGCTCCTCACTCCTCTGAGCCAGGATACCTGGTCACTAAGGTGGTGGCAGTGGATGCAGATTCTGGCCAGAATGCCTGGCTCTCCTACCAGCTGACCAAGGCCACAGAGCCAGGGCTCTTCACTCTGGGACTCCACACTGGAGAGATCAGGACAGCCCGCTTCCTTCTGGAGAAAGATGCCCTCAAGCAAAGCCTGGTGGTCTTGGTGAAGGACAATGGGCAGCCCCCTTTGTCTGCCTCTGTCACGGTTACTGTGGTGCTGGCCGACAGCATCCCTGAAATGCTCTCAGATCTGATCAGCATCTCAACTCCTATTGATCCCCCTTCAGATCTTACGTATTTCCTGGTGGTTGCAGTGGCTTTTGTCTCCTGCTTGTTCTTGACCTTCCTCCTAGTGTTACTGGCCATTAAGTTGTACAGGTGGAGAAATTCACATCTGTCTCATTCAGGGAGTATTAATTTCAGTGGTGTTCCAGTTTCACAGTTTGTGGGGATTGATGGAGTCCGGACCTTTCTTCAGTCTTATTGCCATGAGGTTTCCCTAACAACAGATTCCCGGAAGAGCCAGTTTAATTCTTCCAAGCCAACTCATTCTAATATCTTGACCAATCAGCAGGATTCTGAGGTTAAGGATCCTATCCTATCAAATGAAGACTCAGATTTGAACAGTGGAGATTTAATCATCATTCAGGTGAGCAAACTTTTTAATTAGTCAAATTTACCTTGGATCAACTGTGCTTTTACGTCATCTGAAAAGAAACATTATATATTTTTACTTTTTCTTGATATCTGTATTCATTGCAAAAAGCAGTTCCATTATGTTTGTGCTTTGGTGCTTTTCAAAACTCTATCGTTGTTGAAACTGTTTTTTTCTGTGGTCCCCAGTAGTCTACCTAGCCCAGATAACCATTACATTTAACATTGCTGCTGTCATGTCTGTAATTGAATGTAACACCACTAAATAGCTATTGTTACCACTTTTCTCCTTCTGATCAGCCCACCCCTCATGAGGAACAAAACAATGTTAGAGATATCCCCTCCTCCACTACTGTCTTTATAGAACCACTCAGAAACACCGCTTAGCACTGTTGCCTTCCTTCCATATTCCTAGTTTTCTGTCCTCTCCATTCTATTTCAACTCTTCCAGGGATTCTGTTTTGCTCTCTTCCACTGCTATGTAGAATAGGAGGTCACTATGTTATTTTTTCTCCTGCCATTTTAACAGCTGGCTATGGTTATCGTGAGCCTGTTTTTCCTTCTGGTGCAATACATAATTGTATCAAGTGAGTTGGAAACAGAGGAAGAAAAATAAATAGAAATAAGAGAAATAAAAAAGCAAATAAAAATAGTCGTAGGGAAATAAAAAATGGAATTGCAACTTGAGTAAAATAATAAAAAATTAAAAAGTTGTAATAAAATGGAAAATCATGGGATTAAATCAAAAGTACAAGAAAGTAGAGTATTAAGGAAAGAAAAGGAAAGAAAAAATGAATATAAACTGGAAAAGCAGGCAAAGCAATGAACTGGAACCTATAATATATTGTAATAACAAGAAAAAGTGAAGCTGTATTCCATTTTGCCCAGTATCAAAATTGGCCCTTATTCAAAACAAATTGTCTCATTCCTGAGATGTAATCTCTAGATTTTCTTATAGTTTTGCATGACTAAAGGGGATAAGAAAAACTACAGGATAAATCTACAGGCAGATGTATGAACACATTTGGGGGAATACAACTGCCAGAAAAAGCATATTAAATTACAGTATGTAGTATTGATAATAAAGAAATTGACATCCCTGCAGGTTGCCTCCTGCAACAATCCACATTGTTTTACACAAAAATAATACCAAACACTTAAAATGTTAATAAATCCTTATTGTTCTAAAATTAATGTTGTTCATGCACATGCTGTTCATTGAGCTTTATGTTGGTTTTGAACGGTCCTAATTTTTTGGATGGTCATAGCAATTTCTGAAAACCTTAGAACTCGAAAACAGAAGATTGTGGATTGCCATTCTGTAAATGAGGCCAGGTAAAATGGAACTTCAAAACCTTTGTGGAAATTGAATGGGGAGTGACATAACATAAATATATTGAAAGAAAATGTAAATGGTTTGTTACACGGATGGAGAATTTGTGAGAGTTGAGGACTAGTTCCCCTACCCTACAATAGACACTGAAACAATGGCCATAAAGAATTCCACTGTCCATATGCTGCCCAAAATAGATGTCATATCACTTCTGGATGCCATTTTGGCCAGAGTATGGCTGCAGAAGAAAGTATTATGAGGTTCTTGGGGATTTTGGTAGTGAAGGTTTGTTTTTGTTTTGCTTTTTTGTTCCAGTTGAACGTTTTTGCACACCTGGGGTTTTATGGGTGTGGTTTCGGGATAAGATTGGCCTCAAAATTGCAGCAGAAAACCTTGGGTGAGAGGTTTCAGGACAACATACCAGGGTGTCAGGGGCAATGAAAACAAGGCCTGGAATTATAGGTGCTGAATAGAATTATTTTTCATTATTGTTAATACAAATGTACATTTTTAATTTATTGATTGATTTAATTAATTCCTATGCCACCTTTCTCCTAGAAAAGGACCCAAGGCAGCTTACAAATAAAAACATTTTAAAAATGTGTTACAATAAAACAATTAAAACATCACATAAAAACAATATAAAACTACAAACATTAAAACCACAATAAAACCATGATACCCACCCCATATAACAAACACCCCATATAAAAAGTCATCCCACAATTACACATTAAAAGCCTGCCTGATTAAAACTGTTATCACTTGCCGATGGAAGGCAAGCAGGAGGGAGCTAGTCTCACTTCCCATGGAAGGGCATTCCACAGGTATTGCATTTTAATAAGAGCAATGTAATATGCAAGGATGTTGGCTTTGTTTATTTGTGTTTGATACATACACAGAACCAATTTTATGCTCTGTCTAGGCTAAACTGAGGGCCAGAGCAGATGAGCAGGAAAAAGCGGCTCAATCTTGCTTTTTCCAAAAGCAAACCAAAACAATACTGTCCGCACAGCCCGCTACCAAGGTGGGCTGAATACCCACAGACAGACCACATGATATGGCATGAAGCCATCCTGCTGGGTAATTTTTTTCTTGTTGCCTATCCACCATGCATGCGCACTGTCACACACATACATTGCTTGCGACCTCCAGGTACCTCCCACATTTGCCCAGATGCTATCCCATTGCATGGCCATCCCTATGATTGGCCACACAGTCACATGTGTGATGCTTCACTGGTACAGGGCATTGGTGAATCGCTGTGCAAGTGATACACTGGCAAAGCACAATCATGGAGGCCTCTGTCCATGCCCCCTTCACCCCATGCCCCTCTGTTTGACTGTCTGGTTTGTGTATACTGCAATTGCATCTATTAGAGAGATCACACTTTCTTTTTTTTGCTTTGCTGCAACCTCACGCTGGCACCGAACTGTTTATATGCAGACACAATCATGCACATTTTTTGGCTGAGCTGGAGTATCCCAGCTTCTTTTTGATCCTGTTTTTAGCACTGGAGTGTTGCTTTGTTTCAGTTTCCGACTGCTTTGGAGGTGTGTGTCATATAAACGCCCCACCTTCAAATCGGTTGGAAGCCACTTTATTTTGCCCATCTGTTTCACCCATGAATGAAAGACAGCAATAAATTCCAAAAGATGTATATATTGTATCAAAAGTAATTGAATAGTTTATTATTATTATTATTATTATTATTATTATTATTATTATTATTAACCTTTATTTATGAAGCGCTGTAAATTTACACAGCGCTGTACATACAATCTTTTTAGTTAGACGGTTCCCTGCCCTCAGGCTTACAATCTAAAAAGACATGACACAGAAGGAGAAGGGGGTGGTGACGGGAAAGGGTAAGAGGTCCAGCAGTTCCTCTCAACCTCCGAGGCCTGGACCAAGGCAGATGGACTGAAGGGAGGGCTTGGCTTCAAAATGGAAGGTTAATCATTATCCAGGGAAAATACATAGTCACAAGTAGGATAATACATATACAGTACATAGCAATACAGGAAATGGATCAATAAACAGCCAACAACAGAACATCAGATAGTAAGCGACAATTATGCGATGCCTGGGAAGGCTTCTCTGAATAGTTTCTTTTATGCATAGTGTTACTAGCTTTGGTCCAAGTCTTACCGGAAAATTTGGTGCCTCTTTTGAAACAGGACAAGTAAGCAGTCATTTATGAATTGGCATCTTTCTTCTTGAATATAATCAGCAAGAGGATTAATGAATTTGCATCCAGACAGCTAGTCATGTTTTCATGCCATTGAAATCAATAGGAATTAAATTAGTAATGATTAATGTGACCTTGGGCAAGTCACATGCTCTCATCCTCAGGGGAAGGCAATGGCAAACCTCCTCTGAACAAAACTTACCAAGAAAACCCAATGATAGGTTCTCCTTAGGGTCACCATAAGTCAGAAACTACAGACACACATACAATATGTCCCTTGCTTGTAGGGAGACTAGTATGACAAAGTCTGAATCAAATTAAATTCAGTAGTAAGTTTATTTCCCAAGTCGTACATCTATCTACCACTCTACCTATATAAATTGTATCCACATTTCATTCAGATAGAATATTTTTCCTTTTCATCCTCCATAACAGTGGTTGTAAGTGCTCCATAGGAAAGTCTGTATGTCATGTACACTTTTTTTCCTCACCAAGGAAATCACATTTTATGTGTGTGCCATATATTCCTTTCAATGTATCATTCAGAGGAAGGACCAGCAACCTCTTCTGCACAACATGAACCACATGACTGATAATCTTTATAAAACATGGTGTAAAATGGATGTGAACATGGATGAAAAGATAGTGCAACTCTTATTTGGATAGGGGCAGGACCAATGTTAATACAGAGATACAGAATAAACAAAGAAAAATGTATAATCTTGAAAGAATTAAAGACACTTGTAACAAGACTGACAGCCAAAAGCAAAACACATCTTTAAACCTATTCACTGAACAGCTTTAAAGCAAGGAAAGAAAATATCCTAGTGTGTCTCAAAATTCTTTACATAGTGAAGTAAAATGCAATGCAGAACTATAACAAAACTATCAGTTCCCTATCTGGACTGAGAGTGTCACTGTTGGACAACAAAGGAGCAGCCATGGCTTGCTATTTAAGGTTCCTGAAGCCATATCCCTCCATTACATTACAGCTGATCAGGAAAAGAGGTAAAGAAGGATGCTTGATTTAAAAACCAATTCCAGAAAGAAAAGCTTTCAGTTTAAGAATCTGTTACTAAGAGCTGTATTTCTGGCATCATACTGCAAAGTACTGGAGTCTTGAACTGGAAGGTTTTGGAGAATAAAAGAGAAAATCAATGAAAATGAAGTTGGAAGTGAGGTACAGAAGGAGAATCAGGGAACCCAATTTCAGGCAAGTACTGTTTTCATTCATATTCTGGTCTGTCTTCTGCTGTGTGATGTCTGAGCAGGTTCACTATTCAGTGCCAGAAGAAGCAGAGAAAGACTTTTTTGTGGGGAATCTTGCTAAAGATTTGGGACTGGAGGTTAGTGACTTGACAAAACGCAAGCTTGGGATCTCTTCTGGAAAGCAGTACTTTGCTCTCAATGAACAGAATGGAAACTTATATGTGAAGGACAGGATAGATCGAGAAAAGATTTGTGGAAAATCATCCATTTGTGTCTTAAAATTAGAAGTTCTGGCACATAATCCCTTGAATATTTTCCACGTAAATATTTTTATCCAGGATGTGAATGATAATGCCCCACATTTCAGGAAAGAAAATATTGACCTTCAAGTGAGTGAGTCTAATCTTCCTGGCGCTCGATTTACTTTTGGAATTGCTGAAGATGAGGACATTGGCATAAACTCACTCCAAGATTATAATTTGAGCTCCACTGCTTATTTCCAACTGGATGTTCAAGAAACAAAAGATGGTGGCAAGTTTGCAGAATTAATATTACAGAAACAATTGGACAGGGAAAAAGAACACACCCACTACATGGTCCTTACAGCTATGGATGGAGGAGTTCCTAGAAAAACTGGGACTCTCAACATACGAGTTAATGTAACTGATATTAATGATAATGCACCAGTTTTCTCCCAGGCAACATATAAGGTAAGCCTGAAGGAGAATGCCCCCATAGGGGTGTCTGTGCTGCAGATTGAAGCTTCTGATAATGATGAAGGATCAAATGCTGAGATCACTTATACTTTCAGTGACATCCCAGAAGCAGATGAGAATAATTTCAAACTGGACCCTAAAGATGGAACAATTACACTTTTGGATAACATTGATTTTGAGAGCAGAAAAAAATATGTAATGATTATACACGCCCGTGATGGAGGAGGTTTGGTGGCACATTGCAAAGTAGAGATTGAGGTTCTTGATGAGAATGACAATGCTCCCGATGTGATCCTTACTTCCATCTCCAGCCCAATTCCTGAAGATCTTGCACCTGGAGCTGTGATTGCCCTCATTAAAGTACATGACAAGGATTCTGGAGAAAATGGGGAAGTCACTTGTCATCTTCAGGAATTTGTACCTTTCCAGATTGTTTCATCTTCAGATGATTACTTCAAACTCCTCACAGATGGTCCCCTTGACAGAGAAAGGGCCCCGGAGTATAATATCACAATCACAGCCACAGACAAAGGCACACCTCCTCTGTCCACACACAAAATGATCTCTATACAGATCTCAGATATCAATGATAACCCTCCAGCCTTTGAAAAATCTTCCTATACCGCCTACATTCTAGAGAATAACCCCTCTGGAGTTTCTGTTTTCCACATCAAGGCCTATGACCCAGATCTGGACCGCAATGCCCAAATCACTTACTCCATTCTCAGTAGCAAGGTTGAAGACTTGCCTATTTCCTCCTATATCTCCATTAACTCTGAGACTGGAACAATCTATGCCCAACGCTCCTTCGACTATGAGCAACTGAGAGAGTTTCAGATTCAAGTGAAGGCCCAGGATGGAGGCTCTCCTCCTCTCAGTAGCAGTGCCACAGTGAAAGTGTGTGTCTTGGACAGGAATGATAACACCCCCCAAATTCTGTTCCCTTCCCAAGCAACTGAAGGTTCATCGGTCTTTGAGATGGTGCCTCGGTCAGCTGAGTCAGGCTATCTGGTGACAAAAGTGGTAGCAGTGGACGCTGACTCTGGACACAATTCATGGCTCTCTTTCCATCTCCTGCAGGCCACAGAGCCCTCTCTCTTCACCATTGGCTCCCACACGGGAGAGATTCAAACAGCCCGAGTGTTACTTGAGAGAGATGCTGTGAAGCAGAGGCTGGTCGTCATGGTGAAGGATAATGGGCATCCTTCTCTCTCAGCCACTGTGACTGTGAACCTGGTGTTTGCAGAGAACTTCCAAGAGGCCCTGCCAGAGATGAACTCGCCACCTAGTGATTTGGGGTCTCCATCTGATCTCCAGTTTTACTTGGTGTTGGCTTTGGCTTTGGTGTCCTTCCTCTTCCTGGTGGCAGTGATATTGACCATCATGATGAGATTCCAAGTGTCAAGGAACCCCACTTTCCTTCAGTGCTTTGTTCCTGATCCTCATTCTAAGACAGGAGCCTTATTTCCCCCAAATTATGAGGAAGGGACTTTACCTTATTCTTACCAGGTCTGTCTGTCCTCTGAATCCAGACGAAATGAATTTACTTTCTTGCAACCTAGCGTCCAAATAGCCCAGAATATCCTTGGCAATGGGCAATCTGATCTTTCTTTGATGTTTTGTGAAGGTAGCCATTTGAATTCTGAAATGGAGACTGGAGGCATGGTGAGTTTAATTTCCTTCCTTCTCTAGAAGCACTTATCACTATAGCACTCCTTGAATCAGTTTTATTTAAAATATCAATTGGCAAACCATATACTCCTTTTTCTTTTCACTTCTGCTTTGTGCCTAGTGACAACTACAATATACCATCATTACTGCACATTGAACAAAGGGCAGGACCTTGCCAGCAATGCTCATGTGCAACCCTGGAGAGTGAGGGAGTCCATGTTGGAATCCTAGAGGTCCATATTGCATTTTCAATGGCCTGTGCAGCAGCACAATGCAAAGAGCATCATGCTGTCCCATTTGTATTTGGTGGTGGTAGCCTTTCTCCCTTCTCTTCCCTTTGCTTCTGTCTTTCATTATTTTTGCAAGTTGTCCCTGAAACTAAATGAGTTGGTGTTCTAATATTCTGTATTTTAAGTAGTTTAAAAAACAGTGTAAACACCAAGCAGAGTTCAAGAGGATGGACTTACTAACTGATTGATTGGTAAATTGTAGGGTGGAAAGAGGTGTTTTATTTTTGTCTTTGTTTTTAAGTGAGTTGGATACTCTAATGAAAGTAAAGGGCCCACTAGGAACTACAATTCTGAGAACAATTCCACTTTGGTTTCTTCTTTGCATGAAAGTGATCTTCAGATTATTTCAGTAGTGCTTTAAGGCATGGGATGTGAAATCTGGAGGCCCAGATGGGAGGAGGTTCAGTTGTGGTTGAGTGGAGCTGGGTTGGAATATTCAACATCCAGTACTTTAGTTGGCAGCCGTAACAAATCTGAACAGGCAAACGTATCCTTCATACAGCAGTTTTGTGACTGCAGAACCAAATTGGCTTATATAGACAAGACTGGCACCTTTTAGTCATCTCATTCCTCTGCTAGCTACAAAATGGGATATCACCAGTGCAATATTTAATTATAATAACAGTTCCCAAATCTGATTCTGGTTGCTATCAACAGCTGCTGGTTTTGTTGTTGTTGTTGTTGCTGCTGCTGTTGTTGCTGTTGTTTTAACATAAAACACTATCTTGCAGTGAAGGATAGCCATCAAGCAGCAAGGTAGCAAGTGCATTACTTATTACAAAGCCCTATATGATTGTAGAGAAATCACAAATGAAAAGAAAAGTGTCATGGGCATTGTTGTTGTGTGACTTCAAGTTATTTTTGACTTATGATGATCTTGTGGTGATCATGGGGCCATAATATACATTACAGTGAATTTATATTTCCCTTGATTAAACCATTTCACCACCACCACAAGATTTCCTTAGAGATACATGCCTGAGCAATCTGATCTGCGAATTAAGCCAATGTTTATGCCAGGTGACTAATTGTGAAACAAAGTGCCCTAAGGTCAAAATGCACAACTTCACATACAGGGAAAAACAGATACATTTCACCAGTTTAGGAAACAGGATTACAAAATCCATGTTATCAATTTCATTCCAAGATACAAAACGTTATTTCTCCCTACTTCCCTGAATGTGTTGAACCTCTTTTTGAGGTTCAGTACAATTATTGTCACATTAGTTAAGAAAAAGAGGAAGTTCAGGCTACTTTCCTCACACACGTGAAAACTAGATATGGAAAAACAAAAGACTTCCACAACAGTGGAAAATGTCTTTCTAAGTGTTTGTATTTTTAGAATGCTTTGTAGGCATTCCTTGGAAAACTAAGCACTCCTGAGTATTTGAACTCATTCTTTCTAAAAATCGGCATTCACATATTTCCTACCTCTCCCAATATATGTGTGTGTATGGTTTAAAAAGCAAACCAACAACAGCCTCAGGAATCACAAGTCTGTAATCCTAACCAGAGGTTGGAGCAGCATTTCATCTCAGAACATCATAGGTTCTCTGAGGTGCCATCTCCTTCAAG
Organism: Sceloporus undulatus; assembly: GCF_019175285.1. Lineage (NCBI taxonomy): Eukaryota > Metazoa > Chordata > Lepidosauria > Squamata > Phrynosomatidae > Sceloporus > Sceloporus undulatus. The sequence continues at coordinate 135,023,233 of NC_056525.1, read as the reverse complement.
TAATTTGGATAAAATGCAGAATTCCTAGATTCATGCACTTAAGACTCTATCTCATTCCCACTTGCAGTTTAAATCGATTCCTGCTCCGTTTTGGAAATTGATTCTAAAAGGTCCCTTGTTCCCACTATAAAAGGGGATCTTTTCCTTACCCCAGTGTAATTGCTTTTTTTGGCACAATTGTCATCCCCACTGGTAGTGCCACTTCAAAATCCCCCATCAATCATCTGTGATCTACATGGCAGCCGGGCAGCTTAGAAATTTGGGATGGGTGGGAAGAGGCTGAGAGAGTGTGACCTGAGGCTGAGAGAATGTGAGGCTCAGACTGTGTGACATGGAAGGGTCAGAGTGGCAGGAGGGGGAGGAAGAGGAGGGAGACGGCAGCAGGAGGAGGAGGAGGAAGAAGGAGGAAGGGTCAGAGCGGCTAGAGGCAGAGGAAGAGGAAGAAGGAGGCAGCAGCAGGAGGAAGATGGAGAAGGAGGAAGGGTCAGAGCAGCATGGGCGGAGGAGGATGAAGAAGGAGGCAGGAGTAGGAGTATGGCAATGGAGCACGGCGGGGGGAATGGAGACAAGGCCGGGAAACGAGGCAGGAGGATGAAGGGAAGGACAATGTTTTTTTTAAAAAAAATTAAACTGAACACATATTCAATTGTTTGCTTTAGCAAATACATGCCTTTGCAAGTAGTTGCAAAAGCCATCAATCGAATATGCATTCAATGAAAAAAAAATGAAATTTAAAAAACCCAAGTACAACAGCAGCACTGAGAAGGGGGAAATGGTGGATCTCTCAAAAACTGAGGTGGGATGGTAAACACTCCTCTGCCCTTTGTCCCTCCCCTCCAGAATGAATCAATTCTGATCTGTCATTCCCACTTATGGAATTTTCTTCAAAATCAATTCTTCTGAAATGAACCTCTTTCAAACTACTCTTTAGAAAGAACAGGCTTTTTTGCCTTTGCCTCACATCATCATGACAGGATCTGATCTATGATTCTATGATTCTAGGAAGCAGTTTCAAATGGGAACGAAGGTCATTTACACTGTATTTCATAGTGGGAACAAGCTCTAATGCTGTCCCAAAGGGTATGAATGAACTGCACACCATTAATGCTAGATCATGGTCAGTGTATGTCTAAGAGTGTAATACCTTGTGCTTTTAATTTTTGCAAGGATGAAAATTTATCTTACAAGCAAATTTATATCAAATCTCTTTGAAATCCTACTTGAACATGGCCACAGAATTACTTTGTCATGGGCATATATATGCTATGAATGAATGCTGGCCACCTCTTTCTCACCATCTTTGCATTTTAGTCATCTGATATAGTCATCATGGGTTTCATGAATCCATTCATTGTTCTTAGTTAAAATGACATGAACTCTCATTTATGTTTATGTCTATGTAGTACATTAGAGTGTTCACATAGAATGTATGCTTTTATATGCATCTTTACAGACTTCTACCAGCATTGTCTCCCATGGCTTCTTCCAACCTTTATATTACATAAAACAGCTACACTAGTAAGCCTCCATGAGAAAGATCTCTGGACACTAGCATTAAAAAGAAACAATTAAAACTGAAGATGGAAAAAGCTAGACACTGAAAGCAATAGTGGGAGCTATTAGAAATGATATAGAAATGGGAAGCATGTTTACTGAAAGAGGGGAAATAGAAGCTAGGAAAAAAGGAGACGAGAAAGTAATTCAGAGGCAGGAAAGTAATGTATGGTACCAGAGAGCCATGACTCCATCTAACATAAAAATGAAAGCACAGAAAGAGAATACTATGGTGAAATTTGGGTGAAAGTCCACCCTGAAGGAGGGGGGAAATTTATGAGAGGGAAAAGACTGGGGGAGAAAGAGATGGAGAAGATAGATGCATATATGCAGAGAGACAGAGCTGAACCAACTTGACAACAGGAAAACAGGAAGGACTAATGGCCTGGGCTTCTTATTTCTCTGTTAAAATTGCTATTTAGGGAAAAAATGAACAGAAGCTGCAAAGGTAGTCAGGTCTTTATTTATCACAGGTAGATGAATTATGTGGAAAAAAGAAACTGTCTCAGACAGATTATTCATAAAGATTTTGTCTCTTTATGCATTTTGGTAAACTTTTTTCTACAAGACTGAAATATAATTTCATTTTGGGGCATGATGTGGTGAAGCCATATTTCACATTTGAAACTGAAGTAGGTGCAATTTGGATTTGAGCCTCTGAGTGTCACTGTTCACCAATAAGGAAGGAAAATGAACATCCACCCAATCCAGTGTTGCTGTTCTATCGCACAGAGGCACAACTTAACAGGAAAAAAGAGGCAGGCTGACAGAATGAAGAACAACGGAGGTACATTTTGAGTAGGAATCTCCTTTGGATACAATATTTTTCCATCAAGATACAAGGTAGTTTATCCAGCTGTTCAAAAATGGAAAATACTCTGAGGCCATGGAGTTACAGAAAAGGAATCCTACAGTGCCTTATTATCATGCTCTTTGCTTGGAAGAAAATTTCTGGACAGATCCAGTATTCCATTCCAGAAGAGATGCACAAAGGCTCCTTTGTGGGAAATATTGCAAAGGACCTGGGAGTGGATGGGAAACAGGTTTCAGAACATGGACTCCGCATTGTTCCTAATGTAGGTATGATTCAGTATTTTGCTTTGAATGCCAACAATGGTCATTTGCAAATTTCTGAGAGAATTGACAGAGAGGAAATCTGTGGAGAGACAGAGAAGTGTGTCTTAAAGTTTCAGGTTCTTAATGAGAATAAATTAAAACTTTACGGAGTAGAAGTGGAAATTATAGATATAAATGATAATGCCCCACAGTTCCGTGTATTGGAACAGGAGCTGGAGATCAGTGAGATATCTGCACCTGGGTTCCGAGTCCCTCTAATGGAAGCTCGAGATCCAGATTTGGGCATAAATTCTATACAAGGCTACCAACTCACAGGTAGTAGTCATTTTTTCCTGGATGTTCAAAGAGCAGAAAATGGTGTAGTGCACACTGAACTGGTACTAAAAGAACCTTTGGACAGGGAGGAACAGTCAGTTTATGACCTAATCCTCACAGCTACGGATGGAGGTGATCCAGTCAGGTCTGGCACAGCACAAATCAAAGTCAGAGTTTTGGATGCCAATGACAATATGCCTATTTTCAGTCAACCCATCTATGAAGTGTTTGTCAAAGAGAATATTCCTAAAGGATCTATCGTACTTATGGTAAGTGCCACAGATCTCGATGAAGGGATTAATGGAGAAGTGAAATACTCCCTGAAGAAAATTTCAGAATCCGATTTCTCAATATTTCTCCTTAATTCAACAACAGGCGAAATAACTCTCACAGGCAGACTTGATTATGAGGTTTCCTCTTTACATCAGTTTGAAGTAGAAGCCAAGGATGGGGGAGGGTTTAGTGACAGAGCAAAGATTGTTGTCCATGTTACAGATTTAAATGACAATGCACCCGAATTAGCTGTCACCTTTGTAACCAACTCCATATTGGAAAGTTTACCACCTGGAACTGTTATTGCCATTTTGAATGTAAGAGACCGAGATTCAGGAATCAATGGGGAAATCACTTGCTCAGTGCCCAACAACTTCCCCTTCCAGCTGCAGAGGTCCATTGATAACTTTTATAGTTTGGTGCCAATGGCTCCTTGACAGGGAACAACTGTGCCAGCTTCAATATCACTATCAAAGCTACTGATCATGGAGTCCCTCCTCTTTCTACCACCACAGTAATTGCATTATATCTTTTAGATACAAATGACAACCCACCAGTCTTTGAAAAGTCAGAATACACTTTTCACTTACCTGAAAACAACAATAGAGGATCTCTGATCTTTTCCTTAAATGCAAATGATCTAGACTGGGAAGAGAATGCCAGAATAACTTATTCCATTACTGAAGAGCAAACAGGTGATTTTCATCTCTCTTCTTACCTGTCCATTAACTCTGAGACTGGGGTTGTCTATGCCTTGAGCTCCTTTGATTATGAAGAAATCCAGGAGATTAAATTCCAGGTCAAGGCCCAGGATGGGGGTTCCCCACCACTCAGCTCCAGTGTCACAGTGACCCTCTTCATCCTGGATCAGAATGACAATGCTCCAGAAATCCTCTACCCTTCTCCTCCTACTGATGGCTCCACTGGGATAGAGCTGGCCCCTCGCTCCTCTGAACCAGGATACCTGGTCACTAAGGTGGTGGCAGTGGATGCAGATTCCGGCCAGAATGCCTGGCTCTCCTATCAGCTGACCAAGGCCACAGAGCCAGGGCTCTTCACTCTGGGACTCCACACTGGAGAGATCAGGACAGTCCGGTTCCTTCTGGAGAAAGATGCCCTCAAGCAAAGCCTGGTGGTCTTAGTGAAGGACAATGGGCAGCCACCTCTCTCTGCCTCTGTCACAGTCACTGTGGTGCTGGCTGACAGCATCCCTGAAATGCTCTCAGATCTCACCAGCATCTCAGCTCCTGTAGATCCTCCTTCAAATCTCACCTTCTACTTAGTGGTTGCAGTAGCTTTTGTTTCTTGCTTGTTCCTGACCTTCCTTCTTGTGTTATTGGCCATTAAGTTGTACAGATGGAGAAATTCTCAGCTGTTTGAGTCAGGGAATGTCAACTTCAGTGGTGTCCCTGTCTCCCAATTTGTGGGGATTGATGGAGTCCGGGCCTTTCTTCAGTCTTATTGCCATGAAGTTTCCCTGACCACAGGTTCTAGGAAGAGCCAGTTTAATAATTCCAAGGTAAATTATTCAGGTACTTTGAGCAATCAACAGACTTGTGATGGGAAAGATCCTATTCTTTCTGGTGAAGATCTAAATCTTACTAATGGTGAACCTGTTATAGACCAGGTGAGTGGACAATTTTAGATGTTTCATTTTTAAAAAATAAGTTATGCTGTTATTGTCTCTGAGTAAAATTTCCTTATACGCTATTTTGCATACTGTCTTTACTTTACTATTATTACTGTATGCACAACATTCTTCCAGTTTTCCTTACTTCAATTGTTCTCTTTATGGGGTTAGGGACTAGGGCATATATCTTTCATGACTCAATTCTTATCAGGAAATGCAATGTGTTTTTTACCAGGGTTGCACTGTGTTATATTTTATTTAATTAAAGATATAAAGACAAACAACATCCTAGATGAAAACTGCATATGCCAGGTTCAATACTCTGGAAATATTTGGTTACAATATTGTTGCAATTAGCCAAGAAACTAAACTTAATATCTAATGCTGCATAATATATAAAAGCAGGGAACAGGCGAAAGAAGGTAAAATGTCATTTAAAAGTGAAGTCTCTTTGATTATTATGAAGATATCATATCTAGCAGATTGGTTTCTCCAATCTTAATTGGTTTCTCCAGTGCTTAATAGTGTCCTAATCTTGCTTTCCCTGTAGAAAGATTTTAGCTGACTTGCATTTCTGTGCAATCAAGCCACAAAGCCCATGAAATTCATCAAAGATCTGTTTGTAAATATGTTGTTAGCACCAGAGTAAATGGATAATAAATTCATATCAAGGAATGTTTTATTACTTGGGACTTGATAACCCCTGGTTTTTAAACTGTGATTAGACTTGTGGGGAAAGTGGTTTTGGTGATACTTATCACACAGTGCCTCTTTCAACCTGTAGCTGTTGTGTCCTCAAAGCACTGTTATGGCATCCCTTTCTTTCTTTCTTTCTTTCTTTCTTTCTTTCTTTCTTTCTTTCTTTTTGATGGGGAAAACCCATCAATGGTCTCACAATTGCGCTAATTCCCAAGTGCAAAACAATTGGCAATTACAGTGTCTCCTCCTCTCATGCTCTCCCCACTCCTTCTTCCTATTCCCAAGCAGGTTGATTCCCTGTATTTATTTCTTCTATTTCTTCTATTTCTTTTCTCTCTCTTTTTTTTTAAATCTTGAATTGCAGTAGCAGAGCTACTGAACTGTGTGAAAAAGTGAAAACAAAAAATAAAGAAATTTTAAAAAAAATTATATTCTGCCTCTCTGTATGAGACAACTGGAACAGTTTACAAGATAAAACAGTACAATCCCATACCCCAGTATCTCATCCATCCACCCTAAAATAACAATTAAACAATTCACAATTTAAAACATACCTTAAAATAGATAAATCAAGCAGTGGCTATAGCAGATTCAGAGGGGTAATGGGTTCCGATTTTTGGTGGCCGGTTATCTATTCTGGAAAGGCCTGCCAGAAGAGATCCATCTTAACAGCTTTTTAAAAACTGTTTAAGCTGGTAATGTGACGGATCTCCTCCGGCATAATCTCCATAATCCATAATCCATTCCATAATCTCTTTTAAAAAAAAAGATATGCTGCGAAGGGCATATAGTTAAAGGAAAATCAGGAAGAGAAGGCAAGAGCAGAAGCAGTCCTAGTCACACAACTGAGAAGACAGGAGATAATGTCTACTCCCAAACAGGTAGAATTCCATATTCTTTTACAAGTGTGATTGCGGTGAGAATGGGGCTTGTGCTGTAATGTCCCTGGTCAATTATATTTCCAGTTTTTGAGGAGACTTCTAATAAAAACTTGTTTATAAATGGATAAACCACCATAGGGGGCAATAGAAACTAGTTTCACCACAATCAAACCAGAATTATTTTTCATTGTAAGATGCATTGACATTAAATATCACATAAGTGGTAGCTTAATAGGTTTTTTAAAAGTCTAGCTCGAATCATATTACTTTTATTGTTTCAGCCAAACTTTTTTTTTTTTTGGTTCAAAATTATTCTGCTATGGCTTTATTCAGCCCAAGATATTTGTGAAAAGATGAGAGATTATATAATCATGAGATCATAACCTGCTGATTACTCTGAGAATAGCAAAAGTTCTTCCAAGTTAAGCAGGTGGTACCTTGTATATGCATTGATGTCATGGAAATAAATTGAACCCAAGGACTGTTTTAGTTATTAAGTTGCTCTTTCAACTTTTCTGATTTAGTTGGATTACATGTAATAGATCTTAGAGGTTCACATATTGATTCATTGTAATAGTGTATAAAATAATGTGTGTGTATGTGTGTAAATAATATAAATAGAGTGTATAAATAATAGCATTATTGGGGAAAGGCTGGGAGTAAGCTTATCAGATAGAAGATCTGACATAAGTATTGATAAAACAGCAAACCAGCGTTTCATCTAGTCTCACTTTTCTAGCACTGGGGGGTGTCCATATGCAATTATTAACATCAGTAGTAATGAAGAGTGTTTGACATAACTAAAATGCATCTTAATAGAGTTATAAATTTGGTATTCCAACTCCATCAACTTTTTTTTAAGAGCAGATTTACTTTTCTGGGTTGTCTTTGTTAATAAAGTTTACCATTAAGTTGTGCCAGCTTTTGATGGTATTTGCAGAAAACATCTGGAAAAGATAATGAAATTTTTGGCAGTGAGGCCATGTTAATTGTCACAACTCCACCTTCTCATGAAAGACGAGGTTCACTCCAACTGGTAATCTTCTGTTTATCCAACTTCGACAACTAAATTGATGGAATAGATGTTGTGAACACTGCCAGGAATCACTATACCCAAATATTAAATGAAAAGAAATGAGGACAATGTGGACAAAATTTTCAGCTCATTTTTCTCCAGTGCGGTCAAACTATAGTACTAGAATTATTGATCGGACTGAGCAGAACTAGCTGCAGTAGGTAGAAAAACTCAGACATGAATTGATTCATACTACCTTGAAAAGATATTGATTGACTTGATGTAGCACATATAGCTGTGGGTTAATACAAATAAAAGTAGCCGTTGACGAAGAGAAAACGTCCTTGAATTAATACATCAAAGAAAGCAAAAAAGAAGAAACAAAATATATGTATAAAAAGAAAATGATGAAAGACTGAGTTGAAGCCTGGCAAAACAAACCAATACGTCATCAGTTCATTTAAAGCATAGAAGGAAAACCTGAGAAGAGAAACATCTGGAAATTGTTACATAAAATGACACTGAAAAAAGAAATTGAAGGGCTTAAATTTGAAGCTAAAGAACAGACACATTAGACAAATAGCATCCAGTCAAATACTGAAAAACCTACTATAGATGGTAAGTGCTGTCTCTGTAAAGAAAAAGATGAGACTGTTAACCATCTTATTAGTTCTTACAGCATGGTAATACAGACTGACTATAAGAAACTCCATGACAAAGCAGCTACAGTGATATGTTGGAGCCTATGGAAAAAGTATGATTAACTATCTGCAAAGCATGGCTGGGAAGATAAACTTGGAAAAAATTTTGAAAATGGTGAAGGAAAAGTCTTTTGAGACTTTTAAGATTCAAACTGATAAACAAATAGAGCATAATAGGCCAGTTTTAATAATTGTGGTTGAGAAAAACAAGTCTTGGTGGCCAAAAATGTGGTAATCCAAGGGGACAGAATAATTCAAGACAAAGAGAGGAGAACTATTATGAAATGTCAAGAACTACAAATTGTGATTCAGCATCTCTGGGAAAGTAGCTGTGGTTCCTGGGTTGATATGTGCTGTAGTAGAAATTCCAGTCTGAGAAAACATCAGAAGGAGATGGCCATATGTAGGATCACAATAGCAGAATTACGAAAAGCAATACTACTCAAAACATGCCACATTATTTGACAATACCGCATTCATTTCTAGATTATTGCATGAAATTTGATTGACCAAAACCTCACTCAGTAAGAGTCAATGTTGTAACTGAGCTAATAATAACTTCAGATTTCTTCACATTCATTAGTATTAAGCAAGCATTCCAATCTAGAAATGCATAGTGAAAGGGATTGTGCCCACAGATTCTGTTAACTCAGTCTACACACATGTAGTGCAACTTATCCGTAGAGTCTATGAGTATTCAAGTTGACACCCATAATGGTGTAGATATAACAGTGACAAGTAACTTTTCAAACTATCATCCAAACTTCTTATTGAATAACTAAGTATTATTATTTTCCTGCATTGCATATGAAGAGCTAGGTTTAAGCCAGCCTACTACAGTTCATGTTTGAAGTGAGATTTGAATCAGGAATTCTTGATTTGAAGCTTGATTTCTTTGCTACTATGTGCTACTAATAAACTATAGTAGTGTGTTGAAAAGGTATTTCTAAGACATGTCTTTGAGTTTCTCCCTCCCCACTATCTTAGTCACATATCTGTATTATTATAGCAGGAGAGATATAGATATAGATATAGCTAGATATATATCAGACTGGGTTTTTTCTGTTTCAAAAAGTTAAACCAACTTGCTCCTTGAAGTATATTCTGATACAATAACAATAGCAAGTACATTTCTATACCACTTATCAGTGAACTAGCATTCCCTAAGTGGCTTACAGTGTGTATGCCTATTGGCCCCAGCAAGCTGAGGACTCATTTTACTGACATATGAAGGGATGGAAGGCTGAGTGGACCTTGGAGCCCTCCTCTAGGATCGAACTTACAATGTTGTGGCTGCAGTACTGGCACTTAACCACTGTGCCACCAGGGCTCCCATCATCCTTTTAGTTCTGATTCTTACAATCTGTCTGTCTGGTAGATTAGTGTGATTCTATTCATTTAAATATCTCATCTTCCACAATAGTTTTTTTTTTTTTTACTGTTTTGATTTAACAGTTTCACTCATACAGAAATCCAAAAGTGACTAATTGTTCTAATCTGCACAGAGAAACTGAGTCATTAGCAGAAAGATTTTAAATATAAAAGATGTGGAGCAGAGAACTAGTGTGAAGGAAAATCTTGTTATTGTTATTTTTGTCATGGGAGGGGGGGGGGAACCACAAATGTGTGCACATCATATCATTTTGTTAAGATAAATAACAGATTATGAACTCTAAATTCCCTAACCTGGAAAAGAGTTACAAGGGTTGCACCATTATTCATCAAAAGTAATGTCTGTCTATATCTTTAGAAATCACAGGAAGTTCTGGATATAGCTGGAAGCTTATTGCACACGTTATTTTCCCTGTTATGGGAACAGGAAGGGGACACTCGGGGCCACCCTTGACCGGGAAAAAATGGATTTGATCACACAGCAAATCATCCTCAAAACAGCCCTGTTCCATCCCCTGGTGCCAAGCCGTCCCCATTCAGTGTTGAGGTCCGTCATTTTGGTCAATCGGAAGTCTTCCGGCCGCCCAAAATGACACTTCTACAGCACTACTACTACAGTACTACCGCACAACTAAAAGATGCCCATCCGGCCTCTGCTTCCAGATCTCCAAAAATGAAGAGTCCCCTGCACTCTGAGGCAGCCGATTCTACTGTCAAAACAGGTCTTACAGTAAAAAAAGCTCCTCCTAATGTTTAAGTGGAAACTCTTTTCTTGTAATTTGAATCCATTGGTTTGTGTTCGAACCAACAGAAAACAAATCTGCTTCTCTTCTACATGACATCCCTTCATATATTTAAAGATAGATTTCACGTCTTTTCTCAGTCTTCTTTTCTCCAAGCTAAACATACCCACTCCCTAAGTTCCTCATAAGGCTTGGTTTACAAAACATTGATCATCTTGGTCATCATTTCATTCCCTTCCTACTGAGCTGAAGATAGTTTGTGCTGGGAAGCAATACCTCTGATGTTGTGCCACAGGGGAAGGAAGGTTTCAGGAGTTAGATGGCTGCCACCCAAGGGAGAAAAACATGGAGGGTTAAGCATAAGTATTATTTTCACACACACCCCAAATTTGGGCTGTTGGGTGCCTCAAAATGTCCCTGGGTGCTGCAGTATCAGGATAATTATGGAGGTCAATATTATTTTATCTGCAAAACAGGAGAAAAAGCTGTCATTTCTGGAATCCAGCTATTCCTGAGGAGTCAAACTTGTGCAAAACTCTTCTTGAAAGATTAGGGTTCATGGAGAGGAAGACATGAAAACTTTTTGCTGCTGCCACAACTATTTTTAAAAAGTTCTATGAAGTGTTCAAAGAGTTTCGTGGGTAACAAACATGTAGCAGTAGAGAAATATGAGCGACATACTACATTTTTCCTTTCTTTCCTGCTTCCTGGAACACATGCAAAGCAGGGCCCTACAGACACACATACAGTACTGGTCTCCAGTATACAGACATAAATTCCAGAGGGTGAAATTCATGAAATTCATATTGTTGTTGTTATTATTTCCATATGACTATAATCATCGATGAAGTGCTTTCCACAACTTTTAAATGAACAATATTGATTGGGTAGAATCTAGTAAAATGATGCAGTTAAGCCACCAAGAATAGCTGTGAAGGTCAATGGTTTTAGTCACAAGAATAGGATCCTGGAACACTAAAAACCAAACAAACAACTTAGTAGTATCTGCGACTGACTATAATAACTGCTCCCCACCAGAGAGGTAGCCAGGATTTTGGGAATGGGGGGAACCAGACTAAGTGCCACCATTATAATGGGGCTTGGGTGCGGCGGCGCGGCAGCACACACCATTCATTTTATCTAACGGAAGGGGGGGGGTCCAGACCCCAAGGAACCCCCCCCTTGGCTACGTCCCTGTCCCCCCCACAGTGCAGGCATAAAGGATTCCAAATCCATGAAATCCAAATATAGTTCTGTGAAACAGTGGTGGCCTTTTCATTCTATGTGATATTATAGATGCACAAAAATGCTAACAGAGTAGCTGTCTTAAAGTATTTCTGTGTAAGTGTTTAGCACTGTTTATTGGTTTTATAAAAACATCTTAAGTTGAAAACTAGGTAATAAATAAGAACTAAGCAAAGAGAAGAAGGAAAATGTGTTCTTGGAAAGTGGGGGCAGATGGGGAAAGAAATGGATAGAGTACCTGTATATGGGCGCTGTGAGAGCCATATACCATTACTTTCCTGTGATGATGAATCCCACACATTTGGAGGTTGCATGTGAGTGCTGGCAGACCATTCAGTGTGGCCATGCAATCTGTGCAACTACTTGTGAAATTCCTCAGCAGTTGCTCATCATGAAAAAGCAGCAATAGCATATGACAGACACTATGGAAAGAAAATAATTGGTGGTGGAAAAAAAGAGGAGATAAAATGAAGTATGCAACCAGGATATGGGGTGGGAAATGGCTGATGATTAACCTTGAGACTAAGGAGAAAGAAGGAAGGGGGGGGGTGGTAGTGGTAGGGTGTCTTTGCAAATTCAGAGGGAGAAACAGTGGACAGGAGAAGTACACCTGGTGAGCCAGTAGACACAAATGAGCAAGGCTGACCTCCATGTATTAAAATTGCATGAATTATAATACCCAACCAATGTTTTGTTTCATGTATTGTATCTAAATAGCAATGGCAATGGCAATAGCAAGTACATTTCTCTACTGCTTATCAGTGCATTTAAGTACTCCTTAAGCAGTTTACAAAGTGTAAGCTAATTGCCCCTAACAAGCTGGGTACTCATTTTAGCAACCTATGGAAGGATGCAAGCCAGAGACAGGCTTGAGCCCTTGTCTGGTATTGATCTCGCAACCTTATGGTTTGTGAGTGAGTGGCTGCATTACAGGCATTTAACCACTGTGCCATCAGGGCTCTTCAATAGTATTAAATAGTATTCAGAGTTTAGTGTCTGAATATCACCCTTATTTGAGAACATCTAAGATTGGGGATATAAATCTAATAAAAGTGGGAACCTTCTGATCAGAAAAAAAAGGGATGATGTGTCCCATTTTTCTTTCTTCTCAGGACAAAAAATAATCTGTATTTTTATTAGTCAATCAATACTATTGAAAAGAAAAGAAAAAACTTCTCAAAAGCAATGTAATATTCCAATAAAGCTTTTTCAGATTTCAGTTTAGCCCCTGGGTGTCGCTGTTCACCAATAAGGAAGAAAAGGGGAAGCTACAGCAAGCCTAGCTCTCCTGTTAGAAACACAGGAAAACAGACCAGGAAAGCAAAGCAGAAATGTATGTTGCTTATATACACACTGACTGCGAGATATTTTGCAAAGAAACAGGGAGCAACAAAAAAGATACAGAAGCAAATAATAATTACTAGCCTGAAAGCTGTTGCACCAGAACCAGAATCTACTTGTAAAAAGAATGGAAGAAACCAAGGGTCTGTGGAGCTGCAGAAGAAGAATCCTGCAATGCCTTCTTTTCATGGTGTTTGCTTGGAAGGCAGTTTCTGGGCAGATCCACTATTCCATTCCAGAAGAGATGCCGAAAGGCTCCTTTGTAGGGAATATTGTGAAGGACCTAGGAATGGAAGGGAAACAACTTTCAGACCATGGGCTCCGCATTGTTACTAGTAAAGGTATGATTCAGTATTTTGCTTTGAATGTTAACAGTGGGCACTTACAAATTTCTGAAAGAGTAGACAGAGAAAAAATCTGTGGAGAGGCAGAGAAATGCATGATAAAGTTCCAAGTTCTTGTTGAAAGTAAATTAAAACTTTATAGTGTTGAAGTGGAAATCACAGATATAAATGACAATGCTCCTCAATTTCGATCAAAAGAATGGAAAATTAAAATGAGTGAGACAACTACTCTCACAGAACGATTTATTCTACCCAGAGCTCAAGACCCAGATTTGGGCATAAATTCTGTTCAGCACTATGAACTGACAGGCACTGATCATTTTTCTCTGGCCATGCCAAGAGCAGAAAATGGTGCCAGACAACCTGAACTGGTGTTGGAGAAACCACTAGACAGGGAAGAAAAAGCAGTTTATAATCTAATCCTGACAGCAACTGATGGGGGTGATCCGATCAAGTCTGGCACATTGCAAATCCATATTATTGTTCTCGATGCAAATGACAATGCGCCAGTGTTTAGCCAATCAGTGTATGAAGTGAGTGTCGCAGAGAACATTCCCAAATGGTCCACTGTGGTGAAAATAAGAGCCACTGATATGGATGAAGGACTCAATGGAGAAATAAAATATTCTTTCCAAGAAATCACAGAGAAGGACTCCCAGACTTTCATGTTAAACAGCACAACAGGAGAAATCATTGTTCTAGGAAACCTTGACCATGAGGAGTCATCCTCCTATGAATTTGAAGCACATGCCATGGATGGAGGTGGGTTGAGTGACAGGTCAAAGGTTTTGATCTTTGTTACTGATATAAATGACAATGCACCAGAATTGACAATGACCTTTGCAATCAGTTCTGTCTCTGAGAACTCGCCACAAGGAACTATTGTTGCCATTTTAAACGTACAAGACAGAGATTCAGGAGTCAATGGGCAGGTTAAGTGTTCCATTCCTAGCAAGCTTCCATTTCAGCTGAAGAAAACAGATGATGACTTTTACACTTTAGTAACAGAGAGAAGCCTTGACAGGGAAGTAGTAGCATCTTTCAATATTACTATTACAGCAATGGATGAAGGGACTCCAACACTCTCTACCTCTGAGATTATTTCTCTGAAGATACTAGACACAAATGACAACCCTCCACTATTTGTCAAATCAGTTTACACCTCTTATCTCTTAGAAAATAATCCTAGAGGTGCTTCTATCTTTTCACTAGAAGCAAATGACCCAGACTGGGAAGAGAATGCCAGAATAAGCTATTCCGTTATTGAAGATCAAATAAGGGAGTCTCTCCTCTCCTCTTACTTGTCCATTAATTCAGAGACTGGGGTTGTCTATGCCTTGACCTCCTTTGATTATGAAGAGATCCAGAAGATTCAATTCCAGGTCAAGGCCCAAGATGGAGGTTCTCCTCCACTTAGCTCTAATGTCTCAGTGACTCTCTTCATCCTGGACCAGAATGACAATGCTCCGGAAATCCTCTACCCTTCTCCTCCCACCGATGGCTCCACTGGGATAGAGCTGACCCCTCGCTCCTCTGAGCCGGGATACCTGGTCACTAAAGTGGTGGCAGTGGATGCGGATTCTGGCCAGAATGCCTGGCTCTCCTACCAGCTGACCAAGGCCACAGAGCCAGGGCTCTTCACTCTGGGACTCCACACTGGAGAGATCAGGACAGCCCGCTTCCTTCTGGAGAAAGATGCCCTCAAGCAAAGCCTGGTGGTCTTAGTGAAGGACAATGGGCAGCCCCCTTTGTCTGCCTCTGTGACGGTTACCGTGGTGCTGGCTGACAGCATCCCTGAAATGCTCTCAGATCTCACCAGCATCTCAGCTCCTACAGATCCCCCTTCAGATCTCACCTTCTACCTGGTGGTTTCAGTGGCTTTTGTGTCCTGCTTGTTTTTGATGTTTCTGCTTGTGTTAGTTGGCATTAGGCTACACAGATGGAGAAATTCTCAGCTTTGTCACAATGGAACTGTGAATTTCAGTGGTGTTCCGGTTTCACAATTTGTGGGGATTGATGGAGTCCGGGCCTTTCTTCAGTCTTATTGCCATGAGGTTTCTCTGACCACAGGCTCTAGGAAGAGCCAGTTTAATACAGCCAAGGGGAATTCTTCCAGCACTTTGACCAATCAGAATTCTGAAGTTAAGGATCCCATCCTATCTAGTGAAGAGTTAGATTTAAACAATGGAGATCTTATCGTCATCCAGGTGAGCTAACTATTTTTGATTGAGAAGATTTTCTTTTGATCATATATTCTTGTATTATTTTCAGGATGTAAATCCTATTGCTCTGTTGTTTTTAAATTTCTTTCATAACTTTGTTTTGAAACTTTGTTCTATTTGAATTGTCGGTTAGAATTCATCAGTGAAATGTATTGTTTGAGTTCATGAATATCTAGTTACTTCTAATGATAAACATAGTCCTGGTCTATTCTGCTTTCAAGCAGTGGATAGCCTCACATTATAACATGTTCATCAAATACTAGCATGCAAGGGAGAAGAGTTTTAATATAGACATTCCCCTAACAAGACTTCATGTGAAAGGGATCTAGAAGTACTAGTAGACCACTGGTTGTACATGAGTTAATAATGTGATGTGGCAGCGAAAAACGCCAATGTGTTTAGTGTCTAGATCAAGGGAAGTAATAGTGTCACTCCAGGGACGTAGCCAAGGGGGGGGTCTGGGGGTCCGGACCCCCCCTTCCATTAGAAAAAAGAATGGGGTGTGCTGCTGCGCCGCTGCACTCAAGCCCCATTATAATGGTGGCACTTAGTCTGGACCCCTCCCCTTCCAAAATCCTAGCTACGTCCCTGGTCACTCTATTCTGCTTTGGTCAGGCATCACCTGGAATAGTGTGTCCACGTCTGGGCACCACAATTCAAAAAGAATGTTGAGAAGTTGGAGTGTGTCCAGAGGAGGGCGACCAAAATGACGAAGGGCACCATGCCCTATGAGGAAAGACTTAGGGAGCTGGATATGTTTAGGCTGAAGAAGAGATGGTTAAGAGGCGATATGATAGCCCTGATTAATATTTAAATGTTACATTGATAATGGAGCAAGCTTGTTTTCTGCTGCTCCAGAAACATGGAACAATGGTTACAAGATACCGGAAAAGATATTCCACCTCAACATTAGGAGGAACTTCCCGACAGTAAGACCTGTTCGACAGTGGAACATACTCCCTTGGAGTATGGTGGAGTCTCCTTGTTTAGTGGTCTTTAAAGAGAGGCTAGATGGCTATCCTTCAGGGGTGCTTTGATTGTGAGTTCCAGCCTTGACAGACTGGCGATAAACGCTGGCCTCAGGGCAGAGTGGGAGCGTAGTGCCCACAAGAAGTATGCCCCGATGCTACCCTGACACTGCCATCACGCCGTGTGCCCCATCAAAGTGTCATGGTGCTCCTTTGGCACTGCATCCAGATGATACAGCACCAAAAGGAGTGGCAGTAGGTGACGCCACGGCGGCAAAGGCACCCTTTCCATGACACAGAAAGGAGCCGCTTTTTGCTCCTTTGTTTTTTTGCACCATGGAAATGCCAGATCGAGGCCACGGCATGTGGTTGCCATCCAGTCCAAGTGAACTGGATGGCCCTTTTAATCTCTTCCAACTCTATTATTCTACTAGTATCTGCCTGTTTGTTTTAAATTTGGTTTATGGCACATTTCTTCATGTAATCAGCCATCTTTGTGAGTTTCGGCTACATACAGACTTACTGCCTTAGTGAGAACTAAGGTGTTGTTTTCTCTGGCTAATAAGAATGCATAAGCATCTACATACAATGGAGCAGAGAGTTTTATTTTAACAAATTGGCAGAGAACTGGCACTTTTCCTTTTTTTCAAGTTGCCTGTGCACTAAAAAGGGCTATCATGATTCACGTAAGTATACAGGTTAGAATGAGAGTTTAAATTAAGCCCAGTAAGTATGGATAACAGTATCTTCAATGTCTTATGGATATATGAATATTGGTATCCTCAGATACAGTCAATCCTGCTGTTTGGAGAAAGATGTCCCCCACCATCCTCCAATAATCCATGGGAAAGTCTGTGTGCATGCTCTATTTTATCCTCTCCTCCTTCTGGGAATAACCTTTGTATTAAATGGACCATCATATATATGGGTCACATCTTCCTCTAGGTATATGATGCAGAGAAAATATCATCACCTTCTTCTGCATCACATGAACCATTTAATATGAACAGTAGTGGTAAACATCCCGTCAATATGGGATGAAAGATATTCAACATCTTACTTGAGTGGGAGAAAGACAGAAGTTTATACACAGGTATAGAGTAAGGAAATGAAATCTATATTTAATATTGCAAGAATTAAAAAGGCACTCTTAACAAGAAAAATGCCACAATAATTATGATGTAAGTCTGGCTTATTTCATTCCTGTAAATGAACTTTATCAGTGATTTTCTTCCTCCTCTATAAGAATACAGGTGTTTCTGTTCAGTTTTGAGGCTCTTTTGTTCTTGGTTACTGTATATTTGTGAGCATCTTTTGTCTTTGTTCAAGAAAATTTATTTGGTCAAAAAGCCCTATTGTTTTTCTGGGTAGAAGGAAAAACAGTAAGGGAGGAGGTGGTTGAACTAAATGCATATTTCCTGTGCAAAATATTTTTGCACAGCAAAGTCCCGAAATGCCAAGAATCTTGCAGTTGTTCTTTTTCTCAACAGAGAGCCTTAATTTCAAGACACCCTTTTCTAAAATGGAAATAGCAACAAGCATTTTTCATACACACACACACACACACACACACACACACACCAAAGAATTACACTTGTTTACAAATAACTGCAAACAATATTTATCTATCTTTTGGGGTTGCTAGGCATTGATGGGAGTCTCATTAGAATGAGAATTTCCATTTTGTTTTGAAACTGTTAAACTGTTTTGAAACAGTTAAAACAGCAATTTCAAACACTCAATGCCATGCAGAATAACAGTGTTTCGGATGTCCACCAGAAACTTAAAAGAGATGGGGTCAGCCTAACTTCTGTGGGTATGAAGTTCAACAGTTCCACAACCTAGCTCTGTTTTGTGTAACCACCAACCTAGTTTCACAATGTGTTAGATCATCTACTACAGTGGCATACCCTGGGGTTTGCTTCCAGGACTCTTCATGAATACCAAACTCCACGTATGCTCAAGTCCCATTAAATCCAATGGCATAGTAATGTGGTGTTCCTTATATAAAATATCAAAATCAAGGTTTTCTTTTTGGAATTTAGATATTTTTAAAATATTTTCAAGCCATGGATGGTACGATCTCTGGATTAAAAAAAAAAACATGGATACTAAGATCTGACTGTACAACAAAGGTCAGTTACTCAGCTCTCCTCAGGAAATAATGTTCATCCCAGTTTGATATATGGCAAATTTGTATTTGTGCAAGACTGAAATATAAACTCCCTAGTTTGAAAAAACTCACTACATTTAAAACTGGAGTCAAATCCCATTGAATTTGGGTCCAGATCAAAATGTAGACCACCCTTGCTGCTATGTAGAAATAATGCACTTTGAGACCACTTTAACTGCCGTGGCACAATCCTATGGAATCCTGGGATTTGTAGCACTCTTTGGCAGAGAAAGCTAAAGACTTTGTAAAATCAAAAATCCCAGGACTACGTAGGATGAAGTTGCATGAATTTACGGCAGTGTCAAAGAGGAGCATTATTTCTGCAATACAGAAGCAGACATAGCCTTCTCTCCCATTTTTTCCACTTCTCAAGATAACAAAGTGTCTTTTGGAGAACTTGGAGGGGAATAACAGGTGGCTGTGAGAAAAACAATGACACAGGAAAGTGCTTTCAAGACTCTACTGCTTCTTTCAGTATCCTTCAGTTAGCTGGCTAAATGGACTATGAGTTTGACTAGGTATAAAATAGCTTTTCATCTACTTACATTATATTAAATGTATTGGTTGGTTTACATTCTCTATGTTGGTCAACTTCCATTTGTTACAACTTATGACTAATTAACAAGTTGAACCTCTGGCAGACATGTGGCATTAAAATTCTCTGTTCACTTGCACTAATTTCTGTGTAAAAGAGAGGAGTACATAAATGGAAAGACATTTGAAATGACACTGGTTCCACTGGTTTGTGTATTATTTTTAATGTGAATAAAGTAAGTGACTAAAGTCTGCTTAGCAGTCTGGGATACAACACGAAAATCATGTTAGCAATATAATTTTTAAATGATTCTCTATATTTGGGGAGTGGGGGAAATGTAGAAATTCAATGATTTTTTAAAAAGCAAAGGCAGTTCCCTGTGTGAACGGAGAGTGTCACTGTTGGACAACAAGGGAACAACCATGGAATGGATTATCACTGAAGACTGCAGCAGTATATTTTTGCTGGTAAGAAAGAAGATTCAGTGGAAGGGTTTATTTAAAAGCTTCTCCAGAAATGAAAGCTCTCACTTCTTAAAACATAAGCTACTAAGAACTATTTCTACTATCCTACTGCAAAGTACTTGGAGTCTTGAACTGGTGAGTTGTGGAGAATAGGAGAGAAAAATCAATGAAAATGATGATGGAAATAAGGTACAGAGAGAGGATCAGGGAACTCAATTTCAGGCAAGTACTGTTTTCATTCATACTCTGGTCTGTCTTTTCCTGTATGATGTCTGAGCAGGTTCACTATTCAGTGCCAGAAGAAGCAGAGAAGGACTTCTTTGTGGGGAACCTTGCTAAAGATTTGGGGCTGGAGGTCAGAGACTTGACAAAACGCAAGCTTGGGATCTCTTCTGGAAAGCAGTACTTTGCTCTGAATGAACAGAATGGAAACCTGTATGTGAAGGATAGGATAGATCGAGAAGAGATTTGTGGAAAATCATCCATTTGTGTCTTAAAATTAGAAGTTCTGGCACATAATCCCTTGAATATTTTCCATATAAATATTTTTATTCAGGATGTGAATGATAATGCTCCCCACTTCCGGAAAGAAAATATTGACCTTAAAGTGAGTGAGTCTAATCTTCCTGGCGCTCGATTTGCCCTTGGAAATGCTGAAGACAAGGACATTGGAAACAACTCCCTCCAAGATTATAATCTTAGCCCAATTCCTTATTTCAAACTTGAAGTTAAAGAGACTAAAGATGGAGGCAAATATGCAGAATTAATATTACAGAAACAATTAGACAGGGAAACAGAACACACCCATTACATGATCCTTACAGCTATGGATGGAGGAGTTCCTAGAAAAACTGGGACTCTTAACATAAGAGTTAATGTAACTGATACTAACGATAATACACCAATTTTCTCCCAGGTAACCTATAAGGTAAGCCTAAAAGAGAATGCCCCCATTGGGGTGTCTGTGCTACAGGTTAAAGCCTCTGACAATGATGAAGGATCAAATGCTGAGATCACTTATACTTTCAGTGACATCCCAGAAGCAGCTGAGCAGAAATTCAAACTGGATTCCAGAGACGGAACAATTACACTTATGGAAAACTTAGATTTTGAGAACATAAAAAATTATGTGATGATAATACAAGCAAGTGATGGAGGAGGATTGCTGGCACATTGCAATGTGGAAATTGAAGTTCTTGATGAGAATGACAATGCTCCCGATGTGATCCTTACTTCCATTTCCAGCCCAATTCCTGAAGATCTTGCACCTGGAGCTGTGATTGCCCTCATTAAAGTACATGACAAGGATTCTGGAGAAAATGGGGAAGTCACTTGTCATCTTCAGGAATTTGTTCCTTTCCAGATTGTCTCATCTTCAGATGATTACTTCAAACTCCTCACGGATGGTCCCCTTGACAGAGAAAAGGCTTCAGAGTATAATATCACAATCACAGCCACAGACAAAGGCACACCTCCTCTGTCCACACACAAAACCATCTCCATACACATCTCAGATATCAACGATAACCCCCCAGCCTTTGAAAAACATTCTTATACTGCTTACATTCTAGAGAATAACCCTTCTGGAGTTTCCATTTTCCACATCAAGGCCTATGACCCAGATCTGGACCGCAATGCCCAAATCACTTACTCCATTTTCAGTAGCAATATTGAAGACTTACCTATTTCCTCCTATATCTCCATTAACTCTGAGACTGGAACAATCTATGCCCAACGCTCCTTTGACTATGAGCAATTGAGAGAGTTTCAGATTCAAGTGAAGGCCCAGGATGGAGGCTCTCCTCCTCTCAGTAGCAGTGCCACAGTGAGAGTGTGTGTCTTGGACAGGAATGATAACACCCCCCAGATTCTGTTCCCTTCCCAAGCAACTGAAGGTTCATTGGTCTTTGAGATGGTGCCTCGGTCAGCTGAGTCAGGCTATCTGGTGACAAAAGTGGTAGCAGTGGACGCTGACTCTGGACACAATTCGTGGCTCTCTTTCCATCTGCTACAGGCCACAGAGCCCTCCCTCTTCACCATTGGCTCCCACACAGGAGAGATTCAAATAGCGCGAGTGTTACTTGAGAGAGATGCTGTGAAGCAGAGGCTGGTCGTCATGGTGAAGGATAATGGGCATCCTCCTCTCTCAGCGACTGTGACTGTGAACCTGGTGTTTGCAGAGAACTTCCAGGAGGCCTTGCCAGAGATGAACTCGCCACCTAGTGATTTAGGGTCTCCATCTGATCTACAGTTTTACTTGGTGTTGGCTTTGGCTTTGGTGTCCTTCCTCTTCCTGGTGACGGTGACACTGACCATCATGATGAGATTCCAAAGGTCAAGGAACCCCACTTTCCTTCAGTGCTTTGTTCCTGACACTCACTCAAAGACTGGAGCCATATTCCCCCCAAATTATGAAGATGGGACTTTGCCTTACTCCTATCAGGTGTGTTTGTCCTCTGAATCCAGGAGAAATGAGTTTGCTTTCCTGCAGCCCAGTGTCCAAATAGCACAGAATATTCTTGGCAATGAAAAATCTGGAATATCTTTGATGGTCAGTGAAGGCAGCCATTTGAATTCTGAAATGGAACCTGAAGGCACGGTGAGTTTCCTTTTCTTTACACTTTGATATTTTACTGTTTTTTTGACTGAATTTAGTTTCTCCTTTTGAACTCCATAGTATTTCAACCCCATGTCTTTTGAAAAAATGTTGCTTCAAAAATAACATCTCCACCTTCAGGTCATTCAAGTGAACAAGCGAAATATAATTATTTGAGCACCACGCTTTCTATTTTACCTGGAAAACAGAGGAACACAAATACGTACAAAGTCTTATTCTTTAGACTTTCAGAAGTCTGAAGCATGAAAGGCTCATATTTATGCAATACAGTGTAATTGATTTCCGGATGACATTCTACAGGGCCTCTTTGGACCTTCCCTACCAAAACCTAAATGGAGATTTTGATTTGTCCTTCAGAGCAGCTTTTAAGGAAATAAACCTTCAACTTGTGATCATGCTTCCTATATACACTTTACTGGGTACTAAAAATATGACGTGATTTGGAGGTTCAGTGTTGTCGAGTCCAAGCTGTTGTCTCAGTTAGTATGAGAGGAGGAAATGAGGACAAGCTGTACATAATGTCTGTGGATATCTCTAGAAACATATGCCTGTGTGTCTGCCTTTGTAGGTATGAGTATCTATCTATCTATCTATTGTGTGGAGAATTACTGGAACCAATCAAAATTAGCTTCAAAACAGATGTACCGACTCCCAGCCCCGGCAGCCAGTAGGATGCCCCAGAGGACCAGGGCATCCCAAAGGGGCTTTCCACAAGCCCCACAAGAGGGGCTGGTAACTACAGTTCCCAGTGCTGGGAGCGGAAGGTCCGCCCCTTCCACTCCCTGCACCAATAGCGGGTAAGTCCGCCGAAGCAGAGGCTGCTGGGGCTTGGAGGCCCCAGCGGCGAAGGAGCTGGTGCGACATGGCCACCCCAGCAACCAGGCCAACCTGCTGAGTCGGGTGGCCTTATTTGTGTGTTTTCTTTCTTGGTTGGAGAGTAATATTTCTTAATTCCTTCAAAATGCTAAGGAATGTCAGCTTTCAGTCCAGCTTCAGCTGGAAGCTAAAGGAACCTTGCAGACCTGTGGTACCAAACAGGGACAGGGAAAAAAGCCACATGTGATTCTGAGGGTTGAAAAAAGGGACAACAGGTTGAAATGAGAAAATCCAAAAAGATCGCTTATAAGCCTGCCCAAACACCAAGATCTGCTTCTCCCATCTTCACATATTAGGGAAGTAGTGTCAGGGCAAAAGGTCTTTCAAGTAGTAGCATCTAGCACTTGGAAGAGCTTGCACTTCTGGTAGGTGGTTACCTAAACCATAATATTTTAGTTTCTAAACTAAGGCATCTGGACCTAGTAGCTAAAGACAGAGCAATACTTTTACTGACTGCTGTTTTTAAACAACTTATCTTCTTGAGGTTTTGTGTGTGTGTAGTTTAATGATGGTTTTATAATTTATCTTTTGAAACAACAGTTGCATTAGTATTGAAGAGTTATTTTAGATTGTTTTCGTGAGAACCTTTGGTCTCAGGAACAGGGTACACTAGACCTCCCCCACAGAGGGCAGAAAAAGCCTTTGGATTAAGAAATATGTTTATCTCAGATTCCCTGCCCTCACCTCCAAGACAACATGCCTTATCTCTGACAAGTGATGTCCTGTGACATTCTCTGACACTGGAACCTTTCATAATTCAAGTCCTGTGGGGTTGGGGAGAAGATCTGCTGGGTGTGTGCCAAATTACGGTGTGGAGAAGGAGTTTTATTGGATCAGTATTAACTTTAGTTACAGGTTCAAAACACATTGCAGAAATAATCAGGTTTGAGACTGCTTTCACTGCCCTGGCTCAATGCTAGGGAATTCTGGGAAGTGTAGTTTTGTGATACATTTACCCTTCTCTGTCTGGGAATTCTGCTGCCACAATAAACTACAATTACTAGGATTCCCTAGCCCTGAGCTGCAGCAATTAAAGTGGTCTCAAACTGGATTATTTCTGCAGTGTGTTTTGGACCTCAGACAATAGATTTTTAGTCAGCTATAACACTACCATCTTGCCAGAATTAGGTAGTTACCCAAGGTAGCTTCTTCTGGGATCCATCAAAAGTCAGCAAAGTATAATTAATTAATTAATTTTAAAAAGTGTTACTTTTTATAGCCAGAGAAAAAGAGAAGGTGCTTCTGAGATTCCCCCTCCCCTTCAGATGCCAAACTTAATTTAGTCTGCCTTGGTTATGCAACTTGATTTGTGTGGATGCAGTTCTTCTGCAGATGACACATGAAGAGCAAGAATATAATGTACATCACCAAATCAGTCAATATCAGTCATCAGATGTATCAATCTAGCTATGCTATGCATGCATATTTTAAAGAAGCATATTATTGATTCAGGGAAATGTAATTCAATGTACAGTCCTGCAATATGGCCCTATGGATGAATTGATTAGGTTGTGAATATAACTAAAATGATCATAATATAAGAAAAATAAAATTTGGTTTGTGTTTACAATGCCAACATGAAGCACCTGTAGTTTTTGGTTATAACTCTAGGTGTCACTGTTCACCAATCCAGCAGAGAAATGTATAGAGAGCTTCAACCAGCCATCTCTGCTGGTAAAATAGACAGGAACGAAACTAACAGATACCAGATAGACGAGACTTGGATTGATGGTTTAGGGAATAAAACGCTTTAAAGCCTCACAGAATCTGCTTTGAATCAGAACTGCAAGAGAATGGAAGAAAAACGCAGTCTTTGGAACTTCAGAGGAGGAATCCTGCACTGCCTTATCATGGTGTTCATTTGGAAGGCAATCTCTGGGCAAATTCGTTATTCCATTCCTGAAGAGATGCACAAAGGCTCTTTTGTGGGGAACATTGCAAATGATCTGGGAATGGACAGAAAGCAAGTTTCAGAGCATGGACTCCGCATTGTTACTAGTAAAGGTATGATCCAATATTTTGAACTGAATTTTCACAGTGGGCATTTACAGACCTCTGAGAGAATTGACAGAGAGGAAATTTGTGCAAAAGCAGAGATCTGTATCTTAAAGTTCCAAGTTATTGTTGAGAGCACGTTAAAGCTTTATGTCATTGAAGTAGAAATTTTAGATGTAAATGATAATGCCCCTTCTTTTCTGTCGATGGGATGGGAACTGAAAATCAGTGAAACATCTAACCCTGGATCACAATTCCCTCTCCTTGAAGCTCAAGATCCAGATCTGGGGACAAATTCTATCCAGGGCTATGAACTCACAGGAAGCAATCATTTTTCATTATTGGTGCAAAGAGAAGAAGATGGTGTAAGGCACACTAAAATGGTGTTGGAGAAAGCTCTAGACAGGGAGGTGCAATCAATTTATGATCTAATCCTGATAGCTACCGATGGAGGTGATCCAATCAGATCTGGCACATTACAAATCCACATCACTGTTCTTGACTCAAATGACAATGCACCCATTTTCAGCCAATCAGCCTATGAGGTGAATGTCAATGAGAACATTCCCAGATGGTCCACGATTGCTACAGTAAAAGCCACAGATCTGGATGAGGGAATCAATGCAGAAATGAAATATTCTTTCCAAAAAATCACCAAAAGAATATCCCAGATTTTTCTGTTGAATTCCACAACTGGAGAAATTACCCTAGCAGGGAACCTTGACTATGAAGAATCATCCTTATATGAATTTGAAGTACAAGCCACAGATGGGGGTGGGCTGAGTGACAGAACAAAGGTTGTGATCTTTGTTACAGACTTAAATGATAATGCACCAGAATTAACAGTGACATTTGTAATCGGTTCTGTCTCTGAGAACTCACCAACAGGAACTATTGTTGCCATTTTGAATGTACAAGATAAAGATTCAGGAGTCAATGGGCAGGTTACATGTTCAGTTCCCAGCACCCTACCATTTCTGCTAAAGCAAACACAAGACGATTTTTATACATTAGTGACAGAGAGAATCCTTGACAGAGAAGAAGTGGCATCTTACAATATTACCATTACAGCAAATGATAAAGGGACTCCTACACTCTCTACCTTTGAGATTATTTCTATGCAGGTGGAAGACACAAACGATAACCCTCCGATATTTGTGAAATCATCATACACCTCTTATCTTCTAGAGAATAATCCAAGAGGAACTTCCATCTTTTCCCTAAAAGCAAATGACCCGGACTGGGAAGAGAATGCCAGAATATTCTATTCCATTATTGATGATCAAATAAGGAAATCACTCCTGTCCTCTTACCTCTCCATTAACTCTGAGACTGGGATTGTTTATGCCTTAGACTCCTTTAATTATGAAGAGATCCAGGAAATTCAGTTCTGGGTGAAGGCCCAAGATGGAGGCTCCCCACCACTCAGCTCCAATATCTCAGTGACACTCTTCATCCTGGATCAGAATGACAATGCTCCGGAAATCCTCTACCCTTCTCCTCCCACCGATGGCTCTACTGGGATAGAGCTGGCCCCTCGCTCCTCTGAACCAGGATACCTGGTCACTAAGGTGGTGGCAGTGGATGCAGATTCTGGCCAGAACGCCTGGCTCTCCTACCAGCTGACCAAGGCCACAGAGCCAGGGCTCTTCACTCTGGGACTCCACACTGGAGAGATCAGGACAGCCCGCTTCCTTCTGGAGAAAGATGCCCTCAAGCAAAGCCTAGTTATCTTGGTGAAGGACAATGGGCAGCCCCCTTTGTCTGCCTCTGTCACAGTCACTGTGGTGCTGGCTGACAGCATCCCTGAAATGCTCTCAGATCTCATCAGCATTTCAGCTCCTATAGATCCTCCTTCAGATCTCACCTTCTATTTGGTGGTTGCAGTGGCTTTTGTATCCTGCTTATTCTTGACCTTCCTTCTTGTGTTAATGGCCATCAAATTGTACAGATGGAGAAATTCTCAGCTGTCTCAGTCTGGTAATGTTAACTTCAGTGGTGTTCCAGTTTCACAGTTTGTGGGGATTGATGGAGTCCGGGCCTTTCTTCAGTCTTACTGCCATGAGTTTTCTCTAACCAATGATTCTAGGAAAAGCAAGTTTGATACTTCTAAGATAATTTATTCAGGTTCTCCAAGCAAAGAACAGAACTCTGATTTAAAAAACCCTATCCTATCTGGGGAAGATGTATGCTTGAATAATGGTGATCTAATACAGGTGAGCAAATAATCAAATTTAAAAGATTTTCATTTCATGTTTTATATTTCTTTCAATATGAGAATATAGTTCCCATGTGTCTGATCTAATTATAATCAAGGCAAGGTACGGTGGGCCATTGTTATCCATTAGGGTTTGGTTCCATGATTTCCGGCGGATATCAAAATCCCTGGTGGCTGAAGTCCCATTAAATACAACGGGATAGTAAAATGGTGTCCTTTATATAAAATGGAAAATCAAGATATGGTTTTTGGAACTGATTTATTTTTAAAATATCTTTAAACCTTGGTGCTTGAATCCATGGATAACAAATTGGTGGATATGGAGGGCAGACTGTAATAACTTTTGATGCATGAGACTTTCTTTGACTATATTAGCACCCATTTATTTTGAGATAATTTTTCCATCTGTCTGTTGTCGGTAGTGATTCTGGAAACAACGTGTTATTTTAGTTGGAAAGATATTCTACAAGTAGCCTTCATTAGGAATGGAGAATGTGTGCTCTTCCAGATATTTTTGAACTGCCACTCTCCTCAGCTGTAAGTAGCATAGCCAGTGGTGGGAACCAATGGGAGTTGTGGCATTGCAAGGAATTTAAGCTTTGCCTGGGATATTATTCTTGTTTTTCCCTCTTTCTTTTCTTCATTGGTCTACTAGGATCACAAAAAACCTGATGTTTAAGTATAAAGCTCCCACATCATTAAAATAGTTCATTTGTTGTTGTTATTTCATAGAATGTACCAGACATATTTGCAACAAATGCAGATTTTGGTTTCCTTTATACAAGTCTCTTGGTTTTGCTGTTGGTTCAGTATCATAATGATATTGGCATATTTGTAGCATTAAGAGCATTCCCAGAATTAATGCGGAACACCATTTGCAGACTGTGTTGAGGTGGAGTGAGGCAGACATCATCTTCTCCGGACCGATAAACATTTGCATTTCCAGGAGCCTACAAAGTTTTTACAGGTTCTGAAGAAAAGCAGAAAACTAGCCAATCAGGTTCAACCCAGTCAGATGTAAAGTGGGACTGGAGAAGCCAAAAGCATCATAAGAAGCTTGGGTGCTCCCTTGACCAAGCACCTTGCCTGAGCATGATTTGCTAATGGCAATTCCCTAGTGACATTTTTATTTTAATTCTCTTCTCTTCATAATGATTGGACACAGGGACAACAAATATATAAATATGCATAGAAGTATTTTAATTTCTCAAAAATCCACTTAATTTTGGAGTAATATTTTATCTAGTGCAATGACAGAGGTGTTTAATTTCAAATTACTGTACATCACCTGATTTTCATATTCCTCAAGGAATAGCAATAGCAAGTACATTTTTACATTTCTTCAGTATCAGTGAACTAGCACTCCCTAAACAATTTACAATGTGTAAATTGTACACAAGCTGGGTACTCATTTTACTGATCTATGAAAGGATGGAAGTCCGAGTGGATGGTGGAACCCTCCTCTAGGATCAAACAAACAACGTTGTGGCTGCAGTAGCATCATTTAACCGTTGTGCCATCAGGGCCCTATATCAAACTATAACAGAGCTAATAGTGACATTGTGGGCAATGAAATCTACTTTCCTTCTTGTCTAAGATATTCTATTCATGTATTTTATCACTTTCTGTGCCATCACCACCACCACCCCACCCCCCAAAGAATAATACGCTGCTTACTGGTAAAACTGTGTTACATTTGAAATGTTGAAACCATAGGAACTAATGAAAATTCTAACTGAAAGATGTGAAAATTCTAACTGAAAGACTTATATCAGTTGGTCTTCTTGACAGTTAGAAGTTCGGTCATCTCATGTGACCTTTGATACCAGTCCTACTGAGTTAAGCAAAAATAATGTAAAGGTAAGTGGATATAGTATTGTTTCCCATCCATGTTAAGAACAAATACTAAGATATGAAGAAGCAAACAGCACATTATATCACCACACGTGTTCCTATTATTGGGGAAATGGCTGCTTTTGGGATGGTTTAGCAATGTTTTAGCAACGGTAAGCCTCCATGGGATAATTTCCTAGGACCCAGAACAATTGATGCAAGGTACAGGAAAAGAGATTCCACCTAAACATTAGAAGGAACTTCCTGACAGTAAGAGCTGTTTAACAGTGGAACGCACTCCCTCGGAGTGTGGCCGAGTCTCCTTCTTTGGAGGTTTTTAAACAGAGGCTGGATGGCCTCTGTTGTGGGTGCTTTGATTGTGATTTCCTCCATGGCAGTGGGTTAGACTGGCTGGCCCTTGGGGTCTCTTCCAACTCTAGGATTCTAGGAAGATTATGATTATGCTCTTTCATTTTCATAACTACTTCTAGTAAAAATACTTTTTCTCTCTCCTTCCCTGTCTTTATTCCTCCGTACATGCATGTGCACACATACACAGAGTCATGTGCACAAATTAACTCGGGTAAACGTGTAAAAACTAATGTACTTTATTAATCTATTCAGTAGGGTAGCACTATTGATTTGTACAACTGAAAGTGGCTATGGAATGCTTTTTAACTACCTAATTCACTATACTAGCTGCACCTGATATGAAAAGGATATTTAAAAGGGCATTTTTTAAAAGTTTTTTTTACATGCTGAGGAACTGGGATATTTGCTTTGCCGTCTGGCTGAGAGTAGCAAGAGACACTGTGCAAATGTTACCTAGGTTGATATTGATATTGATGGATTCATTTATGGTTTCAATTACAGTACATGTAAATTTGACTGGTAGACCTTATCCTTAAGATGTGTTTCACAACAGGCTCTATGCAAAATGAACCCAAAAGAGCTACTTTCTGGGGGGGGGGGGGATATCACTCTGTTCTGAACTTCCACATTTCATTTCAGAGGCTGACGTAAATGTAAATTTGCTTTTTAAAAAAATCTTTTCATAAACCTGCTTTCAATAAGGAAACAAAAAGATAAATACAGAAATCTAAAAACTTTGTTCAAGCAGTACCCAAAGTAGGTGATAGAAGAGATTTAATATCTTGCTGTAGTCTTTCTTTGTTCCCACTGATAACATACCAAGTTTGATGCCTCTCAGATCAGGCATGTGGATTCATACTGGCAAAATGCAATATGACCTGCTGACAGACAGACAAACAGAAACACTTATACTAAGTTATAGTACAGACATAGTTGGAGTTCTGAAAAGTATCTTGTGCTCATGTGGCATTTTAAAAACTCTCTTGAATTATGATGTAATGCTTATTTTCACATGTAGAGTAAATGATGTACGTGTCCTATTACTTCTGTACTTCTGTACTGCTGCCACTGCTCTGCTTTTACTCTTACAGAGTATCACTCATTTTGCCATGAGACTTGTTATCATTTGCTACTACCCTTCCTGCAATCATGTGTACTTATAATATAGCATTATTATAGAGGGGAGCAACTGAGCTACTATTCAATGAAGAAAGAACAGTTCCTAGTTTCACATGCTTTTTCCTTAGTGTTGTTCACACCACTTCTCTATCTGGATAGAAATATGTGATCATGTAATGGTGACAGCTGTTCTTATTTAAACACAAAACGTAAACAAACAAACATAAACCTCACTTAGCTTAGTCGCCCAAAGTCCAGGCTCAGTAGCCCTGTTGATTGTTTCCTTCTCCAAAAGGCAGTGGATAAGACTGCCCACATTTGTGAGCCATGTGCAATGTGTCCCATGTGAAACATGTCTGTTGATTTAATCAGGACATAAATGAATTCTCTTCTACAGATGAAATGCTATGCAAAGATAAACATGAAAGCAAATTTTGACAGAAATCTTTTCAATACTTTCAATGCTAGACAGGGAAGAGCAGTCAGTTTATGATCTAATACTGACAGCTACGAATGGTGGTAATCCAGTTAGGTCAAGCACTGTGCTAGTTCAAGTAATTGTTCTCGATGCAAATGACAATTCAACAGTTTTTAACCAACTTGTCTATAAAGTCACTGTCAAGAAAGATATTCCCAAAGGATCCACACTCTGTACAGTAAGCGCAACTGATCTGGATGAAGGAAGCAATGGAGAAGTAAACTATTCTTTCAGAAATATTGAGGAAGCAGCAACCCAAATATTTCACTTAAATTCTGCTACAGGTGAAATAACACTGACAAAGAACCTTGACTATGAGGAATCACCCTTGTATGAGTTTCCAGTGGAAGCAGAGGATGAGGGAGGTTTGTCTGACAGAGCAAAAGTAATTATAACAGTTACTGATGTGAATGACAATGCACCCCAAGTAGAAGTATCTTCTCATATTAACTTTGTTTCTGAGGATTCACCACCAGGGACAGTAGTTGCCCTTCTAAAAATACAAGATCAAGATTCAGAAACAAATGGGAAAGTCTTCTGCTCCATTGACACTAGTCTCCCTTTTCAGTTGAAAAAATCTTACAATAATTATTACAGTTTGATGACAGAGAGACCTCTGGATAGAGAGCAAGCAGCATATTATAATATCAGCATTACAGTCACTGATCACGGGGTGCCTCCACTTTCTACAAATTGCACAGTCTCACTCCAGATTTTAGATATAAATGACAACCACCCAATTTTCGCAGAATCAGCCTATACCTCCTATATTATGGAGAATAACCAAAGAGGGGCCTCCATCTTTTCCCTAAAAGCAAATGATCCAGACTGGGAAGAGAATGCCAGAATATGCTATTCTATCACTGAAAGTGAAATAGGGGATTCTCCCCTCTCTTCCTACCTGTCCATTAACTCTGAGACTGGAGATGTCTATGCCTTGAACTCTTTTGATTATGAAGAGATCCAAGAGATTCAGTTCCAGGTCAAGGCACAAGATGGAGGCTCCCCACCACTCAGCTCCAGTGTCTCAGTGACTCTCTTCATCCTGGATCAGAATGACAATGCTCCAGAAATCCTCTACCCTTCTCCTCCCACCGATGGCTCCACTGGGATAGAGCTGGCCCCTCACTCCTCTGAGCCAGGATACCTGGTCACTAAAGTGGTGGCAGTGGATGCGGATTCTGGCCAGAATGCCTGGCTCTCCTACCAACTGACCAAGGCCACAGAGCCAGGGCTCTTTAATCTGGGACTCCACACTGGAGAGATCAGGACAGTCCGGTTCCTTCTGGAGAAAGATGCCCTCAAGCAAAGCCTGGTGGTCTTAGTGAAGGACAATGGGCAGCCCCCTCTCTCTGCCTATGTCACAGTCACTGTGGTGCTGGCTGACAGCATCCCTGATATGCTCTCTGATCTCACCAGCATCTCAGCTCCTGTAGATCCTCCTTCAGATCTCACCTTTTATCTGGTCGTTTCAGTGGCTTTTGTGTCCTGCTTGTTTTTGATGTTTCTCCTTGTGTTACTGGCCGTCAGGCTGCACAGATGGAGAAATTCTAATCTGTTTGAATCTGGAAAAGTTACATGCAGTGGTGTTCCTATTTCCCAGTTTGTGGGGATTGATGGAGTCCAAGCCTTTCTTCAGTCTTATTGCCATGACGTTTCCCTGACCACAGACTCAAGGAAGAGCAAAACTAAACTTTCAAAGGAAGTTCCCTCCAATACGTTAACTAATCAGCAGGTGAAGCACAACATCCTTATTGCTGAAGACTTTGATTCTGAAAATCTGTCTTTTAATCAGGTGAGCTACTGGGTTTTGAATTTTTGAGTTACCTCTGTCTCTTAAGCTCAAGGTAGACAGTTAATTTATAGTAAGCTTTTATTTTTCTAAAGTTTGGCTTACATTATGTATTCCTAGTTCTTTTCCGTGGTCTTTGATACTACACTATGTTAGGATTAATCTAGAAGAAAATATGTTATTTTAATATCCTGATTGTCTTGTGTGGCACTCAAAATTCAAAGTAGCCCTTTCTGTATAACTGTAGTTCAGCTGAGATCATGAGCATCCTCTTGTGTTTCCAATGTCAGCATCTTGTGTGAAGGTAGTTTCCACTAGAGGTATTTTATTTGGAATAATAAAACTGTAAACAGTTGTATGGCAGCTTACAGAATAACATACTTGTTCCCCATCTTCATTTGTAAATTACAAACCTCTTCATTAGATGCATGCAGTATAGTCATTCATATCATTATCCACTCACCTTGGCTTTAGGCAACATATTTCCTCCTGCATTGTCACCCAACAACCATTGTTAAAATTGAATTGATCACATCATCTCCACATCCACAAATTGTTGTATTCCTATGGACAGTCTCCTGCAGATACTGCTTATATAGGTCTGTATCTGGACTTTCCATTCTACCCCATGCATCTGACGAAGTAGACTCAAGTCTACATAATTAACTGCTCTTTCAGTTAATTGAAAGGTGCTACAAGATCCCTTTACATACTTAAATATTCAGTACACAAAGTGTGCATGATTAGGAAGGAATTGATTGTTGGCTGTGAGGTCAGAACAAAATGCAAAGCAGAAAGTTCTGTGCTGTGTGTGTGCGTGTGCTGGAAACATAGACATAAGAAAAAGTATATGTTTCTGGTGAAGGTGATCTGTAACTTTGCTTTTTTCTGATATATAGCTTTGTTGGTTTGTTTTTGTTCATACATTAATTTGAATAAGCAATTTGCTTATTTGTTTTTCAAGAATCTAATTCCTCCCATTTCTCACATTTAGACCAGCTCAGGGCTTGTCTAAGTGTTTCCACTGATAGGGAGGTGGTACAGAACTGGTAGTAGATTTGGGATGCTGTGTTTCCAATGTCTACCACAGCCTGCCCAAGGTCTGCTCTCCCTTCTTTCACCACTCCTGACATGAGAGATCTAAGGAGGTTAATGCTGTAGACCATTCCATGGTGACACGGAACTGGATCTCATTCATAGAACTGATAACCTCTTCCAAGCTTGGCACTTCAGTTGTGGAGATCTGATCTTTCCATACCAGAGATTATAGGACTGAATCCACAGTTATCATTAGCTGGCAGTACATGTAGTAAATTTTGATTTTGTTTGTCTGTACATATGGCATAGTGTTCCGGGTTTGATGTGCACACCATAGCTGCATATTCAGTGAGTACAATTGTTTTCATGCAGAAGGTCCCAGTTCAGTTGTTCTTATCTCCAGCTGAAAATATTTCATTGTGTATTGCTAAGGAGGCTCTCCACTATAGTCCTTGGAGAGCTACTGCCAATCAGAATAAACAATGTTGGGCTGGATATGCAAATAGTCTGTTTTTAGTATAAGGCAGATCACACTGTAGAATGTCTTCCAAGATTACAAAAACTTAAAACAATTTTAGAAACTAAAAAGCATTTGTAGAAAATATTTGAAGAGCTGTTCTGAAAAGACCGTCTATCTCCAATATGGGAAATAATGATGATAAATTAAGCACTTGATTGGATAATCTCCCACCAATCTTTAATAAGAAATTATGTGTACTTAAAATCAAATGAAAACTGATACATGCTTTACTTCATCATTCAGTGTCATAGGGAGGAAAATTTAAATTTCATCTACTGCAATTACTCAGGTGAGCTTCAGACCACTGCTGTTAGCCAAGACTCAGATGATATCCGATCTGTAGAGTTAAGTTTCCAGCACTTAAAATAATCTAGAAAATGGCATCTTCTTCATGGGTTTATAAGTGAGGAATTGACAGCAATGTTGAAATAAGAATTCTTGATGGGAACAACAATTACCGTGAAATAAATCTGTTTTCCTTGTTCAGCCCACTCTCTGAAGTTACTGGATTTGATATCTTAATTGTTCTAATCAATGAAACTGACAAAGGTACTGGAGATAATGGAAAGATTACCTGTTATTTACAAGGTGATTTACACTTCAGGATTCTTCTTTGTAGTAATAATTACTACAAACCTCTGTCTGACTGTCCCCTGGAAAGAGAAAAGACTCCAAACTATATTACCATAATCACAGCCTTGAGAAAGAAACTCTTCCTCTTTCTACATACAAACCCATCTCCCAACAGATTTCAGATCTCAATATCACTTTTTATGCTTTTAAGAAATTTTCCTACAGTATCTACATGCCAGAAAACAACCTTCTGGTTCCTCCTTTTTAGCATGAAAACATCAACCAGACACATTGATCATGTACTCCATGTTCAGCAGCAACATTCAAGACCTTCCCATGTCTTCCTATATCTCCATTAACTCTGAGACTGGCACCATCTATCCCCAACAATCCTTTGACTATGGACAATTCAAAGGGTCTGTAATGAAAGTGAAGACCCAAGATGAGAGATCTCCCCTCTTAGCAGCAGTGTCACACCCAGGGTTTTTATTCTGGATCATCTGAATGATAATATAATCTAGATTTTGTACCCTGCACAAGTTACAGAAGGCACAACGTTGTTATTAGCCAACCTGGGCTATCTGGTCATGAAGGTGGTGACTGTAGATACAGAATCTGGGCACAATGCCTACCATGTCGTCCAGGTGATGTTCTTCACCACTGACCCCACATTGGGAAGATAGGACATCATGGTGCTTTGTGGAGACTGATTCTGTAAGCTTGGTGACAGATCATGGTGACTGTTTGCCCTCTGCGTCAATAACACTGAAGCAGTGTTTATTGAGAACTACCACTAAACTCTTCCTAAAATTAAAAACCTGTCCAGTGACTTAAAAGATCCGTGTGGCTTTCAATTTTATTGCAAACTCTCTTCATGATACTCATGGTGTGTTTAGAACAGCAGTTCTCAACCACGACCCCTTTGGGGGTCGAACAACCCTTTCACAGGGGTCGCCCAAGACCATCGGAAAACTCATATTTCTGATGGTCTTAGGAACTGAGACCATTGGTTGGGGGTCACCACAACATGAGGAACTGTATTAAAGGGTCACGGCATTAGGAAGATTGAGAACCACTGGTTTGGAGTGTGTTACTTATTTACATAAATTATTTTCTTCCACTGTTATCAGGTACAATTTACATGAGTTGTTATTGCTATGAATACATATTTAATACAGGAGGGATTTCTATGGCTATGTGCCATATTCCTCAGGCGATATATCACATTTAATGAAAGTAATGTCCACAGCATTATATATGGATAGTGTGCTTGTGTTTTCTTAAAACAATCCAAATAGAAATTGTATTTCTTTAGTATTATAGTGCTCCTGATGTTATAAATTATTCAGATGAAAGCAGCAATCCAAAGAATGTACTGCAAGAAAATATAATTTGATTACAAATAGTTCACTGTAAACAGTCTATCAACTGGGTTTTTAAACTCCATTTTTAACTTTTAAAAGTCAGCAATTTAAAAGCAGGGTTTGGAGCTGACAGGATTCAGTCTTAGTCCGATTGGTCATTGAACAAATTCTTACTTATTCCAATGAATCAACAAGACTATATTCTGGTACCTCAGATGTACTGGACAGATTGATACTCTAGGTGTCACTGTTCACTAGTATGAGAAAGAAACATACAAAAAAGATTCAGCTTACCCAACCCTGCCTTTCTGTGGAAAGAACAGAGTCTGATTCTCTCTGAAAGCATACTGACAGAGCTTTGTCAGCTTGCAATGAGGCTTGCTGAACAGGAGAGTTAATATCTGCTGAAACAGAATTAAGAATCTCTATATATGAGACACAATGAAAACAGTAGTTAGTCTGAGATGTTGTAAGGATCAAGCTTTGTTCAGTTTTCTGATGCTAGCTGCTTGGGAGTTAGTTACTGGGCAGATCCATTATTCAATTCCAGAGGAAATGCAGAAAGGGTCTTCAGTAGGAAATGTTGCTAAAGATCTGGGACTGGATGTAAAAAATCTCTCTGTCCAAGGACTTCGCATTCTCTCTGCTCATCATGAAATTCAGTATTTTGATCTGAATCTCCGTAGTGGACATCTACATACAAGGGAACGAATAGACAGAGAAAAGATCTGCAACGGAGGTGGTAAGTGCCTGTTATATTTCCAGATTGTAATGGACAGTAAAATGAAGCTTTATGGTGTTGAAGTAGAAATCCAAGATATAAATGATAATGCTCCCTATTTTGCACCTGAAGAACAAAAATTGAAAATCAGTGAGACATCTACAATAGGATCTCAGTTTCCTCTTCCTGAAGCTCAAGATCCAGATGAGGGCATAAATTCAGTGCAGAACTACAAACTCACAGGCAGTAGCTATTTTTCTCTGGACGTTCAAATTGGAGAAAATGGTGCTAGACATGTTGGCCTGGTGTTGGAAAGATCTCTGGACAGAGAGGAGAACTCATTTCATGACCTAATCCTTACTGCAACTGATGGAGGTAATCCTATCAGATCTGGCTCAGTGCGAATTCAAGTCGTTGTTTTAGACGCAAATGACAACGCACCAGTTTTTAGTAAACCTGTCTATGAAGTTAAAGTCAAAGAGAGCATCCCAAAGGGATCTACTGTGTGTACAGTGAAGGCCATTGATCTGGATGAGGGAATCAATGGAGAGATAAAATATTCCTTCAGAAAAATTGAAGAAACAGCGTCCCAGACATTTATCTTAGATTCTGTGAAAGGAGAGATATCACTTGCAAGGAACCTTGATTATGAGGAATCACCCTTGTATGAGTTTGATGTGCAAGCAGAGGATGGAGGAGGATTATCGGAGAGAGCCAAAGTATTGATAATAGTTACTGATGTAAATGACAATGCACCCAAGGTAGAGATAGCTTCCCATATCAATTCCATTCATGAAGATTCACCACCAGGAACAATTATTGCAATTTTGAGAGCACAAGACAAAGATTCTGGGAACAATGGGGAAGTCACATATTCTATTGACGCAAGAATCCCATTCCAATTAAAGAAAGTTGTGGATAATTTTTACAATTTGGTGACAACCAGAATCCTGGACAGAGAGCAAGTGGCATTCTACAACATCACTGTTGTAGTCACAGATCATGGGACACCTCCATTTTCTACAAGTACTTTCATTCCACTCCAGATTCTAGATACCAACGATAATCCCCCCCACTTCATGCATTCAGTTAATTTTTTCTACATAATGGAGAATAATCCAAGGGGGTCTTCTGTATTCTCACTACAGGCAGATGATCCAGATTGGGGAGAGAACTCAAAAATAATGTATTCCATAATTGAAGAAGATACCAGAGACCCCTTCATTTCCTCCTACCTGTCCATTAACTCTGAGACTGGAGTTGTCTATGCCTTGAACTCTGTTGATTATGAAGAGATCCGGGAAATTCAGTTCCAGGTCAAGGCCCAGGATGGGGGATCCCCACCACTCAGCTCCAATGTTTCAGTAACCCTCTTCATCCTGGATCAGAATGATAATGCTCCAGAAATCCTCTACCCTTCCCCTCCCACCGATGGCTCCACTGGGATAGAGCTGGCCCCTCGCTCCTCTGAACCAGGATACCTGGTCACTAAGGTGGTGGCAGTGGATGCGGATTCCGGCCAGAATGCCTGGCTCTCCTACCAGCTGACCAAGGCCACAGAGCCAGGGCTCTTCACTTTGGGACTCCACACTGGAGAGATCAAGACAGCCCGGTTCCTTCTGGAGAAAGATGCTCCCAAGCAAAGCCTGGTGGTTTTAGTGAAGGACAATGGGCAGCCTCCTTTGTCTGCCTCTGTGACGGTTACTGTGGTGCTGGCTGACAGCATCCCAGACATGCTCTCAGATCTGAGCAGCCTCTCAGCTACTATAGATCCCTCTTCAGATCTCACGTTCTACCTGGTGGTTGCAGTGACTTTTGTCTCCTGCTTGTTCTTGACATTCCTCCTAGTATTGCTAGCCATCAAGTTCTACAGATGGAAACATTCACAGCTGTTTGAGTCAGGAAGTGTTAACTTCAATGGTGTTCCTGTTTCACAGTTTGTGGGGATTGATGGAGTCCGAGCATTTCTTCAGTCTTATTGCCATGAGGTTTCTTTAACCACCGACTCAAGGAAAAGCCATTGCAGTTTTCCAAAAGTGAACTATTCAGATTCACCAATCATTGACCAGAGCTGTGAGATAAAAGATCCCATCATTGTTCCTCAGCATCTTAATAACTGTAATGTGGATCCAGTCAGTCCCCAGGTGAGTTACATTTGTTTACATATCATAGTAATAACAAGCTGACACTGTTTTCTCTTTTTAAAGTGAAAGTAAAAGCCTTGAACATTTATTTCCAAGTAAGTATATTTAGAATTACTGCCACTTATATAAATGGAGGAGGTAAAGATTTTGTAACAGACTCAGTTGTCATGGTTATTTCTTAGCCTAAATAATGCTGTTAATGTGTTTTCACTTCTAACTAGTGGCTTCCGTATCAGTCAGGTGATATATCTGCTCCTGGTTGTAGCAGACTTTCAAGGAGCAATCTAAAAAGTTGAACCCTATCTCCAAACTGTAATGGATATATAGATAATCCTTTGTAGTTTAAACCATCCCAATGGCATGGAAACTCATATGTTTACATACTGTTTTTGTGCCTATGATATGGAAGCTGTGATCTATATTTTGATGTGATATTTTTAATCCCAATGGGCATCCCATCTACCTGGATGTAAGCAAAATCATATGCAGATTCAGATATTAGATTGGCTGGATTGGGTTTGCTGCATGTACATCAGCTCTGAGGGGACTGGTCCACACATAATGTTTTTAAACTGTATATTCAGTATGGAAAAGGGTAATCTTGATCCTATGTAATGAAAACAGTGGTTCTGATGTTTCCATAATGTTCATTATTCACCACAGAAAGACACATATTTGAAAGAGAAAGGGTGAGTTTGATGCCATATTATATTTTCTAGGATACAGAGTAGGATAACTACTGCTCATTATAAATTCATCTATCATTTATCAAAAAGAAACTGGATGTTTTATATTAACAGGGTTAATCGCTTGGCTTCAAGCTACATATCTGAAATGAAGAGCTACTTAAGTGACCAAAGGATATTTAACAGCAAGGTGAGGATGAGATGCAAGCTAGAGAGGCAACTGATACAGGCAAAGTACTGGACAAAGATAATAGAAGATCTATAGGAAGGTGGGACAAAGTTGATGGTAGTATAAATATATGAAATTAACTGATATATTTGGGAGGGGGTGTATTTGGATGGAAAATAGAGGAGCTGAGAGAACCTGATAGGCATACAAAAAAAAAGATTCATTTGTTTTAAGCATGGGAAGTTGTTTATGAAAAGGGTAATGGAATACCAGAGGCCTTGAGAAGCAGGGCATTTCTGTACTCAGGGGCAATATTCATGGAGAAGAACAAGAAATGCTTGAGTTACCCAGAAGTACTCCATATTACTAGACAAATCTTTAGTGCCAGTTCTTTAGTATTAATATGTCTCAGTAGCATTAGACTATCACTCCAGTTTTATGCAATTTGTGCCTTCCTTACTTCTTTTCATATTGTAAAAGCTGCACACTCTATCCTATTCATTATTCTGTATCCAGGGCTGGAATCTTTCTGCTATAGGCCTTAACCTTTTGACATGACTTTTCTACAGGTTTGCACCATCAGCCGAGGAACAGTGTTTGCAATATAGACGGACAGAGCGGCCACAATTCCCTTGTTTTTTGTGATAGTCTCTTGGCTACTCTTTTTTTTTTTTTTACTTTTTTTTTCTCAATCATTTCACAATTATAAAACATTAGCTTCAACACAAAATATATACATAAGGAAACACGTTATCTAACATCCTTTTGAATTTAGGGTCTCGCAAGAAATGTAAAAGATTTCCTAAGCCTAGCAAATAATAAATACTTGTTATATATACACTAATTACTTCTTTAAGTCATCACAATAGTTGATTCTATCCAATCCATTGTTACCTAACTTATTCTCTTATCTATAACAAATTAACAAGCTTAATGAAGTCATAACTATTCGCTTTCTTCCCCTTACTGAATGGGGTCTCTTGGACTAATAGTTTCTTTACTTGTTTCTATATTTAGTTACTGCTTTCTTTCCCTTTCTCCCATTTCTGGTTACACATTTCAAGAACAGGGGACCACTCTTCCTCTGTTCGCTCAATGTCTCTATTGTTCAAAAGAGCTGTCAAATGGTCCATATTTCTCATTTCTAATACCTTCAATAGCCAGTCGTCCACACTCGGCATATCTGTATCCTTCCACTTTTGTGCCAACACCAGTCTAGCCACAGTAATCAAATACAGTAAAATTCGCCAATGTTTCCTTTCAATCTGTGACGGCAGCTTATTAAGCATGTTTAATAAGTAAATTTCAGGTCTTAATTTGAATGTTACTTGAAATGTTTTCTACTAATTTTAGGAGGCAATGCTGGAGGTGGGCAGTGAACTATTTGGCACTATTTGGCAACAGTTTGGGGGGTTCAGGGGCTGTGACTTGTAGATTCCATTAAGAGTCTCCCACATTTTGTTGAAGATGTCAAATACTTGCTGAGGGACAAAGTCTTTAAGTTTTAGAAATGGCAGAGTTGAGCAGAATGGAAGATAAGGGCTGGGAGGAGTCGGGAATATAGAAGGATAACTGTTTTCATAGCATACATCTGTTACATCTGGTATAAGTATAAGAATAGTAACAGTGCACACTGGTATGTTCTGAATCTTCATTGTTAGATGGAAGTAATATTTTTACATGGTGTTTTATTTCTTTATTTTGTTCTTTTTACCATTCCATCATCTGCAAACTTTGAGTGTATGACTAGCATTATTATGTGCTTGTTCAGCCAATAAGCCCAATGTATGAACACTTCAAAGACCAATAGTGTGATCATGATATCTACAGAGGTATGAAGAGAAAGTAATTCTTCCACTTATTTCCACTTGTGTTTTTTTAAAAAACTGTTTTTTCTTTTAAAAGGGTGATTGTATGTGAAAAAAAAATAGTATCCAGAGATAAAAGGATAAAACTTTATTCCCATCATTTAATAGACAATGGCAATTTAGTCAAAAGTATTACATAGGCCATTTGATAAATGTTGGTGGGAGATTATTTGTGTGTGCCGTCAAGTCATTTCCAACATATGGTGCTCCTAAGGTGACCCTATCATGGGGTTTTCTTGAGAAGGTATGTTCACAGAGATGTTGCTTTTGTTTTCCTCTGAGGCTGAGAGAGTGTAACTTGCCCAAGGTCACCAAGTAGGTTTCCATGGCTAAGTAGGGATTTAGGGTCATAGTCCAGTGCTCACGAAACCATGCTGGCTCTCAGGAAGATTATTACTGTGGTTTAATTTTGTCATAGGTAACAGTAAGAAGAAATACATTTATGTAGCACATAACACCAAGATAAGCATTTCCCCCCATTTTATATTATTGGTTTTTTTTTTTATTTCTATACCTTCAACTTCCACTGAAACAATAAAATTGTGCCACATCCATATTTCATTGCAGAAAGCATTTTAATGTAACAGTGGTCATCAGTGATTCCAGCTTCGCAAGTGAGATGAACAATTCATTTCTGATATAAATATAGAGTTCGTCAGATACTCTTCACATCATCGCTTGGGTTGTACTCACAAATCAGATTCACATATGTAAATTATGTCCCTATTTCAAATGGAATGAAAAGCTTCTCTTGCAGTTCTCCTTTTAGACCTCTTAGTGTCACTGTTGTCCAACATACATGAAGATCCATAGATGCTTCTTACACTCTGTGCTATCAAACACAAAGGCAGAGCAGCCTGAGATGAAAATTGGTTTGAAGGAGTTAGAGGGGCAAAAGAGTGGGTTTCTTCTTTGTAATATTTCATTTATCCAGATAAGAACCTGGTTGAAAATAAACTGAAGAGGAACTATTTTGCCAGAGAGTCAAATGGACAGAAGACAAAAAACGAATGGCTGGGCACTCACCAGGCAAGTACTGCTTCTCTTACTATTGTCTTTCCGTTGCTGGGGTGCCCCTGAGCAGATTCGTTATTCAATCCCTGAGGAGATGGTCAAAGGATCCATTGTGGGAAATCTCGCCAGGGATTTGGGGCTGGACACCCGAGAATTAACAAAGCATAATCTCCATGCTGTTTCTGTGAACAAAATGCAGTATTTCAGCATCAATGCAAAGAATGGAGACCTCTATGTAAATGAAAGGATAGATCGTGAAACAGTATGTGGAAGAATTTCTCTCTGCCTAATTAATTTTGAAGTGGTGATTGAAAATCCTTTAAATGTTGTTCATGTAACTGTGGAAATTCAGGACATTAATGATAATACACCAGTTTTTTCAAAAAGCAATATCGAGTTGGAGATACTTGAATCTACTTCACCAGGGACCCGATTCCTTCTAGGGAAAGCAGAAGATCCAGACGTAGGAGTGAATTCTCTCCAAAATTATCACCTTAGCCCCAATCCATATTTCACTTTGGCTGTTAAAGAGAATCAGGATAGAAGTAAATTTGCAGATTTAGTACTGCAGAAACTGCTAGACAGAGAAACTGAACAAGCATTGCAATTAATTCTTACTGCCATAGATGGTGGTGAACCAAGAAAAACTGGCACTGCTCAAATACTGATTAATGTTACTGATGCCAATGACAATCCACCAGTCTTCACTCAAGAGATTTATAAGACAAGCATAGCAGAAAATGTTCCAGTTGGGTCTTTTATACTTCAGGTTAAAGCTTCTGACAATGATGAGGGTTCCAATGCCCAAATGAAGTACTATTTCAACAACATGCCAGCGAATGCGATCAAGAAATTCAAACTATCTGAAAGCAATGGCACAATTACACTTATGAGCCCACTTGACTTTGAGGAAACTCATGAATACATTGTAACAGTCGCAGCAAAAGATGGAGGTGGATTGGAGGCACATTGCAAAATTGAGATAAAGGTTCTTGATGAGAATGACAATAACCCTGAAATAAAT
Source organism: Sceloporus undulatus (assembly GCF_019175285.1). Lineage (NCBI taxonomy): Eukaryota > Metazoa > Chordata > Lepidosauria > Squamata > Phrynosomatidae > Sceloporus > Sceloporus undulatus. The sequence goes on along the minus strand of NC_056525.1, from coordinate 134,979,240 downwards.
CTTGTTTCCTTGTTTAGCCCAGTTTTGGAAGATTCTTTCTCTAGTACCTTGATTGCGCTGATCAATGTCAATGACAAAGATTCTGATGACAATGGGAAAGTTATTTGTTATTTAGAAAATAATATGCCCTTCAAGATTCAACACTCATCTAATAATTATTACAAGCTCTTGACCGAAGGTCCCTTGGACAGAGAAAAGTCTCCTGAGTATAATATTACAATTACAGCTATTGACAAAGGAATTCCACCTCTTTCCACACACAAAACTATCTCTGTACAGATCTCTGACATCAATGACAATGCTCCTGCTTTTGAGAAATCTGCTTATAGTATCTATGTGCCAGAAAACAATCCTTCTGGTGCCTCCATTTTTAATATTAAAGCCTTTGATCCAGACATGGCCAAGAATGCAAAAATCACCTACTCCATCCTCAGCAGCAACATTCAGGAGCTTCCCATCTCTTCCTATATCTCCATTAACTCTGAGACTGGCACCATCTATGCCCAGCGATCCTTTGACTATGAACAATTCAGAGAGTTCCAGCTCCAAGTGAAGGCCCAAGATGGAGGATCTCCGCCTCTTAGCAGCAATGTCACACTCAGGGTGTTTGTTTTGGACCGTAATGATAACACTCCTCGAATCCTGTTCCCTTCCCCAGAAGCCAAGGGCACCACTTCATTTGAGATGGTGCCTCGTTCTGCTGAGGAAGATTATCTGGTCACAAAAGTGGTGGCTGTGGATGCTGATTCTGGACACAATGCCTGGCTCTCCTACCATCTGGCCCAGGCCACTGATCCAGCCCTCTTCACCATTGGTTCTCATACTGGGGAGATCAGGACAGCCAGGCCCTTTGTGGAGAGAGATGCTGTGAAACAGAGGCTGGTGGTTGTGGTGAAGGACAATGGACAGCCTCCTCTCTCAGCCACTGTTACTTTGAACCTGGTTTTTGCAGAGAACTTCCAAGAGGCCCTTCCGGAAATGAAAAAACAGTCAAGAGACTCAGAGGGTCAGTCTGATCTCCAGTTCTACTTGGTGCTGGCCTTAGCTCTGATCTCCTTCTTATTCCTCTTGACAGTGATTCTGGCTATTACAATGAAGCTCCGGCGGTCAGGGAATCCAAAATTCCTGCAGTGCTTTGGTCCTGTTCCCCATTCGAATGCAGGTGGAATTTTCCCCTCTAATTTTGAAGATGGGACTTTGCCTTATTCCTACCAGCTTTGCCTCTCCTCAGAGTCCCAAAGGAATGAGTTTACTTTTCTGGCTCCCAGTGTTAAGATTGCAGACAATCTTCTTTGTGGTGTCAAATGTGAAGTGCCTTTCACAGGTGACAGCGAAAACAATTTCAATTCTGAGTTGAAGAATGATGACCAGGTATGTTTTTTTATCAAGTTATTCATATTATCCACCTTTACTAACACTGTAATAGCAAATTTTCTAGTGAAACTCTAGTTTACCTTGTCTGTGTTTTCACAAAACCTAGACATTTTGGCAATTCATCTTTAAATTTTCACAAGGTGGGTGTTTTTTTCTTTTGTCTTGCTATGTTGAGGCGATTATTTGTCTGAAATCAGCTGTAATTGGTGAATAGTCCAGGGAAAGCCTCACTCTGAAAGTTTGTTCTACTACAGAAATATTGTAAAGAAAAATTGTACTGTACTTCTCAGCAAGCAAGTATTCTTCTTTCTCGCCTTTTTGTCCTTTTGTACTTGTCTTTTGAGGTGTGGAGCAGCCACAGTTGTCTTGCTTATTTCCTGATGCCTTCAGAAGTGCTTCATGTACCGTCAGTGAAATGCAGCTTACTTGTCTGATTAAAACTAGACCTTCTGTTCTGAACCAGGTTATCTAGTCAATAATGTTGGCAGATTTGGACTGTCATCTTTAGCCAGAATGCCTAGTTCTCTTAACCAGAAATGTGGAACACATAAATAGAGATGTTTGTCCTGTGATACCACAACTGAAATTGCAGCTTAATATTTTCCCCAACCCTGAGAACTTTAAGCACAACACTGACCTTAGTGGTGGAAAATTGGTAGCTATCTGTCTCCGGTTCATTTATTCTCAATATGCTGCTGTCTGCCATCACTAATATCCTCTTGTATCCAAGTGTGTTTCTCCTACTTCCCCCCCAACAAAAGCGTGACAGAAACATTATTCAGCTGTGCTCTGATGGTCATCAGAATGGCTCTTCTTCTCCTTATGTAGGAGATGCCCAGTAAAGTAGGTTCTGGGGTGAGTTACATTAATGACAATAGTGTCAAAACTGTGACCAAGTAGTGATAATGAATATTGAAACAGTTATGGATTGGTAACCGTGGAGTATGAGATTTACTCAGTGTTTCTGTCCCTTTGCTAGATGCTTGGTGTTCATGTGCTAGAGAACTTGTATTCATAGGATTTTTGTACTTAACATTGTTTATTTACACAGTGCTGTACATACAATCTTTTAATTAGACAGTTCCCTGCCCTCAGGCTTACAATCTAAAAAGACATGACACAAAAGGAGAAGGGAATGATGGTGGGGAAGGGGATCAGGTGCAGCATTTCTTCTCTCCCTCTGAGGCCTGGACCAAGGCAGATGGACTGGAGGGAGAGCTCTGCTTCTTAATCGAGGCCAGGCCTGATGGAGCTGGCGCTGCCTTTTTATTCCCTCCCAGGCCGGATGATGACAGATGGGATGAAGGGAGGGCTCTTCTTCTTCTAAAGATTAAATGCATGGTTCAAACATATGGAACCTAGATGCACTTTGGTGTTTCCGTGTAGGTGCCCCTCCACCCATGTAGATGGTCACTGTAACATGGAGACTGGGCATGGTGAATGGCAGGGTAATAGAGTTAGAAGTAACCCCAAATACCATCTTGTCAAACGTCTGTCAGGGCAGGAATGCTAAAGAAGCCCAGAGGGGGGCTTCTAGTCTCTGCTTAAAAGCCTTCAATGAAGGAGAGTCTACTAAGACTATTTAAGTACTGAACAGCATTTATCATTAGGAAATTCATCCTAATGTTTACTCAAAATCTCCTTCCTTAAAACATGAATGCACTGAACCTTCATCAGGCTAAACATATTCAACTTTCACTTCAGAATGCACACTTTCATTCTTACCTGTGTTAAAGCCAACCTATTCTGGAAAAACACCTCAGTGAAAGTATTCTAGGATATCTGATATATTTTACTTATAATCAAGTTTCTGCATGCAGTGCATTTTATAAAACTTTCCACTCTGAATAGTGCTCATGGCAGCCAACAACAAGAAAATGTAGAATCACATATAAGATCATAGTGAAAAACATAAAAGGAAATCAAGTAAAAGCATACCAATAAAATTAAGGAACAAACAAGGTCCTCCAGCTAAGTCTTACCGCTTTTAACAAGTCGGTCTAAAAAGCAAAAGTCTTTTTGAATAATAATATTTTTACTGCTAGAAGGTCTCTTGGCAGATGTTTTCCCTGCAAATGCTGAGAAATTCACAGAGATGTCAAAAAGGTCTAGTGTTTTCAATGACACATATTCCAATATCACCACCACCTCATTTCAGATCCAGGCCATGCACTTCTGATACTGAAGGGGAGTGGTGGTGGGGAGGGGGCTTTGTCATAAGTGAATCAAGGGAAAGATCAAGTCAGGTTTACATTGAAAGAGTGAGCGCCACATATACTGTTGTCTTGTATAGATTGTCACATTCTGTCCTGCGAGTCTGTAGTTCAAACGTCACCTTTGTAAATCAAGGGGGGAAACAGTTCTATTCTCTTGAATTAGAATTAAGGATCAAGACTTTGTGAGTCAATGAATTAGAATTAAGGATCAAAACTTTGAGTCAATGAGTCCTCAAAGTACAGCTCCAAAGGATAGGGGTGGGGGATCCAGAAACAGAAAATCCAATGACATAACAGTCAGAGCAGGAACCCCCAAGACAAAAATTGAAAAGATAATGGGAATGTTGACATTCATCCGATAACCTAATTAAAGCATCTGTACATGCATGGAGATATATTTGCTGTCTTCTACAATAATTTCTAGGGCTACGTTGGGAAGGGCTTCAGTATGAGCTGGAAAAGGCCAAAAGGAGTGCATGAGATTTGAGTACATGATAAAATGGAACAAATTATAAAACAATCACATAATTTCAAATAGTTCACATGTATTATTTGTTTAATATTCCATGCTAATGTCTTACAATGACTTTCAGTTGTGTGACTGTAGTGACTGAAATAAATGAATGAAATTCATGTAGATCTGGGTCTTTTAGAAGGCTAGAAAAGACTACACATATTTTAACTGGAATCAGTTTGTGCTTATAGTCATATGAATATAAAACTTGTAGGAAATCCCTTCTGTTTGTTTGCTTGAAGTTGAAACATCTTTTGCAGTTCTCCATCTGCAACTCATGGTGTCACTGTTGACTAACATAGTTCTCATGGAGGATCTCACAATTCATTGAATGCCGTTTTCTGCAGTGTGATTCTCAGTCTGCAGATCTTGGAAACAAGAGAGCACAGAGATGTGCAAGCACTTTTCTTTGACAAAGAAAAAAACTTATTGCACAATATACAAATTCTGTAATTCTCTTAACCTTCCATTTGACTTTTGTGCCACTATGGGAATTTAAGTGCCTCAGCTTGCCAAAGCAAAAAAGAAAAGAAGACAAGCAAGTCTCTCAACAAGAAAGGATGGAAAGTAACCATAAAAAGACTGAGTCAATGAAAAGGCAAGTACCTTTCCTTTTGCTGTTTTTGTTCTGCCCGATTGCCTCAAAGCAGATTCATTACTCCATTCAAGAGGAAATGGAAGTAGGTACCTTTGTAGGAAATCTTGCAAAGGATTTGGGACTGACTACTGAAAAAATAACAGATTATAGTCTGCATATCATATCTTTAGGTAAAAAGCAATATTTCACTATCAACACACAAAATGGGAATCTTTATGTAAATGATAGGATAGATAGAGAGGGGATATGTGGGAAAAATGCATTGTGCCTCATTAATTTTGAAGTGATGGTTGAAAACCCTCTGAATATTTTCCATATAACTGTAGAGATCCAAGATATTAATGATAATGCACCGCATTTCATAAATGGAGATATCAAGATGGAAATAATTGAATCAACTTTGCTTGGAGCTCACTTTGTTCTCGGATATGCTACAGATCCAGATACTGGAATGAATTCTCTCCAGAATTACCATCTCATGCCTAATCCATATTTCATACTGGAAGTTAGAGAGGGAGAAGATGGATATAAATATGCAGAATTAGTATTGAGTAAACAGCTGGATAGAGAAAGTGAATATGGTTTCAATTTAATCCTTATGGCTCTGGATGGAGGGAAGCCTCCCCAAACTGGGACTGCCAAAATATGGGTTACCCTCATTGATGCCAATGACAACTCACCCATCTTCACTGAGAAAGTGTACAAAGTTAATTTGAAAGAAAATGTCCCCAAAGGATCTTTAGTGATACAGGTGAAGGCCACAGATAAAGATGAAGGTTCAAATGGACAGATCAGCTATAATTTTCGCAATATCCCTGAAATGGCTGACCAGAAATTCAGTATCCATCCAGTTAATGGGGAAATTGTAGTTACAGAACATTTGGATTTTGAGGAAACAGAGATGTACATTATAACAATAGAAGCAAGAGATGGAGGCGGTTTAGTGTCGCATTGTAGTGTAGAAATAAAACTATTGGATGAGAATGACAATGCTCCAGAAGTGATTATAGTATCGATAACCAGCCCAATATCTGAGGATTCTGCAGTTGAAACTCTGGTAGCTCTTCTCAATGTAAATGATAAAGATTCTGGAGAAAATGGAATTGTTACTTGTCTTTTACAGGGCAATTTTCCTCTAAAAATAATATCAATGCCTAATAACTACTATAGGCTTCTTACAGATGGTCCCTTGGACAGGGAAAGCACTCCAGAGTACAATATAACCATCATAGCAACAGACAAAGGCACACCTCCTCTTTCAACAGAGAAGACCATCTCCCTGAAGATTTCAGACATCAATGACAACTCCCCTACCTTTGAGAAATCTTCTTACACTGCTTTTGTACCAGAGAACAATCCTTCAGGCACCTCCATTTTCCGTATTCAAGCCTCAGATCCAGATCTGGAAGGTAATGCCCGAATCACTTACTCCCTCCTCCAAAGCAACATTCAGGAGCTGCCTCTCTCCTCTTACTTCTCCATTAACTCTGAAACTGGCATCATCTATGCTCAGCGTTCCTTCGACTACGAACAGTGCCAGGAGTTTCAGGTGGAGGTGAGGGCCCAAGATGGAGGCTCCCCACCCCTCAGCAGCACTGCCACTGTGAAGGTCTTCATCCTGGACCAGAATGACAAGAGCCCTCAAATCCTTTACCCTTCTCAGGGAGCGGAGGGCTCAGCCTTGTTTGAGATGGTGCCTCGCTCAGTGGAGGAGGGCTATCTGGTGACCAAGGTGGTGGCGGTGGATGCTGACTCTGGGCACAACGCTTGGCTCTCTTACCATCTGGTCCAGGCCACGGAGCCAGGACTCTTCACAATTGGGGTCCACAATGGTGAGATCAGGACATCCCGAACATTTTTGGAAAGAGATGCTCTCAAGCAGAAGCTGGTAATTTTAGTGAAGGATAATGGCCAGCCACCACTATCCAGTACTGTGAGTCTTAACCTGGTCTTTGCTGAAAACTTCCAAGAGGCTCTTCCAGAAATTAACAGCCAACCCAGAGACCCAGCATATCAGTCAGATATCCAGTTCTATTTGGTCCTTGCCCTGGCTTTGATTTCTTTCCTCTTTCTTCTGACGGTCATTCTGGCTATTCTAACAAAGTTTCAAAGATCAGGAAGTCCCAAATTCTTGCAATGTTTTGGTCCTGTTCCCCATTCAAACAATGCTGTCCTATTCCCTCCAAACTATGAAGAAGGGACTTTGCCTTACTCCTATCAGCTTTGTTTATCATCTGAGTCCAGGATACAGGAATTTACCTTTCCAGCATCCAATGTTCAAACTGCAGGGAATATTGCCTGTAATCGTAATTCTGATGTGCTTTTGACAGCTGATCAAGGAAACATTCTAAATACAGAAATGGATAAAGCTGGTGGGGTGAGTTTTTGCTAACTGTTCTATAGTCCATATGTGCTTCTATTGAGACTGAATATTTGTAACATTTTTTTTCCATTTGTTAGTAATTCAGTAATCATAATATAAATAAGTTATTAAAGCAGTTTCTAGGTATAGGCTAAATTCTTTACTGGGATACAAAGCAGTATCATTAGAGACCGGAAGCAGAGGCTGGTAATTTTAGTGAAGGATAATGGGCAGCCGTCTCTCTCAGCAAGTATTAGTATAAATTTGGTGTTTGCTGAGAACTTTCAGGAAGCACTTCCAGAAATGAAAGATCAATCTATCATCTCAGATTCTCAGTCTGATGTACAGTTTAGTTTGGTTCTGGCTTTGGCTATGATCTCATTTTTATTCCTCTTCACAGTGACTTTAGTTATTTTTGTGATGCTTCGATGATCAGGAAAATTTATGCAAATTTTTGGCCCTGATCCCCATTCAAATACTGGTGCTATATTTCCACCTAATTTTGAAGATGGGACCTTGCCTTATTCATACCAGTTTTGTATGTCTTCACAATCCAGGAGAAATGAATTTATCTTCATGATGCCTAATGTTCAGGTTACAGATAATGTTCTGAGCTTTGTACCTTTCTCAGACAATGGAGGAAGCCATTTAAATTCAGAGATGGAGAATGGTGAAAAGGTAAGATTCATGGATAATAACTATTAAGTAATTACTCCATAATCACTCTTAAAAGCCTCCATGGTACTGTTCACTGAAAATATAACTTTTCAGTAGCATTATTTAGATAGCATTATGTACTATATGGACAATTAATATGCAATTTCTTTTTTGGTTAGGGAGAAAATGTGGCTATTTTTGTCTGGTATCATCAGGGGTTAATTGATTCATCATGTTTGTGAATTTTGTTTTCCAGTTGATGCCATTCCCTAAGACAGATATATCTTGTTTTTGTTAAGGTGTGTGTGTTTTTGTGTGTTATGATTAGGAAAAATAAAGTTGATACCACATATATATTAACATTTTTGTACAAAAGACCTAAGGTTTTTTTTAAAAATTACTTTATCTTATTTAATAGACAGTCCTTCTTTTCTTGAACTATGTATTTCCAAATGATTCTAGTGCCTCGGACAAACACTTTCTCCCAGAGCATGAACAGAAATATAATTTGTTGTATAGAACCTAAGACACTGAAGTACAAACTGGGAATTGCTTCCCTGCTTTGAATTTTGCCTCTGTCATGAATTCCGCATGTAACATTACACAAGGCATAGATTGTAACATATTTGCATGTAATATATAGATATGTTACTTCAAAATATTGTATTAGAAAGAACAGATTCTCAGATGGTAGGTAATATTAGGCTAATCTGATATCCTCTGATTTTATGACTGATTTTCTGGATAGGTGAGAGGCAATAGTTGTAGTTTGTTTGGACTTCTTGTCAGTACATATTTGTAAGACAATAAAGATAAATAAGAATTAGATTTTAATTTGAAGGGAAATGTATGGTGAGAAAACCCAGAGCTCAGACTTGTCATCTATTTTATTAATACTTCTTTAGTGACCACCTCATCAATTGCTGGAAGTTCAAATATAATAACAAATATATTGATAGGTTAGATCTGATTAAATAGACTTATATACTTAGACAGTCAGAAAATATTTAGCAAAACTTTATTTCTTTTTACCATAAAGTTCTTTGGGTATTTCTAGTCATGAGATAAGAGGACAGATCTTTCTATGGATTAGGAAAACATGTTGTTGCTGTTTCCCTTCAAGTCTTTTCCAACCTATGGACACTCTAAGGCGAACTGATCACAGGGTTTTCTTGACAAGATTTGTTCAGAATGGGTTGCCATTGCCTTCCTCTGAGGTTATGACTTCTCTAAGGTCTACCAGTGGGATTCCATGGCCAAATGGGGATTCAAACCATTGTCTCCTAGTGTCCTAGTCCAACTTGCAAACCTTTGCACCTCTCCTCCTATCACTGAACAATGGATTTCTCATCAGTACTGCCAGGATCAGTGGTATTAACACCCATACATGAATTCTGTAGACAGGTATGAATGGTGGAGTGACCACATATAGAGGCTGCACCCTAGTATTTAAGAAGGTGAAAACCTAAGTGGGCTGTGAAGAGCTTTAAAGAGATTTTCTGTCAGGGGTGAAAGGCCCATCAGAAAAGGTAAATGCATAGGAATATAGGTACACGTAAAGTGATGCATATTCCAATCAAAATGTAAAGTCCATGTGAACAAAAATGATAATGACTAACCATGTTATGGTGTGCAGCTCAATGTGGAGTCATGCTGTTGTGCCAAGCATCCCCATTATTTCAGACATGTCCCCTCAAAAACATGCAGAAATTAGAGCTTGTACTGTTGTTTTATATTAGGCAAATATGATGTGTTGCAGAGGTGCCATCCACAGCGGGAAGGTTATTGTAAAGGAAGACTGGCTTACCACCACATATGCAGAGCACTATCCTCTTTCGCAAAGATTTTGCTTTAGTGCAGCCTCTCTCTGCAGTCCACTTGTGCCCCTTCACAATCATTTCCTGAGGAACCTCCTCATAACTATCTAGTTTTGGTGGCTCGGCTGCAGCTATTCTCAGACTTTCCGCTTGCACCCAAACAGGCAAGATGTTCTCAGATTCCTTTCTCCTCTATGCTACACTCATTGCATTCTCAACCTGCTAAAGCTGACACCAGCCAGTTATTGCCCAGTTTTCTAAGTGGAATGAAATAATAGCATATGCATACAATCCCTTAAGTCGTCCCTTACATTTCCCGCTTATGAGACAGTCAAAACAACCAAGTATAGAAATAAGCATAGAAATTAAATTAACAATAATATCATTAAAACAACATAGTAAATATCAGCCTCTGTGATAATCAGAATCCTGATTCATACACCAGAAATTGTAGCAATTGCAATTGTTCCATAAATTGATTAAGATGGGCTACAATAAAAGAAAATATTGGGAGCAAGTCCTAAGCATTGTACTCATTGTGACAAACTAAGGAAATTGTATGTACCATGGAAAGGAACTCTATGAATAGATAAAATATCTTCAGTATGCTTCGAGACGTTGTTGATGTTGTTAACCTTATATAAAGTTGGAAGTCATGACAGTTTACAATTTAAAATTAGTACAATACAGCTAAAAACATACAGAGATCAATATTAAAAGAATACAGTCAACAATATCAACACAAAAACATACAGATAAAAACAGATTTTAAAACAGTTTAAAACAGTTCAGTAGAAACAATACAGCAGCCTCTACACCCCTTCCTTTTAAATACATTAAGTTCTAAAAGCCTGTCAGAATAACAATAACAATAATAAAAGTCTTTTTCTGCCACCTGAGGAACAACAAGAATGAAGCAGTTCTAGTCCCCCTTGGAAGAGAGTTCAAGAGCCTAAGGACAGCCGCCAAGAAAGTCCTATATTCCCACCAGTTGTGCCTGTGAAGGTTGTGGGACTGAGAGAAGAGCCTCTCCTAATGATCTCAGGATCTAGGCAGACCCATAAGAGGAGATACTGCACAGTTTATCATGGGATATAGTCAAACTCAAATCAAATTGGATATATATATATATATATATATATATATATATATATGCTCTAGTCAGAGAAACTCAAAATAAAACTACATACATAACAAATGCAAAGATTCTGCTCTATGGTGCTCAAGATTTGGTTTGCATAAAAATTATTTCCAGATTATAGTCACATATTGCTGGTTCGTGAAATATTATGTCACAATAAATATTTTAGTGGTTAAGGTGCCACAATACTCCTTGCCTACAATCCTATGTAGAGTTGTTTTATTAACAGGACTTGACATGGATGGAAATCTCTTTAAAGCAGAGTAATAATTTAGCAACAAGAATAGAAATAAGTAAAAGACAAAACAACCAATGAGTTGGGGAAATAGATGCACCACATCTATTTTGAATGTACTGTGTGGTCTCATGCAAGCTGTTATTTTACCATTTTAAATTGATGGAGAAAGACTCCCATGGAGTTCTCAGCCGTATCCTCATGGTGTCACTGTTAAGCCAGTGTAGAAGCCAGAGAGAAACAGAGAAGACGAAACAAAACCATGGATGCTTCCTAAAGAGTGATTGCTTCATCATTGCTCTGCAAACTGGGAAAACAGAGGATCAGAAAGGCAAAGCAAGCTTGCTGAAAAGGGGAAATGAAAACTGCCACAGTCTATTAAAAAATAAGTGGAAAGTGTGATTACTGCTTTTGGAGGGGTTTTGTGCATCCTGGTGAGAATTTGATATGACTTTTTTTAGAAGAATGAAGACTAAATTTCTCAAAGAGAATTGCTACATTATTGAGGGCATTTGATCTGATTCTAAGGAGGGCTAATTTTTTACAGAGCAGGATGAACAGAAAAAAGGAAGAGAATGGCTGGGCACTCACAAGGCAAGTACTACTTCTCTTATTACTGTCTTTCTGCTGCTGGGCTGCCCCAGAACAGATTCATTATTCAATTCTCGAGGAGATGGCAAAGGGTTCCATTGTGGGGAATCTTGCCAGAGATTTGGGACTGAATGCCAGAGAATTAGCAAGGCGTAATCTGCATGTTGTCTCTGTGAACAAAATGCAGTATTTTACTATTAATGCAGAGAATGGAAACCTGTGTGTGAATGACAGGATTGACAGGGAGGAAATATGTGGCACTGATCCTCTCTGTCTTCTTAATTTTGAAGTGGTGATGGAAGATCCTGTAAAGGTTTTTCATATCAATATTGTGATACAGGACATTAATGACAATGCACCACATTTCCTCAGTAGCATAATCTCATTGGAAATAATTGAATCAACTCTACCAGGCACCCGATTTCTCCTTGGGACAGCAGAAGACCCTGACATTGGGATGTATTCCATCCAGAATTATCAACTTAGCTCCAATCAGTACTTCACTTTGGAAGTTAAGGCGAGTCAGGATGGTAGTAAATTTGCAGATTTAGTGCTGCAGAAACCACTGGATCGAGAAAATGAAGAGACTCTTCACTTGATTCTTACAGCCATAGATGGAGGGGATCCAAGAAGAACTGGGACTGCACAGATATGGATTAATATCACTGATGCAAACGACAACCCACCTGTTTTCAGTCAAGACGTGTACACTGTTAGTCTGAAGGAAAATATCCCAGTTGGGTCTCTTATATTCCAGGTTATAGCATCTGATATAGATGTCGGTTCATATGGCCAAATTAGATACCATTTCAGCAACTTACCACTGAATGCAAACAAGAAATTCAGGCTGGATCCAACCAATGGCACAATCATACTTACAGGGCATTTGGATTTTGAGGAATCCAAAGAATATACCATGACAGTAGCTGCAAAAGATGGAGGTGGAACAGTGACACACTGCAAAGTTGTAATAAGAGTTATTGATGAGAATGACAATTATCCTGAAGTAAATCTGGTTTCCTTGTTCAGCCCAGTTTCTGAAGATTCTGGGGCTGATACCTTCATTGCTCTTATCAATGTAAATGACAAAGATACTGGTGATAATGGAAAAGTTACCTGTTATTTACAAGATGATTTACCTTTCAAGATTCTTCCCTCCTCTAATAATTACTACAAACTTCTGACTTACAGTCCCTTGGATAGAGAAAGGACTCCTGAATATAATATCATGATCACAGCTACTGATAAAGGAACCCCTCCCCTTTCAACACAGAAAGCAATCTCCCTACAGATCTCTGATATCAATGACAATGCTCCTGCTTTTGAGAAATCATTCTACAGCATTCATGTGCCAGAAAACAACCCTTCTGGTGCCTCCATCTTTAGTATTAAAGCCTCTGATCTAGATGCGGGGAAGAATGCAAAGATCACATACTCCATCCTCAGTAGCAATATTCAAGAGTTTCCCATCTCTTCCTATATCTCCATTAACTCTGAGACTGGCACTATCTATGCCCAGCGATCCTTTGACTATGAACAATTCAGAGAGTTCCAGCTCCAAGTAAAGGCCCAGGATGGTGGATCTCCTCATCTCAGCAGCAATGTCACACTCAGAGTGTTTATCTTGGACCGCAATGATAACACTCCTCGAATCTTGTTCCCTTCCCCAGAAGCCAAGGGCTCCACCTCATTTGAGATGGTGCCTCGCTCTGCTGAGGAAGATTATCTGGTCACAAAGGTGGTGGCTGTTGATGCTGATTCTGGACATAACGCTTGGCTCTCCTACCATTTGGTCCAGGCCACTGAGCCAGCCCTCTTCACCATTGGTTCTCATACTGGAGAGATCAGGACAGCCAGGGCCTTTGTGGAGAGAGATGCTGTGAAACAGAGGCTGGTGGTTGTGGTGAAGGACAATGGACAGCCTCCTCTCTCAGCCACCGTCACTCTGAACCTGGTGTTTGCAGAGAACTTCCAGGAGGCCCTTCCGGAAATGAAAAACCAGTCAAGAGAGTCGGAGGCTCAGTCTGATCTCCAGTTCTACTTGGTACTTGCCTTAGCTCTGATCTCATTCTTGTTCCTTTTGACAGTGATTCTGACCATTACGATGAAGATCCGGCAGTCAGGGAATCCGAAATTCCTACAGTGCTTTGGCCCTGTCCACCATTCAACAGCAGGTGCCATGTTTCCCCCTAATTTTGAAGATGGGACTTTGCCTTATTCCTACCAGCTTTGCCTATCTTCAGAGTCCCAAAGGAATGAGTTTACTTTTCTGGCTCCCAGTGTTCAAATTGCAGACAACCTTCTTTGTGGTGAAAAACCTGATGTACCTGTGACAAACAATGGAGAAAAGAATTTAAATTCTCACGGGGAGAATGTTGACAAGGTATGTTATCGTTCATTCAAGGATTCATTCCTATCACATATTTTATTGACCTCATGTCATAAGTTTTACATTGTGATTCTAATTACTGAGTGACAGCAGGAAAAAGAATGAGAGATATCCTAGAATATTTGCTGTTGTTTTCAAATCTGCAGTGGAAGGCATTCATATGTCACCAATGCGATGCGGTTTACTTCTTTGGGTATAATTAGATCTATGCTCTTCTGAACCTAGCTATCTATACAAAAATGTTGTGGTAAAATTTAGAATCTAGTTTTCCTCCATAATGCATTATTTCCCTCATCTTAGTTGTGAAAAATCTGGTGTACCTTCCACAGGAAATACTGGAAATTATTTCATTTAGAGATGATGAATGGTGGCAACATAAGCCAGTTATTCAATAAAGAATTACTTAGAATGCATAGTAATAACCTTGTGTTGTTGGTGATTTATGCTTTCAAGTTGTTTCCAGTTTATGGGAACCCTTAAGGTGAACTTATCATGGCATTTTCTTGGCAAGATTTGTTTAGCCTTCCTCTGAGGCTGAGAGAGCCTGACTTGTCCAAAATCACCCAGTGGATTTCCATAGCCAAGTGGGAATTTGAACCTTGGTTTCACAGTTTTCTAGTCCAATGCTCAAACCCCCACACCATGCTAGCTCCCCTGACCGTAACCTTGATTCATACCTCAATTTCAATATTAATAGTGTACATCTAATTTAGCTAGTAAATACCTTTTGGGGATTGAAGACCTTATTGAATAGCCTTTTATTTGTTCTTGATTGGAGTGCTTAATCTTAGCGACTTTAACTATGATTATCCATAGCCAGATCTGCTAGTCCACAAATTTTGTAATGCTTTCAGGAAAGCAGCTTAAATGACCGGATATTAAACAAAATATCTCCTTATACTGTAATTCTGTGAAGACAATGATGATACATTACAGTGTTAGTGTTTTTTTCTGGAACAGAAATGTTGAAATGTCAAAGATTAAGAACAGATTAAAAAATAAAAGTTCAGTGTGGAGCAGATTCCAGATCAGACAAACCAAAGGACAGAAATAGGAGGTGGGGTTCTAGAGAGATTGGATGTCAAAAACTCTATTAGGCAACATTATTATATACATTATTATATATGTAAATATATAAAAATCTTTGAAATAAATAAAGTATGGGAGGGGAACTCTATTAGGCAACAAAGGCTAAGGGACAGGCAGGAAGCACATTCCTGGATGTGTTTATGATTATAGGCTATTTCAGATGGACAAAAGCTGACTTGATTGAGAGTCTCCAATAGTTATCACCTTGTGGCAAGAAAAACTATGCATGTGCATTAGTGAAAGTCAATCCTGAACTATGTGTATCGAGAATATCATGAAAATATGGATGTGAAAGAAAAAAATAGAGATTTTGAAATAAAAAGCTTGGGGGGGAAACAGATCTGCTAGAAATGCCAGCATCGGGGTGGAGTGGGGGCATGGCAATGCCAGCATCATGCCGCACGCCCGGCTGCATGGCGGGGGTTGTTACAGCGCTCCTTTGGTGCAGCGTTTATACATGCTATGCCAAAGAAATGCTGAAAAGCCGGGTTTTGCTGTTCTTTTTAGAGCTGGCACAGCACCGGATGCTTTTTACTAAGTAAGGCCATTGGTCCATCCAGCTCAGCATTGTGCTGGTACTGGCAGCAGTTCTTTCCCCTCTTGAACAGATATATTTTCTGTCAAAGATCCTTTTGCTTGAAGTGTCTGAACCTGTGATTATGCACACTGAAAGGATGTCTTCTTCCATTGAGTTACGATTCCATTCATAATACATATTTGACTTCAATGAATAGAGCATAAGAGACATTCATAAGTCAAGGAGGATAAGCTGAATATCCTATCAAATACTGAGATTTGAAATTTAGATTTGCACAGAATGAATATAATGACTTACCAAAGCCTTCCATGATGATGATGTGGGACCCAAGCACTGGTCAAATGCTAGTAGAAATGAGAATATTTATTTTGTATAACATCTCAAATTGCAGAATCTTGAAGAGTATATAAAACTGACAATATAATTTTATAGACAATTCATATTCTAAGACTTTTGCCATCACTAGGTTCTTCTACATGTAGAAGAATTCCACAGGGAGAATTGAATAAAGACTTTTTTTCTGGGGAAAGGGGTCAATACCAAATATAATTTTCATCAATTAATTTCCTTCTGAAAATGATACTGATGATGATGATGACGACAACAACAGCAATGATTTTACTTTTGAGCAATGCATTGATACAAAGCAGCAAAATGGAAGGCTAATTATAACTTTCAACAAGGAATTATCTAAGAAACAAACAAAAAACGTATACTGTTGTATGCTGGTTGCATTATCTATGCTATATATTCCATCCACACTTACTCTAGTAATCATCTTAATAAAATATATTTTTCCAGTGTGCCCAAGAAGAAATAAGCATTGTATCGTGAATCGTGGATCTGAATCTGATTGCTAGTCCTTACCAGAGTAGGCACACTGAATTGTTGACATTTACCTATGTGTTGATTCACCTATCAAGAACTGACTTTGTGGGTTTTGTCTACTTGGGAGTAACCAGAGGGCTCAAGACCATGGTGTTCCAATTCAAGTATTGGCAACTGAAGTAGGTCTTGATGCCATTCTTTTGTCTTGGGACTGTCAAAAAACAAAAACAAAACTCAGGAACAATGAAAAGACCAGCTTGTGGTTTTGAATTATGTGTATTGCTTATTGTTATCCCAAAGGGCCTACAGCCTATTTAAAAGGTGAATTCTTGCTCCTTAAGGATTCCATTTTAAGAGATCTGGAGGAACTGAATACCATATAAACAGAGCTGAGAGCCAGGCCCAGATTCCTCCAACAAATGGTAGACAAAGCCCATTTGTGAATAAAAGGTTTTTCTTTCCTGCTTCGTTCTCTTAATATGGTTATTGGTATTAATCAGATTTTGTTAATTATGGGTCTGATAATCTAAAGAGGTTGCATCATTGGAGGTGACTCTGTCAAAATGCAAACACAAATTCCCCTTTTTTCCCTAAATCCAGAAAAACGTACATATTCTTACTACTCATCAGCAGCCCTTCACCATTTCCTTCATGTTCTTTCCTTAGAACTAAAGACATCACTTGCACTTCTCCATTTGAGACTCAGAGTGTCGCTGTTGACCAAGATAGTTCTGATGGAGGAGCTCAGAATTCACTATATGTTTCCTGATCCTGCAGTGTGGTTCCAACTGCAGATCAGAAAAACAGCAGGACACGGAGCAATGAAACAGAGGCAAACCAAATTATTTCATTGCTACTACAACAGATTTTTTAAATACTATATTAATTAGCATTTCCTCTTTTTGATGGGAAGGTCAGTGCTCAACCACAGACATCAGGAATAAGCAGGTTTCACAGCAAGTGGAATGGATAACAGGAACAAAGATAACAACAGACCTGTAAGAAGGCAAGTACTTCTCATCTTATTATTGTCTTTGTTTTGCAAAGCTGCCTCAGAAAACATTCAGTATTCAGTCCCTGAAGAACTGGAAAAGGGCTCCATGGTGGGAAACCTTGCCAAAGATCTGAGGCTGAATACTGGAGAAATAGCAAAGAGCAATCTGCATATACTTTCTCTAGAGGAAAAGCAATATTTCACTATCAATGCAGAATTTGGGAGTCTTTATGTAAATGATAGGATTGATAGAGAGGAAATATGTAGGGACAGTAAATCCTGTGCCATCAGTTTTGAAGTGATGGCTGAAAATCCTATAAATATTTATCATATAATTGTAGAGATCCAGGATATAAATGACAATGCACCACATTTTGTGCATAGTGATATCAAGCTAGAGATAAATGAATTAACTTTGCCAGGAACCCCTTTTATCTTGGAGCAAGCAGAGGATCCTGACATTGGGGTGAATACTCTCCAGGATTACCACATTAATAATAACAACTATTTTGCTTTGGAAGTCAGAGAAAGAGAAGATGGAAAGAAATATGCAGAATTAATACTAGAAAAAGAATTGGATCACGAAAGTGAAAGCAGTTTCCATTTGATACTTACAGCTCTGGATGGAGGGAAGCCTCCCAAAACAGGGACAGCCAAAATATGGATTACTGTCATTGATGCTAATGACAACCCACCTGTCTTCACTCAAAAGATGTACATGGTGAACCTGAGGGAGAACACACCAAGTGGGTCTTTAGTGGTACAGGTGAAAGCCACAGACAAAGATGCAGGTTCAAATAGCCATATCAACTATGCCTTTAGAAACATACCTGAACATGCTCATCAGACATTCAAGTTGGATACACTAAATGGGAAAATTACAACTAAAGAAGTGCTGGACTTTGAAGAAACAGATAAATATGTGATGACAGTAGAAGCAAGAGATGCAGGTGGATTAGCAGCTCAGTGCAATGTTGAAATAAAAATATTAGATGATAATGACAATGCCCCAGAAGTGATTCTTGCCTCCTTATCCAGTCCAATACCTGAAAATTCTGCACTAGGAACTTTGGTAGCCCTTTTTAATATTAAGGATAGAGATTCTGGAGAAAATGGACAAATTACTTACTACTTTAAAAATGCTTTGCCATTCAGAATTATGCCAATATCCAGTAACCTCTATAAGCTTCTTACAGATGGTCCCCTGGACAGGGAAAGGACTCCAGAGTATAATATCACTATCATAGCAACAGACAAAGGCACACCTCCTCTTTCAACAGAGAAGACCATCTCCCTGACGATTTCAGATATCAATGACAACTCTCCTACCTTTGAGAAATCCTCTTACACTGCCTTTGTACCAGAGAACAATCCTTCAGGAACCTCCATTTTCCGTGTTCATGCCTCAGATCCAGATCTGGATCGCAATGCCCAAATCACTTACTCCCTCCTCAGAAGCAACATTCAGGAGCTGCCTCTCTCATCTTACCTCTCCATTAACTCTGAAACTGGCATCATCTATGCTCAGCGCTCCTTTGACTACGAACAGTGCAGGGAGTTTCAGGTGGAGGTGAGGGCCCAAGATGGAGGCTCCCCACCCCTCAGCAGCACTGCCACTGTGAAGGTCTTTATCCTGGACCAGAATGACAAGAGCCCTCAAATCCTTTACCCTTCTCAGGGAGCGGAGGGCTCAGCCTTGTTTGAGATGGTGCCTCGCTCAGCAGAGGAGGGCTATCTGGTGACCAAGGTGGTGGCGGTGGATGCTGACTCTGGGCACAATGCTTGGCTCTCTTACCATCTGGTCCAGGCCACTGAGCCAGGACTCTTCACAATTGGGGTCCATAATGGTGAGATCAGGACATCCCGGACATTTTTGGAAAGAGATGCTGTCAAGCAGAGGCTGGTAATCTTAGTGAAGGATAATGGGCAGCCACCACTATCCAGTACTGTGAGTCTTAATCTGGTCTTTGCCGAAAACTTCCAAGAGGCTCTTCCAGAAATTAACAGCCAACTCAGAGACCCAGTGAATCAGTCGGACCTCCAGTTCTACTTGGTCCTTTCCTTGGCTTTGATTTCATTCTTATTCCTCCTGACTGTCATTCTGGCCATTCTTTCAAAGATTCGGAGATCAGGGAGTCCTAAATTTTTGCAGTGTTTTGGTCCTGTTCCCCATTCAAACAATGCTGTCCTATTCCCACCAAACTATGAAGAAGGGACATTGCCTTACTCTTATCAGCTCTGTTTATCCTCTGAGTCCAGGATACAGGAATTTACCTTTCCAGCATCCAATGTTCAAACTGCAGAGAATATTGCCTGTAATCGTAATTCTGATGTGCTTTTGACAGCTGATCAAGGAAACATTCTAAATACAGAAATGGATAAAGCTGGTGGGGTGAGTTTTGCTACCTGTTCTATAGTCCATATGTGCTTCTATTGAGACGGAATATTTGTAACATATTTTGCCATTTGTTAGTAATTCTGTAATTATACTATAAATAAGTTTTTAAAGCAATATCTAGGTATAGGCTAAATTCTTTACAGGGGCACCAAGCAGTATGATCAGAGACAGGAAGGGAGCTGTTGGTTTTAGGTCATGCTTAAAAATATTTATGGAAATATAGGCCCAGTGCATACCTCTTGGAAAGTCAAGGCTGGCGGCAGCCTGTTTTCCTGCGGAGGGACACTGCAGCAGCCAAACTGCCCGGCATCCCTCCGCCCCAAAAAGAACTTGGAAAAACCAGGTTCTTTGTGGGTCACCGGGTGGTCATGAGTGTGCCAATGGCGCACTCGTGATGTAAGCGATGCACAGCAACGTGTATCTACTGCACGTCGCTTACACCAATATGGAGGTACCCATGAAGATGGGACACCACCTTTAGGCTGCTATCGTGCTGTGCTAGGTTAGGGACCGTGCGGTTGGTGCGCAGTCCCTAACCCCAGTATTGGTGATGGCATCGTGCTTTGGGACCATCTGTCCCAGGCCTTAGTTCCCTATATCTATATATTCGTAATCCAAATCATGTGAGACTTTCTTAAGGCTTTTGAATCATGCAACTGGTTCAGCAAGAAAGTGTGCTATGCCTTCTGTACAATAAGAAAGTGTGCTTTTACCATCAAAGTTGGACTTGTAATTATGAAAAGTTGAGAGTTTTGTGCTCCTCTTTGTGCCATGAAATCTCAGGGACTATCAATCTTGTATTCCTTTCAATATTGTGTGGTAGGAATAGCTTATGGTGGGGAAAAGCCCTCGTAATTATCACCATCATTGATTTGGGGAGTAGTGGGATCAATAATGTACCACTGGTAATATTTATAGTCCCATATTGTATATGAATAAACTCTTCCTTCAAAAGTATCCTACAGATCTTTCTGATAATTTATTTTGTAAAATATTTCTCCTTTTAGAAAACATGTTCAAATATCAAAGAATATCAATTATTCACAGATAAATGATTAAATGTGATTTCTAAGATCTACAGGTAAGTTTTAATGACATGTGCGTAGACTTACTTATCTTGTGTACACTATTTTAACTATGGCAAAAACTGAATGATGTTTTGATACCTTATTACGCAAACTGGAGCATTCCGGCTAGTGGGAAAGGATGATTAAGCTACCTAGTTATTTTATTCGTCAAGAAAGAACTATTAAATCTGAAATCATTCATGATTTTACAGTGAACATGGCAAAAAGGTAAGTGTTTAGGGTGGAAACTAATCAGCTTGCAAAATGTTTGCATATACACTGATATATTAGATTTCGAGGGTTTTTTATAATATAAAAAATAGAGTATTGTAAAATCCTTATTATGAGCTATGAAAAATCTACAACATAATTATCAAATTATGTTGCCATTTTTTCAGCTGGATGTGGCTGAACAAGCATATTAAAAGGTGATGATGGTAGTGTTTGGGGAATGGCAGGGAAAGCCTCACTGTGGACAATGGTATCATTTCAGAAATGTCAAAAAATAATATCAGTTTATATATTCATCACTAATGTATTCATACTGTGTTATCATAGAACATCTGAAACACTAATTTTCCCAATACAAAAATGTAGAGGATACATTCCCAAGTCTTCTAACTCTTAAAATCTAAGTGTGTGTGTGTGTGTGTATGTGTGTGTGTGTGTGTGTGTACAATATAATAGTCAAGTAGAGCTGTCATAAATGAAGAAAAAGATATGATGGGGTAGGTGGAATACAGAAGAAGCACCTAAGCTGATAGTGTATCTTCTGGCAACAATGATAGCCGCTCCTCCACTTAAGTAAGGACACCTTGGCACTGGACACTGTCATAAGAAACTAGAGCGCTTATCTGTATCTGTGTGCCTGCATGGCAAGCAAGAGATACAGTCATGAGATATTTTAAAGCCATAGATCTAGTAATAACTGCTTTGAAATGGATGCACTTCCTCAGCATTTAAATGTGCAGTTCCTCAGCATTTAGGCGGAAACTACATTATTTACACAGAAAAAGATATAGGTGTAAAAGCTATATTCTTTAATTCCAATAATCCTCCCAGGAAGGCTTTCAGAATGTATGCTTGTCTTCTAGTTTGATTTTGTCACTGAAGTTGACTTTTGGCTTATTCTACTCAAAAGTGTACACACACAGCATTATAAAAGTATATTCATCCCCAGACAACAAAATATTTAAACTTCCTATATCTCAGAACATCTGTATTCAGTTATAAAAACAGCAAAAATCCTTTTCCATATTGATACTGAGCTTGCCGTTCTAAGCCTCACAGTGTCGCTGTTGGCCAAGATAGATCTCAAAGAGGAATTGCCAGTCTTTGGATTGCTGGTATTCACTGCAGATCAGAGAAGAGAAAACTGCTGCAATGTCGGGAAGAAGAAACCAGTGATACTATTAGTACTTCCTTGTTAAGTATTTGTGAATTGTGCTGGGAATTTGAAATTCTTCAGCTTATTTGAGACTAAATGAAGATAAAGCATTTTTTCTCATTATTGAGTGGAATGGAAGACAGACACAAAGAGAACAGCAGACCACTACAAAGGCAAGTACTTCTCTTATTCTTCTCTTTGTTCTGCAAAGCTGCATCACAGAACATTCAGTATTCAGTTCCTGAAGAAATGGAAAAGGGCTCCGTTGTGGGAAATCTTGCTAAAGATCTGAGGCTGAATACTGGAGAAATAGCAAAGAGCAGTCTGCACATCCTTTCTCTAGGCAGAAAGCAGTATTTCTCTATAAGTTCAGAAAATGGGGATCTTTTTGTAAATGAAAAGATTGATAGAGAGGAAATATGTGGGGAAAGTATAACCTGCCCCATCAATTTTGAAGTGATGGCTAAAAACCCCATGAATATTTTTCACGTAACTGTAGAGATCCAGGATATAAATGACAATGCACCACATTTTGTGCATAGTGATATCAAGCTAGAGATAAATGAATTAACTTTGCCAGGAACTTCTTTTATCTTAGAGCAAGCAGAGGATCCTGACATTGGGGTGAATACTCTCCAGGATTATCACATTAATAATAACCACTATTTTGCTTTGGAAGTCAGAGAAAGACAAGATGGGAACAAATATGCAGAATTAGTACTAAACAAACAGTTGGATCATGAAAGTGAAAGCGATTTCCATTTAATACTTACAGCTCTGGATGGAGGGAACCCTCCCAAAACAGGGACAGCCAAAATATGGATTACTGTCATTGATGCCAATGACAATCCACCTGTTTTCACTCAAAAGATGTATATGGTGACCCTGAGGGAGAACACACCAATTGGGTCTTTAGTGGTACAGGTGAAAGCCACAGACAAAGATGCAGGTTCCAATAGCCATATCACCTATGCATTTAGAAACATCCCTGAACGTGCTCGCCAGAAATTCAATTTGGATCCACAAAATGGGAAAATTACAGTTAAGGAGGCTCTGGACTTTGAAGAAACAGAAAAATATATGATGACAGTAGAAGCAAGAGATGGAGGTGGATTAGCAGCTCAGTGCAATGTTGAAATAAAACTGGCAGATGAGAATGACAATGCACCAGAAGTGATTCTTGCCTCTTTATCCAGTCCAATACCTGAAGATTCTGCAGCAGGAACTCTGGTAGCTCTTATCAACATTAATGATAGAGATTCTGGAGATAATGGGGAAATTACTTGCTACTTAAAGTACAGTTTCCCATTCAAAGTACTGTCAACCTCAAATAACCTGTATAAACTTCTTACAGATGGCCCCATGGATAGGGAAAACACCCCAGAATACAATATCAGCATCATAGCAACAGACAAAGGCACGCCTCCTCTTTCAACAGAGAAGACTATCTCCCTGAAGATTTCAGATATCAATGATAACTCTCCTACCTTTGAGAAATTATCTTACACTGCCTTTGTGCCAGAGAACAATCTTTCAGGAACCTCCATTTTCCGTATTCAAGCCTCAGATCCAGATCTGGAACGCAATGCCCAAATCACTTACTCCCTCCTCAGAAGCAACATTCAAGAGCTGCCTCTTTCATCTTACCTCTCCATTAACTCTGAAACTGGCATCATCTATGCTCAGCGCTCCTTCGACTATGAACAGTGCCGGGAGTTTCAGGTGGAGGTGAGAGCCCAAGATGGAGGCTCCCCACCGCTCAGCAGCACTGCCACTGTGAAGGTCTTCATCCTGGACCAGAATGACAAGAACCCTGAAATCCTTTACCCTTCTCAGGGAGCGGAGGGCTCAGCCTTGTTTGAGATGGTGCCTCGCTCAGCGGAGGAGGGCTATCTGGTGACCAAGGTGGTGGCGGTGGATGCTGACTCTGGGCACAATGCTTGGCTCTCTTACCATCTGGTCCAGGCCACTCAACCAGGGCTCTTCACAATTGGGGTCCATAATGGTGAGATCAGGACATCCCGGACATTTTTGGAAAGAGATGCTCTCAAGCAGAAGTTGGTAATTTTAGTGAAGGATAATGGCCAGCCACCACTATCCAGCACTGTGAGTCTTAATCTGATCTTTGCTGAAAACTTCCAAGAGGCTCTTCCAGAAATTAACAACCAATCCAGAGACCCAGAGTATCAATCGGACCTCCAGTTCTACTTGGTCCTTGCCTTGGCTTTGATTTCATTCTTATTCCTCCTGACTGTCATTCTGGCTATTCTTACTAAGCTTCGGAGATCAGGGAGTCCCAAATTTTTGCAGTGTTTTGGTCCTGTTCCCCATTCAAACAATGCTGTCCTATTCCCACCAAACTATGAAGAAGGGACTTTGCCTTACTCCTATCAGCTCTGTTTATCCTCTGAGTCCAGGATACAGGAATTTAGCTTTCCAGCACCCAGTGTTCAAACTGCAGGGAACATTTCCTGTAATCAGAAGTCTGAGGTGCTTTTGACAGCTGATCAAGGAAACATTCTAAATTCAGAGAAGGATAAAACTGATATGGTGAGTTTTATTTTATTAGAATTGTATTTATTCCCTTACTGCTGCTGCTGTTGTTGGTAGTATCATTATTATTATTATTATTGTTGTTGTTGTTGTTGTTGTTAATTTGGGGGGGTTACCCTTCTTCATATAAGCCCATTATTAAAATGTCATTCCAAATTGTAATACATGATGGGTTGATTCCAGAATTGGACACTCTCGCATGGCAGGCTTTCCATTCCCCAAAAGGCTACGTAACGTCATCCCTCCCCCTCCCCGCTCCATCCTCTCTCTCTTTGGACAAAGTACAAAGGCCTATTTGTCATGAAGCATCAACTTGTGTCAGCTCAGAGGCAAAAGGCAATGGGAGTGCCCTCACAGGTGGAGGGTATCATCCTGTCCCTTACCGTCAAAGCTACATTAGTTGAACTGTCTTCCCCCTTCCTCACCTCCCCATGGGTAACATGGGTAACAGAAATAGTAGCACTTCCTGGAGCTTGACAACTTCAGGGCGTAGGTTTTTGACATTTTGCAAAGAATTAAGCATAGTAATCCATCTCCCCCCCAAAAAAGAAGAAGAATTGTGCATGCATCACCCACACCCAAAAACATGCAGATCACCTACAAGCTTCCAACCAATAAGTCTATGAAAGGCAGATCCTAGATACAACCCAGTAAACAATAAGAAGCCCTTTACAAAAATAAATAAATAATAAAATCAGCTACAGCGCATACAAAAATTAAATCAACTGTAACACAAAAAAGCAAAAAATACATAAAACAGACTGTTTGTGTCATGCAGCTTACTAAATCAGTTCCAGATAACTGACAATTTAACCTGTTTTTTAAAAGATAAATCTGTTGCTTGCAGCACAGTTCTGTGCAGAGCATATTGTGGTATAAATTCTACAAAAGAGAGCATTTGAAAAAGAGCTTTTCTTTCCCACCATCTTAGACAAGATGGTGGTATATCTGGAGGATACCTCTGCAGATATTTAGATTCCGAAACGTTTAGGCCCTTCAGGTTAAGGATCTGTGGTTGGAATTCAGCTTGGAAGCAAAATGCACCTGAGGCACTTTGGCCAGACTGAAAACCCAGTTCTCAGATGTGAAAACAAACTCCATAGATGACCTTGAGGTTCTTATTATTCATCCTGAGTTTATTGTCTCTCATCTAGCCTATTTTCATCTTGGAACACCAGTTGAACACCTGTACCGGTTCATCTGTCTCAAACGACATGGAGAAGCAGAATTCAGTCTCATCAGCAAACTGCTGATAGTCACTTGAAACATATTGGGGAAGGGCATCAGCACTTTTAAAAAGAGCGGACTCTATGGTAGTACAAGCAGAGGCATGGGGGTGGTATCTGACTCTTGCTATTGGGCCTCCAGCCTCTAGGCTTCTCCACTGAATGAAGATGGACATGTCTTCTCAGAGATCCAGCTTGTCACTGATGCCCTCTTCCTCGATAATCAATTTCATTCACCATCTCCTGCTTCCAGTACTCCATTCAGACAGCATTCCTGTGGCCACTGAGCATATTCAGTATTTAATGGCCTGTTTTTGCTTATGTCTTTGTACCCTCACTTTTCCCTACACTTTGCTCCTTCAAGAAGGATACAGGCAAGATGGAATGTATACAGAGAATATAAGGAATATCTGGAAACTTCAAGACCTTTTGAGGAATGGCTGGAGAGGGATATGTTTTATCCTGGAGAAGAGAGGATTGAGAGTTGATATGACAGCCATCTTCAAATAAGTGAAGTGGTGTCATGTAAAATCCAAACCAAAAAGCACAAATGGCAAGAGAAGAGATTTTGACTAAACATTAAGAAGATTGCCTCAGAGAATGGTAAGCTCTTCTTCACTGATGTTTTTTAAAAACATTCAATGGCCATCTCTTCTGTGTGCTTTTGCTGTGGAATCTCTGCATCATTGGGGATTAGACTAGATGGACTTTCACTTGTAGAATTCCAATTCTATTACATTATTAATGTTTCACAAGTAGAGCTTATTTAATAATACTTTGAACTTATATTGTGCGTTTCAAATATTCAAAGTATTTTACAGATATTTCCAGAGCATTTATTACATTTTATCCCTTTTTACCCAAGTATCTTTGTATCTTAGATTGAGAGGTAAGCAGTCATGCTGAGAAATGTCTTCCTGGAGTGATAATGGGACTGGAATTGTCCTGGATCGTTGTGCATGCCTAAGGAATGATTATTATTACTGTATTATTAGGCATGAAATAAAAAAAGGCTTGAATTACATAGATCTAGGAGCATAAAGAGAAAAGCAAGACATGCACTTAAGTTCTCTACCCCTAATCCCTAAAGAGACAAGCACAGATGCCTGTTAACTTCCAACACCCTTCACATCCTCTTGCAATCGTTCAGGATGCCCCTGGCACGGACGCTCTCTCTTCCACTGCTTCCTACCACTCAGCAAATGCACCCTGGTAATGTGGCTTGCATTAATGCTGGTACATTGTGAATGTACTCAGAGCTGTGAATTCTGGTGACTATTTAAGTTCAGTTATGTGACCACAGCGTATAATTGTTGTGCATAAAATCAATATATCTGTAATCTTAGACTGTTAAAAATACATACACTGAATCAATAAACTAATTTACTGTCTAACTCAAAATCTCAGTATTAAGATTTGACACAAAAGAAGGAATAATGACTTAAAACCTGATATGGGTCTTCTAAATGCAACCATCCACCTCAAAGACAGCACTGTTTTTGGACAGAATTCTTTTATATGATCTATTACTGATAATCAGTAAATTGGCATGTATCAGAAAGTGACAGAGACAAAAAATAAATTCTGAAGAACAAGGAGAATGGGTAGTAAAGTTTTACCAGTTGCAAATGATGATAAATAAGAACATCCTTTAAAGAAAGAAAAAAAGAGTGTCTACTTAGCTCAAATTGTTGTTATTGTCATCAAGTTGGCTTCAAGTTAAAGGGACTCTATGAATGCCCAGATCATCAACAGCCCTATTCAGTTCTTGCACATGCAGGCCCATTGTTTCCTTCATTAAGTCAATTTACTTGTAATGCAGTCTTCCTCTTTTCCTACTGCCTTTCACTTTCCCAAGCATTATCATCTTTTCCAGTGGTTTGTGTCATGGCATGATGTGTCCAAAGTATGATAGCATCAATATAGTCATTGTGGCTTCTAGGGAGATTTCAGGGTTGACTTATTATAGAGGCCAATTATTTGTCTTATTGGCAATCTGTAGAACTTTCTGGTATCTGTAGAACTCTCTTCCAGCATCACATTTCAAATATTGATTTTCTTACTGTCAGCTTTCTTCACTGTCCACCTTTATATCTTTTTAAACAGGAAGCTTTTATCTAGTTCCTTCTTAGTTATCCTTCCAAATTATAGTTTTATAATCTGATTTTTTTTATTACACTCTCCATTTTTGACTGAATCAAGGTATTTTAGCTCTATTAATATCTTAGTTCAAATACTCTAGTTAACAACACACCACTTAATATGAAATAATCAAACTGAATCCTATGTAACCATTGACAGAAAGCTCATAATGCTGACTTCTGTGTGTGTGTGTGTGTGTGTGTGTGTGTGTGTGTGTGTGTAAGAGAGAGAGAGATGTTTTGTCCATGGATGGTGAAAGTAAATCAAGTACCAAAATATATGTAGGTATTGTCAACTGATAAGAAATAGCTTATAAGGGTTCTGCTATTTTATCTTCAGAAGTGTATAGGTAGTTCCGTATTTATTTATTTATTTATTTATTTATTTATTTGCTGTTTATGAAAAAAAGAAACATACTGTTGAATAGTAAGGGATGAATCCCCCAAATGTTTTCTTACTATTTAAAAACATCTTCAACTTTTTCCATGAGTGAAAAATCCTTAAATTATATTCTATAACATATCAGAATGAGAGACAAAAATAATGTTAAAGAGGAAGAATAACTTATTTAACACAATGAGCAAGAACACTGTATAAAGAAATTGTTTTGCATTAAGGCCAGGAACCAGGTAAAGCTTTTGAAATGGTAACTATCTTATTTGTTGCGACATGACATCACATTTCTCACCATGTTGGCTTTACATTTTGTTCTGCTTAACGTCTTCTTTCTAATATCAAGAGTATATTACTATGTTACTATGTATATTATTATATTACTATGCAGAGGCAGGTTAGCTCTGTGTGTGTGTGCATGTGCATTTATGCACATACACACATGTGTAGAAACATCCAAATAAGGCAGGATCCAATTATTAATTAGACGCACAAGGGGCACATCTAGAGTTTCCAGTACTTTTTGCTTCTTCTTTTTTTACTTGTATAATTCCAGATTTGTATCCAAGCTCCTTGAAATACCCTGGGTTTCCATCCCTTTGCATTCTTCCTCCTTCTCCCTCCCATTAATCACATCTCATCTCATTATGCAACTCTTCAGAAACTGATTTTGATCCATTTCCACAGAGTTTTCTTTATTATTATTCAGGAGGTTGACTAAAGTGCTTTAGCGATGTATTATGCTAGTTACACATTGGGATCATGACATTTTGGTGCAAATGTTCCTCTTTTCCTTGTCTGATCGCTGTTAAATCTGTGCCCAGGAAACAATAGCAATGTTTTGCTAGTGGCAACCATCTGGGGTAGTTCAGGAGTAATACAAACAGACTGCTAAGCAGAGGTACACTTCATTTCAGAAAACACTGGGTTAATTTGAACTGCCCCTCGGAGTAGAAATGAAAAGTCTATGATAGTGCTAGTAGTTCCCAAGAAATACTTCAGGATGAAGAATACATCATGTGGATCTCCAAAATAAAATTGATTTGTACTGCAACAAAATCTGGGACTTTCAGATACTTTTCTTCTCCTCTGCTTGCTCAGGAACAGGAGAAATAAGAATCCCTTCTATATTTGTGTAAAATAATGAATATCAATAATCAGAAATGTTGTAGAGCACATGAAAATATAGCAACCATTGCCTGAGAAAGGGAGGAGAGGTAACTATAACTTGTGTGGCACACAAAAATGGAATATACACTATCTGAGAAGGAATATTGTGTGGCGTCCTTAAACCCTGGAAATGATGTGTGAATGAGGTGCGATATCTGTGGGAACAGTGTAATGTCCTAATAACTTTGGATGGAGTGGTGAAGATGGTGAGAGAATGGTAGTCAGATATAAAAAACATTAATCTGTCAAACATTTGCTCTTGAGAAAGGATATAGCAATGCTACTGTCTGGATATCACTAGGTGCTGTATGCTTGCTGCTCCCTAAACTGCTGGATTCGTGGGAGCTTGTTACACAAGGAATGAAAGCAAAAGCAAGATAGTAGTGCCTTTCTATGTGCCTTTCCACATGACGTTGTAGTTCTTCAGGTCTCTTTCCCCATAAGATGGCCATTCCTCAAGCCAACCACCCTCCTCCGAATACCTCTGATGTAACCTTTCTTTCTTCATTGCTTTCCCTCTTCACCACAGTTGGCAGAGGGTTGAAGTATGTGTCACTCAGCACATTTTTCTCCTTTTGTTATTGCTTCCATTATCATCCCCATTTTGAATTTTAGATTTTAAGCTTGGTGGGACCATAATCTCTTTGGCTCTGCTGCTTGGCAAAGCATCTTGGAGACTAAGCAACAGTATTAGGGATAGGAGGACTATTGGGTTAAAGAATGCATTAGGTCCAAGATATAATGCTATTGATGGAATGTTAATAGTTGTGGATTATATATTTGAAAAAGGGCTTGGAGCCAGAAGGGGTATGCAGGTGATCCAACAAACTGCTCAGAATAGTTGCCTCTTCAAATCTCATTCTTGGGAGTCTTTGCTTTCCTTTGTACCATGCACTTTGTACCACTTTCTTAGGTCTCCCAAACCAGCCATGTGATAACCCTCCATACATTCCAAGGAAGGATGTTTGGAGCAGGCAGGGAGCAACAACTAAATCAGGCTATTTGAGTTTCCTAACAAAACACTGAAAGGGCACAAGTTTCCTCTTTGATTTTTTTCCCCCCTAGATGTGGATGGAATGGTCAGTTCTGTGCAAATATTTACTTTGACTAATAAAAGGGGATACTGGATTATAACTGGGGATACACAGAAGCTCTTTCATATCAAAGCATAAAATGTTCCTATATTAATTATGTACATTCTATGGATAACTTTATACATAGATGAAAGCCATTGCTTAAAATAAATAAATAGGATAATAATGTTCTGTGATGATCAGGATCCCTGTTTAGATACAAGCCATTTCTAGAGAAAGTTACGTTTACATTAGTAACTTAGGAAAGTGTTTAAAAGTAAACCCATACTAGTGGCACTACTATTACATTTATTACTTTTCTCTTGCTTTTTAAAGAGAAAACATTGAAAATTGATGTAAAAAAATGCCCTATATATTATTATAGAACAACCTTTGTGGAAGTTGGAAACATAACTTGTTGGCAGATAATGTAGCTCATTTTTACCTTTATTGTAGTATAACATTGTTCTATATTTACTAAATGAAAGGATCAAATCACAATGTCTATGTTACTTGAATAGCTCCAAAGTCTGATTATTTTCAGGCATACCAGAAGTAACCCCCCCCAAAATTCTTTATAAGGATGGAAGACTTTTAAAATCATATGGTAATGTAGAAGAACCAAGAGGGGAGAAAAGAAGATAATTTGTTTGGAAATAGATATTATATATGAGGATGGACTTGGGGAAACACAGAAATTTTCCACTCAATAAATTCCTTTCCTATTTGAAATTGATAAGACTCCATTGCAGTTTTTCTCAGATCCTCACGGTGTCACTATTAAGCCAGTGTGGAAGCCAGAGAGAGAGAGGAGAAAGGGAAAAGAAAGGATGAGGGATTCCAGTGGTGCTTTCTCTTCAGATTGGTTGCTGCTCATTGTTGCTGCTGTCCGATGAGGAAGAGAGCAGATAATAAAGGCAAAGCAAGCTTCCCTGGAAAAAGCTATAGTCTGTAAAAATTAAGTAGAAAGGCAGTTACTCTTTCCTAGAAAGATTTCTGCACAGTGATGAGAAACTGATTTTAAAGAGAGAGAGAGAGAGAGAGGGCTGATTCTTCAAGACTCAAAGGACAAAAGACATGAAGAGAATGGCTGGACAATCAGAAGGCAAGTACAGCTTCTCTTACTCTTGTCTTTCTCCTGTTGGCTACTTCAGATCAGCTTCTATTCAATCCCAGAAGAGATGACAAAATGTTCCACTGTGGGAACTTGCCAAAGATTTGGGATGGAATGTCAGAGAATTAGCAAGACAAAATGTGCATTTTCTCTCTTGCCAAAAGTCAGTACTTTGGTGTCAGTGTAGAGAATGGAAACCTCTATGTGAATGACCGATTAGATAGGGAGCAACGGTGTGATATAGCTCCACTTTGTTTTCTTAACTTCAGTGGTAGTTGAAAACCCCCTCAATTTTTCCATATTACCGTAGCCATTCAGGACATTAATGATCATGCACCCCAGTTTCTCAGTGACACACAATTGGAGACAAGTGAATTGACTTTACAAGGCACTCGATTCTCCTGGGAAAGCTGAGATCCAACATTGGGGTGAATTCTCTCCAGAACTCAGTTAAGCCCCAATCAATATTTAATTTGGAAGTCAGAGAGAGAAAAGATGGAAATAATAATGCAGAACTGGTCTTGCAGAAACCACTTGATCAGGAAATGAAGAAATGATCATTAGTCCTTACAAGCCTGGATGGGGGTGAGCCTCAAAAGTCTGGGACTGCCCGATATGGATTAATGTCACTGATGCTAATGATAATCCACCCATTTTCACTCAAGATCTTTACAAATCAGTGTTCATGAAAACTCTCCTGTGGGTCTCAGGTGCTCCGGTTCTCGCCTCATAAAGATGAGGGTACAAATGCCCAAATCAGATATGTATCACAACATACCAGCAAATAGCCAAAAGACATCAGCTTAGATCCTGTTGGGGATATCCTCTCATGGGTCCATTGGATTTTGAGGAAACAAAGAATAACAATGACATTGCCGCTAAGGATGGTGGAGACTAGTTAACACTGCAAATATTGAAAAATGTTCTTGATGAGAATGAAATGCACCAGAAGTGACTTAGCCCTGTGTTTAGCCCAGTCCGAAAATGCTTTGTCTGGAACTGGGATTGCTCTCGTAAAGTAAATGACAAGATACTGGAGATAATGGGAAAGTTACTGCTACTTAAAAGATGACTTGCCCTTCCAGATTTTTTCACACATCTAGCAACTATACAAGCCCTGACTGGGGACCCCTAGACAGAGAAAGAAGTCCAGAATATAATATACAATCACAGCCATGACAAAGGAACTCCTTCTCTTTCACACAGAAAACATCTCCCTACAGATCTCTGATGCAATGACATGCTCCTGCTTTTGAGAAACCTTCCTACAGGCTCTATGTGCCAGAAAACAACCCTGCTGGTGTCCTATTTTTAATATTAAAGCCTTTGATCCAGAAGGGCCAGAATGCACGATCACATATCATCCTCAGCAGCAACATTCAGGAGTTTCCCATCTCTTCTTATATCTCCATTAACTCGGAGACTGGCACCATCTATGCCCGCGATCCTTGACTATGAACATTCAGAAGTTCCAGCTCCAAGTGAAGGCCCAAGATGGAGGATCTCCACCTCTTAGCAGCAATGTCACACTCAGGGGTTTATTCTGGACGCAATGAATAACACTCCTCGATCCTGTCCCCTCCCAGAAGCCAAGGGCACCACTTCATTTGAAATGGTGCCTCGTTCTGCTAGAAGATTATCTAGTCACAAAGGTGGTGGCTGTGGATGCTGATTCTGGACACAATGCTGGCTCTCCTACCATCGGGTCCAGGCCACTGAGCGCAGCCTTTTCATCACCATGGGTTCTCATACTGGGGAGATCAGGACAGCCAGGGCCTTGTGGGAGAGATGCTGTGAAACAGAGGCTGGTGGTGTGGTGAAGGACAACGGACAGCCTCCCTCTCAGCCACCGTCACTCTGAACCTGGTGTTTGCAGAGAACTTCCAGGAGGCTTCCAGAAATGAAAACTGCCAAGAGACTCAGAGGCTCAATCTGACCTCAGTTCTACTTGGTGCTGGCCTTAGCTCTGACCCTTCTATTCCTTTTGACTGTGATTCTGGCCATTGCAATGAAGCTCCGGCAGTCAGGAAATCCCAAGTTCCTGCATGCTTTGGCCCGTTCCCCATTCAACAGCTGGTGCCATAATTTCCTCCTAATTTTTGAAGATGGGACTTGCCTTATTCCTATCAATTCTGCCTCTCTTCAGAGTCTCAGAGGAATGAGTTTACTTCTTGGCCCCCAATTTTCAGGTTGGAAGACAATCTCTTGTGGTGACAAATCTGAAGTGCCTTTCACAGGCAACAGTGAAAACCAACTAAATCCTCAGGTGGAAAATTTGACAAGGTAAGCTACTTGGAGTAGCAATCAGTTTGATTGCACTGTTCCCTTGTCACTCTTCACCGGTGACATGGAAGTATCACAGTCATCAAGTTCATTTATCTTATTATAGGTTGGAAAAAATTACTGGTTGTCAGGCCAACTAGATAGACCTAAATCCTCCACCCTTTAATGTTTCCATAGATAGACCTGCACTTTTATATCCTCTGTTGTTTTAACATTTAATTAAAAAACTAAAATTTTCATGTTGATAGGGTTGAAAACATAAGGTGTTATTATTTCCAGTGTAGAATGCATAACTCCCAAAAGTGACAAGGCTTTAAGGATGCACTCTAGATATATGTAGGAAGGAAAAGTATATTACCAGGTTCCAACTAGAGATCAGTGTGTGTTTTATATCTTGTCTATATGCAGGAGTTGCGGTTTTGGTCTTGGAGTTTGGATATTTGAAGTCATATAGTTTTGTTTGTTAAATGTGAAGTAACCAGTTAGACATTTCTCTGACTCTTAGTGATGAGTAAACATTTTATCTTAAAACAGCAATGGTAAAATGTGGCACCTGCACAAACGGCCCTTTTTCTGGCAAGAAGAAAGATGAATTATCCTCCTGAAAGTGTCAGAAGAGCATTTCACCTTTTTTACTAGTTGGAAAGGGACTTGGTATGTTTAATTTTTTTTAAACCTAATGTTTGAAAACACATTGGGTTTCTGTATGCAAGGCTCTAGACCAGTGATGGGCGAACCTATGGCAGGCGTGCCAGAGGTTGCACTCAGAGCCCTCTCCGTGGGCACATGTGCCGTCGCCCCAGCACAGAGTTTGCCAGAGTTTGTTACTACAAAGCCAGAGGGACATGGCACTTTGCAATAAATAAGTGGGTTTTGGGTTCCGTTTGGGCACTCAGCCTCGAAAAGGTTCACATCACTGCTCTAGACTGAGGATCCTAGGAGAGAAAAATGGATTGCAAAGCAATTGAGGTTGCTTGCACCTACTTTAAAGGAAGCATAGGAAGAAATAATTTGAGTCTTTGGAAGAAATAAATTGTGACTTTGGAAGCACCAGCAACATTATATTCATGTGCATACTTACTCCTGAGTAAATATGGATGAGCCGTTTTGCATGCCTTCACATTTATATGTTTGTGAAAACTAAGCTCTGCCCAACAGTATTGCTTTTGTGTCTAATATTCATCTATTAGTCGATATTTAATAACCTACTTTATAATAAAAATAGTTATCTTTTCAATGGCTCCTCTAATTGAAACATGCTGGTATTCTATGGAATGAAGATTTAATTATAAGAATCACTTCCATTGGATCTAGAATCAATTCATGGATCATCTCATGGTGCTAGAGGCAATGGTTTTTAGGCCTTCATACAATCAACATATATATTCTGTTCCTTTCCTTAACTGTACTTTATCAACAATGCAGGGGGTGGAAGCACACATTTTTACTTTTATCAAGGAAAAGTGTTCTACACATAGAGGTATTTAGGTATTGGGTATATAGGGTACGTAGAGTATTTTGTGGGGAGGGAGCAAATCCATTCACAGTATAGCACTGGGCCACAAGCACTGCTGAGGTAGTAGTATATAAGATCTTGAAAAATGCTATTTTACTATCATTCTCTTGTATCCCACAGTGGTTTTAACAGTAATGTAGATGTAATCCACACATCTACAGCACTTGGAGACAACTAAGGGAGTTAGAGACACCAGTTGGTAATGGCAGAAGAATACTGACAGAGCTCTGGGGAAACAGAAGTACATGAAGAAAACTGAACTATATACACTGGGAAGGAAACTCAGACTTACATAACAATTTCAAAGATCTCATTACAGAGTTACACTGGGCCCTTTGAGAAAATAACTTCAAACAAGCACACACACAGCAGAATCTATCATATCTGAGCACCACATTAAACATTTTTAATCATCATTGAGATGAAATACATATAGAAATAAGAATGTGAACTGTCTATGTCACTTGAAAAATGAATTCACAAATGTGTTATCAGACAGACACAACACATCAGTCAGCTCACTTTCACTGAAGTGTTCACTTTCTTCAGCTCTGAACTATGAAGTATTCACTCAAAAGCAAGGCAAATGTTTTTTGCAATGTAATAAGGAGCAACATATAAGTGGACAAAATAAATTTCCAGATACAGTACTTGTTTTATTGTAAAACAATACAATTTCCTGGGTATTTTAAATATGCAGATCCTCAGCGTTATAGAATGATAGACTCATAGAGTTGGAAGAGACCCCAAGGGCCATCCAATCCAATCCCCAGCCTCTGTTTAAAAACCTCCAAGGAAGTGTGTTCCACTGTTGAACAGCCTAATCTCTTTCCCTCTATTCTGCATATATTGTTCCAGGTCCTACTTTCTGGAGCGTCAATAAACAAGTTGCTCCATCCTCAATATGACACCCCTTCAAATACTTAACCAGGGCTATCATATCACTTCTTAACTGTCTTTTCTCTAGGCTAAACATAGCCAGCTCCCTACATCTCTCCTCATAGGGCATGGACCTATGGCAGGAATTATGTTAATTAAACGGAGACAGATGTGAATGCTATAAATCTTCATTTATTCAACCATGCAGGAAATATCAGGGAGACATCAATTTCACTAAAAATATGTATAACAGAAAGAGAAAAAAGATCATTGCTTATTAACAATATAATCATGTACATTGAAGTTGCACTTATTATTATTCTACTGGGAAGATTCACATGCAAGTATAAAAACATAGACTTTCCCAAACCAGTTAATATTTTGCTTACTCTACATCAGAATAAGAGAACATGAAATCTTTCCCATCTAGTTTCAATACAGAGCTTGTAGTTCTCCATCGGAGCCTCACAGTGTCGCTGTTGACCAACACAGATTGTAAAGAGAAATTGCCAGGCTTGAGAGTATATTCACTGCAGATCAGGGAAACAGCAGAAGACAAAGACATGCAAACACATCAGCTTGAGAAAAGAAAACTACTGCAATGTTGAGGAGGAAAAGCCAGTGATACTATTAGTACTTCCTTGTTAGTATTTCTGAATCATGATGGGGATTTGATGTTCTTCAGTTTATTTGAAGAGACCAAATGAGAATAAAGCAAATATTCTATCTATTACTGAGTGGAATGGAGAACAGACACAAAGAAAACAACAGACCACTACCAAGGCAAGTACTTTTCTTATTCTTCTCTATTTTCTGCAAAGCTGCCTCTGAGCACATTCAGTACTCAGTCCCTGAAGAAATGGAAAAAGGCTCCATGGTTGCAAATCTTGTCAAAGATCTGAGATTGAATACTGCAGAACTAGCCAATAGCAAACTTCGCATATTTTCTCTAGATGAAAAGCAATATTTCACTATCAGTTCAGAAAGTGGGAATCTTTATGTAAATGACAGGATTGATAGAGAGCAAATATGTAAGCAAAGTTTATCCTGCCTCATAAATTTTGAAGTGATGGCTGAAAACCCTATGAATATTTTTCATGTAACTGTAGAGATACAGGACATAAATGACAATGCACCACATTTTATGGGTGGTGATATCAAGCTAGAGATAAGTGAATCCACATTACCAGGAACTATATTTGTCTTAGAGCAAGCAGAAGATCTTGACATTGGGTTGAACGCTCTCCAGGATTATCACCTTAACAATAATAAGTATTTTACTTTAGAAGTTAGAAATAGAGAAGATGGAAAGAAATATGCAGAATTGTTACTAAACAAGCAGCTGGATCACGAAAGTGAGAGCAGTTTCCATTTAATACTTATAGCTGTGGATGGAGGGAAGCCTCCCAAAACAGGGACTGCCACAATATGGATTACTGTTATTGATGCCAATGACAACCCACCTGTCTTCACTCAAGAACTGTACATGGTGAACCTAAAAGAGAATGCACCAATTGGGTCTATAGTGGTACAAGTGAAAGCCACAGACAGAGATGCAGGTTCAAATGGCCAGATCAGCTATGGTTTCAGAAACATCCCTGAACGTACTCGCCAGAAATTCAACTTGGATACACATAATGGGAAAATAACAATTAAGGAAGCTCTGGACTTTGAGGAAACTGAGAAATATTTGATGGCAGTTGAAGCAAGAGATGGCGGTGGATTAGTAGCTCACTCTAATGTTGAAATAAAATTATTAGATGAGAATGATAATGCCCCAGGAATAGTTCTTGCCTCCTTATCCAGTCCAATACCTGAAGATTCTGCTACAGGCACCCTAGTAGCCCTTATCAACATTAAAGATATAGACTCTGGGGATAATGGGGAAATTACCTGCCATTTAAAAGATGATTTGCCATTCAAAGTTGAGTCAACATCCAATAATTTCTATAAGCTTCTCACAGATGGTCCCCTGGACAGAGAACACGCACCAGAATACAATATCACTATCATTGCAACAGACAAAGGGGCACCACATCAGTCAACAGAGAAGACCCTCTCACTGAAGATTTCAGATATCAATGACAATTTCCCTGCCTTTGAGAAAGCCTCTTACACTGTTTATGTGCCAGAGAATAATCCTTCAGGTACCTCCATTTTCCATGTTAGAGCCTCAGATCCAGATCTGGAACGCAATGCCCAAATCACTTACTCCCTCCTCAGAAGCAACATTCAGGAGCTGCCTCTCTCATCTTACCTCTCCATTAACTCTGAAACTGGCATCATCTATGCTCAGCGCTCCTTTGACTACGAACAGTGCCAGGAGTTTCAGGTGGAGGTGAGGGCCCAAGATGGCGGCTCCCCACCCCTCAGCAGCACTGCCACTGTGAAGGTCTTTATCCTGGACCAGAATGACAAGAGCCCTCAAATCCTTTACCCTTCTCAGGGAGCGGAGGGCTCAGCCTTGTTTGAGATGGTGCCTCGCTCAGCAGAGGAGGGCTATCTGGTGACCAAGGTGGTGGCGGTGGATGCTGACTCTGGGCACAACGCTTGGCTCTCTTACCATCTGATCCAGGCCACTGAGCCAGGACTCTTCTCAATTGGGGTCCATAATGGTGAGATCAGGACATCCCGGACATTTTTGGAAAGAGATGCTGTCAAGCAGAGGCTGGTAATCTTAGTGAAGGATAATGGCCAGCCACCACTATCCAGTACTGTGAGTCTCAATCTAGTCTTTGCCGAAACCTTCCAAGAGGCTCTTCCAGAAATTAACAGCCCATCCAGAGACCCAGAGTATCAGTCAGACCTCCAGTTCTACTTGGTCATTTCTTTGGCTTTGATCTCATTCCTCTTTCTTCTGACGGTCATTCTGGCTATTCTGACAAAGCTTCGAAGATCAGGGAGCCCCAAATTCTTGCAGTGTTTTGCTCCTATTCCTCATTCCAACAATGCTGTCCTATTCCCACCAAACTATGAAGAAGGGACTTTGCCTTACTCCTATCAGCTTTGTCTGTCCTCTGAATCCAGGATACAGGAATTTACCTTTCCAGCGTCCAGTGTTCAAACTGCAGGGAATATTGTCTGTAATCATAATTCTGATGTGCTTTTGACAGCTGATCAAGGAAATATTCTAAATACAGAAATGGATAAAGCTGATGGGGTGAGTTTTTGCTACCTATTCTATAGTCCATATGTGCTTCTATTGACTGAATATTTATAACATATTTTGCCATTTCTTAGAAATTCAGTAATTATACTATAGATAAGTTATTAAAGCAACATCTAGGTATAGGCTAAATTCTTTACTGGGGCACAAAGTATCATCAGAGACAGGAAGGGAGCCGTTGGTTTTAAGTCATGCTTAAGAATATTTAAGGAAATATACTTCCCTGTATCTATATAATCCAAATCATGGGAGACTTTCTTAAGGCATTTGAATCATGCAACTTGTTCAGCAGTGAAGTGTGCTGTGCCTTCTGTATAATGAAAAGTGTGCTTTTACCATTAAAGTTGGACTTGTAATTTGAGAAGTTGAGAGGTTTGTGCTCCTCTTTGTGCCATAAAGTCTCAAGAAATATCAGTCTTGTGTTCCTTTCAATAGTGTG
This sequence comes from Sceloporus undulatus, assembly GCF_019175285.1. Taxonomy (NCBI): domain Eukaryota; kingdom Metazoa; phylum Chordata; class Lepidosauria; order Squamata; family Phrynosomatidae; genus Sceloporus; species Sceloporus undulatus. The sequence continues at coordinate 134,939,091 of NC_056525.1, read as the reverse complement.
TGGTAGGAATAGCTTATGGTGGGGAGAAGCCCTCCTAGTAATTACCATCATTGATTTTGGGAACAGTGGGAGCAATAATGTACCATTGGTAGGGTTTATAATCCCAAACTATGACGCGGTACAGACCACCAACAAGCGGCATACCTAATACGTACCGTCGACATGATAATGGCAGCACCCTCTGTATACAGGTGCCGCCATTATGACATCATGCACATGCCGCATCCAAATGGCACGGCGCGCGTGTGACGTCTTTGCACTGCCCCAGTCCGGCTGTGGACGAGAAGGAGCTCTGAAACAGCTCCAAATGGCTGCGGGAACGGCGCCAGGGCAAAAGGTGCCGAGCTACTCCTTCCTCCCCTGGCTCTGGCTCCTGGACATGAAGCCCCAAGGACACCCCTTTTCCAGGCCACGGGGAAGTGGCATTTTGCTGCTTCTCCATGGTCTGGAAAAGTGCTGGATTGGGGCCTCTGCGCTGCCGGTATGGCTGCCCTGGCTCCAGTCCTCCGCAGAAAGGGGTGGCTGAAGACCCCTTTTCCGCAGTCTGTACTGGACCTATATATGAGCAAATGCCTCTTTAAAAGTATTTGATAATTTACTTTGCAAAATATTTCACCTTTTAGAAAACATGTTCAGATATGCTTTTTGAAAAGAATATCAGTTATTCTCAGATACCTTGTTAAATGTGATTTCTAAGAACTGTAACTTGGGCCTGAAACAGATAGGCTTAAAACCCAGCTTCTGTGGGTCTTGGGGCTGTGACAATTACATGATGCATACTCTCAACCTACCTAGAAGCTGTCCTGTAGCCATGACGGAGCCGCCTAACATAGTCCAAAAGGTACAGATCTTTTCTGTTTCTTGCCATGGTCTATTTGGGACTGTGGCAGCAGGTGCCCTTGGGGCCTCAGTGTATGGTCACTGCAGCCCCAGGACAATCGCACCTTGAGTGGCTTCAGGCCTCCCATTCCTGCTTGTCTGTTTCACCCTTAAGTTTCTGTGATGTGTGCATAGCTCTGCTTATCTTTTGTGGACTACTATAGCTATGGCAAAAGCTTAAAGATGTTTCAGTACCCTATCACTCAAACTGGAGGAAAAGAATGATTAAGCTACCTAGTTATTTTATTTGAAACCATTTTTGATTTTACAGTGTACATGGCAAAAAGGTAAGTGTTTAA
>NC_056525.1:134911610-134934913 GCF_019175285.1 Sceloporus undulatus | reverse complement strand
TATGCCCAGCGATCCTTTGACTATGAACAATTCAGAGAGTTCCAGCTCCAAGTGAATGCGCAAGATGGAGGATCTCCTCTTCTCAGCAGCAATGCCACCCTCAGGGTATTTATTCTGGACCGCAATGATAACACTCCTCGAATCCTGTCCCCTTCCCCAGAAGCCAAGGGCTCTACTTCATTTGAGATGGTGCCTCGTTCTGCTGAGGAAGATTATCTAGTCACAAAGGTAGTGGCTTTGGATGCTGATTCTGGACACAATGCCTGGCTCTCCTACCATCTGGTCCAGGCCACTGAGCCAGCCCTCTTCACCATTGGTTCTCATACTGGGGAGATCAGGACAGCCAGGGCCTTTGTGGAGAGAGATGCTGTGAAACAGAGGCTGGTGGTTGTGGTGAAGGACAACGGACAGCCTCCTCTCTCAGCCTCCGTCACTTTGAATCTGGTGTTTGCAGAGAACTTCCAGGAGGCCCTTCCAGAAATGAAAAACCTGCCAAGGAACTCAGAAGCTCAGTCTGATCTCCAATTCTATTTGGTGCTGGCCTTAGCTCTGATCTCCTTCCTTTTCCTCTTGACAGTAATTCTGGCCATTGCGATGAAGCTCCGGAGCTCAGGGAATCCCAAATTCCTCCAGTGCTTTGGCCCTATTCCCAATTCGACAGCAGGTTCCATGTTTCCTCCTAATTTTGAAGATGGGACTTTGCCTTATTCCTACCAATTTTGCCTCTCCTCAGAGTCCCAAAGGAATGAATTTACTTTTCTTGCTCCCAATGTTCAGTTTGCAGACAATCTTCTTTGTGGTGACAAATCTGAAGTGCCTTTTACAGGCAACATTGAAAACCACGTAAATTCTGAGGTGGATAATGTTGACAAGGTAAGATGCGTTGTGTAAGAATCAGTTTATCTGCACAGTTCCCTAGTTATTATTCACAGGTGATATGGAAATACCACATTCATCAAATTAATCTATTTCATTATAGGCAGGAAAGATGTACTACTATGCAATGTCTGCTGGTGTGTGTAGATAGACTTGTACCTTATCTTGTACCAAAATCCATAGTCATCTACCAAAGGTGACAAGGCTTTACACGTGTATATCTTATAAGTATACTATTAAGTGGTTAAACAAGTGTTTCACTTGTATCTTATATCTTCTTTATAATTGATGCAGGTGTTGTCCTGTTTCTGGTTTGGGATATTCAAAGTCATTAGCTGTTTGCATAGATGTGAAGTAACCAGTTAGGCTTTTCCTCTGGGTCTTAATGATGAATAAATATTTTACTTTAAAATAGTGACTAGTAAAGTGTAACATTTCGGACACTCTGGATTACCCAAACTGTGTTTTTTTCTGACATGAAGAAGGGTGAATTGCCTCTCCTGGAAATTGCCAGAAAAGCAATTCACCTATTCAGTAGGGTGAAAAGGATCTTTGCATTGTTTAACATTTTTTAAAACCTAATTTTGGAAAACCAGAAGTGGGTTTCCAAATGTAGGGCTCTAGAGGATCCTGGGAAACAAAAATGGACTGTGGAGCAATTGAAGTTCCCTATGTCTACTTTAAAGGAATCATGGGAAGAAATAAATTAAGTCTTTGGAAGTACCTATAACATTATGTTCCTGTGCATACTTACTCCTGAGTAAACATAGGAGATTATTGCACTTCCTTTCCTCCCACACTAGATGCAGGATGTAAATTTAAATAGATGGATTTTATAACATATATCCGGGCCCGGGCCATAGGCATCCCATACCTGATTCAGGCTTCTCCCACACGTTTTAAAGAAAGGGAAAATCCCTTTCTTTAAAAGATGCAAGAGAAGCCCAGATTGGGTAAAGGACACCTATGGCCTGGGCACAATAACACGTGCGTATTTAAATTTGTGATAAAATCTGACTATTTAAATTTATATCCCACGTCTAATGCAGGAGGAAAGGCAGTGCAATAATCTCCTAGATATAGCCATTCTGTATGTGTTCACATTCATGCATTCGTAGAAATTTAGCACTGCTTGACAGTATTGCTTTTGTGTCAAATATTTCATCCATTGGTAGCTATTCCATAACCTGCTTTATAATGTAAAAAAAGAAGAAGTTACCTTTCCAAATGACCCATCCATTTGAACCATACCAGCATTCTATAGAATGAAAATTTCATATTTAAAATCACTTCCACTGTAGTAGGATGCATAATCTCTAGAAGTTCATAAAATTAATAAATATTTTCTGTTCCTTTCCTTGACCGTACCACATAAATCATGCAAGGGGTGGAAACACACATTTGAACACTTTCCTTTCAGGCTCATGAAAATATTTTATCTAGGAAAAATGAAAACATGTGCATTGAAGTGATTGCAGGTGCTGTGTGTGTGTGTGTGCGCGCGCGTGCGCGTGTAACTTCAGGTAACTTGTCAACTGCATAAATTTCATATGGTTGTCTTAGAAAAGGAATACTCAGAGGTAGTTTTACCCAATTCTTTCCTCTGAAATATAGCATACAGTGCCTGGTATTCATTAGCAGTCTCCCATCCAAGTACTAACCAGGCATGACCCTGTTAAAGCTTCCAAGATCAGATGAGATCTGCTGCTTTTAGGGGCTTGGAGGTGCTGCTCACTGGGAAAGAAGAAGGAAGCAGTTTTCTTTCTTTCTTTCTTTCTTTCTTTCTTTCTTTCTTTCTTTGGTCCCATAAGCAATGGGTGGGGGAGGAGGGTTCTGTGGGATCCACTGTCAGAGGAGTGGGGATTCACTTTTTGGTTCGACAGCCACTCTTCATGCAAGTGTTCCAAGCTTATGGGAGCTCTCCCTATGTTGGATCTGTCTTGGCCTAGGGTCCAGCACCAGGAAGACTTCCATACAACTTAAGAGGAGCTATAGGAGGCACAGCCATAACATCAAAAGTAGATTCATCACCTCTGTGGCAGTGGATCCATTGGTCATTCAACCACAGCTTGCCTTTCACCTCATGTTTTTTGTTGTTGTTCCATGCCTTCAAGACGTTTCCAACTTATGTAGTTTTCTTGGCAAGCTTTGTTCAGAGGTGGTGTACTCCTTCTGAAAAGTGGGATGGTGCAAATCCAGTCGTGACATAATACTGGGGCACCAGCACTGCTGAGGTAATAATGTATGAGATTATGAAAAATGCTGCTTTAATACCATCCTCTTGCATTCCACTCCTTAGTATTCAATTTTTGAATACTTGGCTACTACACCTGTGCTCATTAATGTTTTAACGGAGATGTAAATGAAATCACACATCTACTGCACCAGGGGACAACTAAGAGAGCTAGGTACACTGGTTGGCAATGGCAGAAGAATGCTAACAGATCTTTGGGGAAACAGAAGTACATGAAGAAAAACTGAACTGTGATACATTGAGAAGGAAACTGAGTCTTACATAACAGTTTAAAAGATGTCAATACAGAGTTGTATTGGGCCCTTTGAGAAAATAACTTCCAAAACACCCCCTGACACACACACTGGCATCTGTCATATCTGAGCATAATAAGCATCATTTTGATGGAATACCTATAGAAATAATAATGGGAAGTGTCTAAGTCACCTGAAAAAATGAATTTACAAATGTGCTATCAAACAGGCAGCTCACCTTCTGTTTCTTAGAAGTCTACATTCAAAGTCTAGTATTCAGAGACATGGAAAGCATCTGCTCTGATCTGGTGCCATAACAAACTGCTATTCCCAGAATTACATAACATTGAGCTATGGCAACTAAAGTTGTATCAAATCGGATGATTTCTGCAGTATGGATGCAGCCATAATCATGTCAGTCTGCATCAGTATGCAAAGAGATCTTGTAGAGAAAGAATATTGTAGCATAAGCTTTCATAGACTAAGTCTGCTTCATCTGATGCAAATTTAAACAAGGCGAACTATGTTGCTATGTCTGGTGAAATTGTGCTCTTATACTTATTTTACCAAATACCTCTAATGTATAATTATAAAATAATATTTTTTCTCAAACCTCATAAAATTGTACCTACCCTGCTGCAGAAAGGGTACACATGAAAACATTTCTATCTTGTTTCAAGACAGAGCTTGTAGTTCCCCATCGAAGCCTCACAGTGCCGCTGTTGGCCAAGATAGTTCTCAAAGAGGAATTGCCAGCCTTGGCAATTCACTGCAGATCAGGGAAACAACAGAAGATATAGGCATTTGAGGACATTGCCTTGTCAAAAGAAAACTACTGTAATGTTAAGCAGGAGAAAGCAGTGGCACTATTAGTATTTCATTCTTTGGCTATTTCTGACTTCTGATGGGAATTTGAAATTCTTCAGCTTATCTGAAGAAACCAAATGAAGATGAAGCAAATTTTCTCATTGAGTAGAATGGAGGACAGGGACAAAGAAAACAACCGATCATTACAAAGGCAAGTACTTTTCTTATTCTTCTCTTTGTTAAGCCAGGCTGCATCAGAAAACATTCAGTATTCAATTCCTGAAGAAATGGAAAAGGGCTCCATTGTGGGAAATCTTGCAAAAGATCTGAGGCTGAAAACTGGAGAAATAGCAAAGAGCAATCTGCATATCCTTTCTCTAGGAGAAAAGCAGTATTTCACTATCAATGTAGAAAATGGAATACTTTATGTAACTGACAGAATTGACAGAGAGGAAATATGTGGGGAAACTAAATCATGTGCTATCAGTTTTGAAGTGATGGCTGAAAACCCTATGAATATTTTTCACATAACTGTAGAGATCCAGGATATAAATGACAATGCACCACATTTTGTGGATGGTGATATCAAGCTACAGATCAGTGAATCCACATTACCAGGAACCACATACATTCTAGAGCAAGCTGAGGATCCTGATATTGGGGTAAATGCTCTCCAGGATTACAATTTGAACAATAATAAGTATTTTGTTTTGGAGGTTAGAGAGAGGGAAGATGGGAAAAAATATGCAGAAATAGTACTAAACAAACAACTGGATCATGAAAGTGAACACTCTTTCCATTTAATACTTATGGCTATGGATGGAGGGAAGCCTCCCAAAACAGGGACAGCCAAAATATGGATTACTGTCATTGATGTCAATGACAACTCACCAGTTTTCACTCAAAAGATGTACATGGTGACATTGAGAGAGAATACACCAAGTGGTTCTTTAGTGGTACAGGTGAAAGCCACAGACAGAGATGCGGGTTCAAATGGCCAGATCAGCTATGGATTTAGAAACATCCCTGAACGTGCTCGCCAGAAATTCAACTTGGACTCACAAAATGGGAAAATAACAATTAAGGAAACTTTGGACTTTGAGGAAACAGAGAAATATGTGATGACAGTAGAAGCAAGTGATGGAGGTGGATTAGCAGCTCAGTGCAACATAGAAATAAAATTATTAGATGAGAATGACAATGCCCCAGAAGTAATTCTGGCTTCCTTATCAAGTCCTATACCTGAAGATTCAGAACTAGGAACACTGGTGGCTCTTATTAACATTAAAGACAGAGATTCTGGAAATAATGGGGAAATTACTTGCAATTTAAAATACTTTTTGCCATTCAAAGTAGTGTCAACATCCAATAACCTCTATAAGCTTCTTACAGATGGTCCCCTGGACAGAGAAAGCACTCCAGAATACAATATTACAATCATAGCAACAGATAAAGGCACACCTCCTCTTTCAACAGAGAAGACCATCTTGCTGAGGATTTCAGATGTAAATGACAACTCCCCTGCCTTTGAGAAATCCTCTTACAATGCCTTTGTGCAAGAGAACAACCCTTCGGGCTCTTCCATTTTCTGTGTACAAGCCTCAGATCCAGATCTGGAACGCAATGCCCGAATCACTTACTCCCTCCTCAGAAGCAACATTCAGGAGCTGCCTCTCTCCTCTTACCTCTCCATTAACTCTGAAACTGGCATCATCTATGCTCAGCGTTCCTTCGACTACGAACAGTGCCAGGAGTTTCAGGTGGAGGTGAGGGCCCAAGATGGAGGCTCCCCACCCCTCAGAAGCACTGCCACTGTGAAGGTCTTTATCCTGGACCAGAATGACAAGAGCCCTCAAATCCTTTACCCTTCTCAGGGTGCGGAGGGCTCAGCCTTGTTTGAGATGGTGCCTCGCTCAGCGGAGGAGGGCTACCTGGTGACCAAGGTGGTGGCGGTGGATGCTGACTCTGGGCACAATGCTTGGCTCTCTTACCATCTGGTCCAGGCCACTGAACCAGGGCTCTTCTCAATTGGGGTCCATAATGGTGAAATCAGGACATCCCGGACATTTTTGGAAAGAGATGCTCTCAAGCAAAGGCTGGTAATCTTAGTGAAGGATAATGGCCAGCCACCACTATCCAGTACTGTGAGTCTCAACCTGGTCTTTGCAGAGAACTTCCAAGAGGCTCTTCCAGAAATTAACAGTCATTCCAGAGAGCCAGAGTATCAATCAGATCTCCAGTTCTACTTGGTCCTTGCCTTGGCTTTGATTTCATTCTTATTCCTTCTGACAGTGATTCTGGCTATTCTGACAAAGCTTCGAAGATCAGGAAGCCCCAAATTTTTGCAATGTTTTGGTCCTGTTCCTCATTCAAACAATACTATCATATTCCCACCAAACTATGAAGAAGGGACTTTGCCTTACTCCTATCAGCTTTGTTTGTCCTCTGAGTCCAGGATACAGGAATTTACCTTTCCAGCACCCCCTGTTCAAATTGCAGAGAATATTTCCTGTAATCAGACATCTGATATGCTCCTGGCAGCTGAACAAGGAAATAATTTAAATACAGAGATGGATAAATGTAATGTGGTGAGTGTTTATTACAAAAATGACATTTAATTTCAATTGTAGCTATTAATATTTTTGGTTGTGAAACAGTATAATTAGCTCTAGTATTACCATCGGCACTTCATAGACACAGATTTTTTTATACACGGATTCAAGCGTCCATAATTTGAAAATGTTCCAAAAAAGTATAAAATTCAAATATCAAACCTTGATTTTCTATTTTTTATAAGGGACACCATTTTGCCATGTCATTAAATTTAATGGGACATGAGCATCCATGGATTTTGTTATACATGGGGGTTCTTGATATCAAACCTCAGCATATAACAACAGTCCACTGTAATAGTAACTTTAGATTTTCATAGGCATCTCATTGCCTACCACAATTTCGAAAATCTCCCAAAAGTATGATTTGTCCTTGCTGGATCCCACTATGGAAAGCAAGATAATGAACTGAATCATGAATTCCTGAAAAAACTGAAACTGGCATTTGGTCACATTCAGATTGGATATATGTCTGTATCATGCAGCTTCTGTGAAAAAAATGTAATCTAACAGCCTCAACAGACTGGAATTAAAAGCCAGCCTCGGGGAAGAGTAGGGATGTGGTGACCACATGCCGGCTGCCCCTACTCCATCCCCATGCCGCCTGTCTGACCAGACAGCAGGCAGCATCATGCCACGTCTTCGGCACAGCATTTACATAGTGGCTGGAGGGTATTGTGTATGTGTGTTCTTAATACAAGACTGTGTGAAGTGGGGTGGGATGGGGTTTATGTGTATTTCTGTGAATTTTTTTGAATAGTACACTTGCATTAGTGGAAGATCAATCCTGAATCTAATCTATTAATTGCAAGATATACAGCAATAGCGGTAGAAGAATTCCATCCACATTTCTTTAAAATTGTAAGGATCATCAATTATCAGCACATATAGAAATTCTTGGAACCTCAGTCTGAGAAAGGGAGGGCAGGCATTGGATCTGTATCACACAATAAATGTCTGGCAGAGATCATCTGTCTCTGGAAATTATGGGTCAAGGGAGAAAACTATTAGAATTGGGTGCATAAAATATAAGTAAGCAAAGATAGGTGGGTTTATATATTGGTGTTGAACAAAGGATATAATGTATGGGAAGTGAAAACTGATCAATTTATACAAAAGCCTCAAACTTGTAAAACATTTGCATTTCTGCTGCTTGTGTATGCCCATATTCTCTGCTTAGCACTGCAAAGAGCTCCACTCATCCAAACAGTTCTGCCCATTCTCTCCTATGTTCTTTTTGCATGAAACTGACTCCAGAAACACCAGTAACATCACATTTTGTCTTGCAAAGCCTCCAAAGGATGGCTCCTAGAGGCAAAAGGGGCACTGATTGTACCAGTAGAGTGTGGCGGGTTACAGACCGCCAAAAAATACGTATGGAATATGTATTAGGGTTAGGAAGGGGTGGTGCTTCCGCACCACCCTAACCCTAGTACGTATTCCATACGTACAACATGGCGGCGCCCCTTCCACATGGGGGCCGCCATGTTTACGTATCGGACGCATAGCGTCCAGACGTGTCGCGGCACCTATGACGGCGCAAATGCACCAGCGGCACCTCGCGACATCATAGAGGCGCCGCAAGAAGGAGCTCCATTTTGGAGCTCCTTTTTTGCTCCGCGCGGGAGCCGCGTGGTGTGGCTGCTACAGCTCCCACACGGAGCAAGCGGCGGCGGCAGCAGACCGCCTCAAAGCGGTGGTCTATAACCCGCCTGTGACTGCAAAATAGTGCTTCATTATATTATTGGGATCGGACTCAGCTTCATACTCTCCTTTATTTTGATCAAGATTTCTGTCAAGTGATGCTTCTGTTTGCAAATTGCTTATTGGTCACTTTTCTGTTAAACTTTTCACTTTATTCCCAAGCCCTCATACACTCCTGAAAAAATGTTTATATGTGTCTGCATGTTCTTCTGCCTTTTTACAATTACTTCCAGTGTTCTCCCTTTGTGTACCACCACCCTTGTGCTGCATGTTAAGTGTAAGTTTCACATGACAGGAACATCTCTTCTGGTAGACAACCTGGTAAGGACCTTAGAGACTGAGGGTGCTATATACAGCAGCAAACTGAGTACACAAACAACACAAACAAACTCAGAAGGATATGATCACAGTTTTGGTGCATGACATGAAACCTCTAATGGCATGTTAAAAATTGTGGATTATCAATTAGAAAGAGAGTTTGGAACAATTATAGGTTTGTAGAAAAGGCCAGTTATAGAGATATAACAGTTCTATGTGTACAGTTAGATCTCTTGTTTCCTGTTCAAATTGCAAACCCCTTCCCTTGTATCATCTGTCTTGCATCTCTTGTTTCCCCCTCTGGGGTGTATTGGCTGTTGACATACTTTTTCACAATCTATTTTATCATTCCTTAGAGTGACCGACTTTATACTTTATTTCAAAGTAGATGTTTATCTTGGATAAAAGTGGGGTACAAATACAACAAAATATTATTCCATGTGGCCAGACAGACCCTGCAGGTTCTCTTTCCAACTACACAAAGCATCACTTGCATCCAAAGAGGAGGCCAAAGGCTCCTACTGTCAGAACAGGAAACCTCTGCAACCCATGGTAACACTTATCTCACAGCAAGGATTATACTTTTATGCTTGGAGAGGGAAAAACAGTAGATAAAACCAAGCTGATTTTGCTTTTCAACATTATATTGGAATCCCTGAGCAACTTGATTCATTTGACCACAGAGAGGAGGGCCAAGGACCTGGCTTACAAGTGTAGTTGCTTTGCCTAACTGGAAAAGATACTTGATTCGTATTGTGGATACAGATTAGTCCTTTGGAATCAAAGTAGATATTTCAGGGATGACATTTAATGATGGACGTAGTTCATTACCATGATATACTCAATAGCATAACAATCCTAGGATTGTGTTTTCTTCCAATGGTGCTCATACAGTCTTTTTGAGATATAGATAAAAGCTCTTGGCATGGTTAGCTGACTCTTCAGAGTAATTCAAAACAACAAATGAAAAGGCATGAAGTAATTCATTTGGAAGTAGACATGTATATTTGCAGAGGATAACCTTTGGGTAAACACAATAACGTACGTTCACATCCAAACTTCTTTTATTTTAAAGTGAATAAACATGCCTTGCAGTTTTCCATCATATCCTCATGGTGTCACTCTTAAACCATTCTGGAAACCAGGGAGAGCATAAAAAGATGCATAACGTCCACTGATTCTCCCAGTAAAGTCATTCTTGCCTATTTGCTTTGCACATCGGAAGAACAAGAGATCATGAAGACAAAACAATCATACTAGGAAAAGAAAATTGATACTCACTGTATAATCTGCAAAAAATTAAGGAAAAATCCAGTTGCTTTTTTGCTATGCTGCATCATTTTGAGCAATTGATCTGATATTGTTTTTAAAAGGAGGACTTAATTCAGTATACAGATGAACAGAAGACATCAAGACAATGGCTGGGAACTCTCAAGGCAAGTATTGCTTCTCTTACTATTGCCTTTCTCCTGCTGGGCTACCCCAGAACAGATTCATTATTCAATCCCTGAGGAAATGGCAAAGGGCTCCATTGTGGGAAATCTTGCCAAGGATTTAGGACTGAATTCAAGAGAACTGGCAAGGCGTAACCTGCAGCCTGTCTCTTTAACCAAAATGCAGTATTTCTCAATCAGTGCAGAGAATGGAAACCTCTATGTGAATGACAGGCTAGATAGAGAGCAACTGTGTCATTTAGCTGCACATTGCTTTGTTAATTTTGAAGTGGGGGTAGAAAACCCTCTCAATATTTTTCATATAACTATAGTCATTCAGGACATTAATGATAATACACCCCAGTTCCTCAGTGACACTATCAACTTGGAGACTAGTGAATTCACATTGCCAGGTACCCGATTTCTCCTGGGGAAAGCTGAAGATCCAGACATTGGGGTGAATTCTCTCCAGAACTACCAATTAAGCCCCAATCAATATTTTACTTTGGAAGTCAGAGAGAGAAAAGATGGAAATAAATATGCAGAACTGGTCTTGCAGAAACCACTTGATCGGGAAAGTGAAGAAATGATTCATTTAGTTCTTACAGCCTTGGATGGGGGTGAGCCTCAAAGGTCTGGGACTGTCCAGGTATGGATTAATGTCACTGATGCAAATGATAACCCACCCATTTTTACTCAAGACATTTACAAGATCAGTCTGCATGAAACTATTCCAGTTGGATCTCAGGTGCTCCAAGTTCTCGCTTTTGATAAAGATGAGGGTACAAATGCTCATGTGCGATATGAATTCAGCAACATACCAGCAAACAGCCAAAAGACATTCAGCCTAGATCCTATTGGTGGCATAATCTCTCTCATGGGTCCATTGGATTTTGAGGAAACCAAGGAATATACAATGACAGTTGCAGCCAAGGATGGCGGAGGACTAGTTACTCACTGCAATGTTGAAATAATTGTTCTTGATGAGAATGATAATGCACCAGAAGTGACTTTAGCCTCCACATTAAATTCTGTACCGGAAAATACTCCACCTGGAACTGTGATTGCTTTCATCAGTGTAAATGACAAGGATACTGGTGACAATGCAGAGGTTACATGTCATTTAGAAGATGATCTGCCCTTCCAGATTCTTCCCTCTTCTAATAAGTATTACAAGCTCCTGAGTGAAGGTCCTTTGGACAGAGAAAGAAGTCCTGAATATAATATCACAATCACAGCCACTGACAAAGGAATCCCTCCTCTTTCCACACATAAAACCATCTCTTTACATATCTCTGATGTCAATGACAATGCTCCTGCTTTTGAAAAATCTTCTTACAGGTTCTATGTGCCAGAAAACAACCCTTCTGGTGCCTCCATTTTTAATATTAAAGCCTTTGATCCAGACATAGGCCAGAATGCAAAGATCATATACTCCATCCTCAGCAGCAACATTCAGGAGTTTCCCATTTCTTCTTATATCTCTATTAACTCTGAGACTGGCACCATCTATGCCCAGCGATCCTTTGACTATGAACAATTCAGAGAGTTCCAGCTCCAAGTGAAGGCCCAAGATGGAGGATCTCCGCCTCTTAGCAGCAATGTCACACTCAGAGTGTTTGTTTTGGACCGCAATGATAACACTCCTCGAATCCTGTCCCCTTCCCCAGAAACCAAGGGCTCCACTTCATTTGAGATGGTGCCTCGTTCTGCTGAGGAAGATTATCTAGTCACAAAGGTGGTGGCTGTGGATGCTGATTCTGGACACAACGCTTGGCTCTCCTACCATCTGGTCCAGGCCACTGATCCAGCCCTCTTCACCATTGGTTCTCATACTGGGGAGATCAGGACAGCCAGGGCCTTTGTGGAGAGAGATGCTGTGAAACAGAGGCTGGTGGTTGTGGTGAAGGACAACGGACAGCCTCCTCTCTCAGCCACCGTTACTTTGAACCTGGTGTTTGCAGAGAACTTCCAGGAGGCCCTTCCGGAAATGAAAAACCTGCCAAGGGACTCAGAAGCTCAGTCTGATCTTCAGTTCTATTTGGTACTGGCCTTAGCTCTGATCTCCTTCTTATTCCTCTTGACAGTGATTGTGGCCATTACAATGAAGCTCTGGAGGTCAGGGAATCCCAAATTCCTCCAATGCTTAGGCCCTGTTCCCCATTCAACAGCAGGTTCCATGTTTCCTCCTAATTTTGAAGATGGGACTTTGCCTTATTCCTACCAGTTTTGCCTCTCCTCGGAGTCCCAGAGGAATGAGTTTACTTTTCTGACGCCTAATATTCAGATTGCAGACAGTCTGCTCAGTAGTGAAAAGTCTGGCGTGCCTCTCACACTCAACAGTGAAAGCAATTTAAATTCTCAGATGGAGAATAATGACAAGGTAAGCTATTTGGCAACAAGGATAAGATTAGCTGCACAATCTGTAGTCAGGTTTTCCAACTGACATGAGAATATTACTGTAATCATGTCCATTTATTTTATTCTAGGGATGAAAACTCAAATGTTATGTTTTTTAAAAACAGTGGGCAGCCCCATATTTTATATCTGTTCTACTTATGATTTAGATATTAAATATCTTGATGCAGGATTTAAGCCTTTTTTGAAGTATGAGGCTCTATAATTGCCAGATGGATTACTTTTTTTGACTGTCATGAAACTTAAATCACTTTATATTGCAGTTAGAGTGAATTATCCGAACTTCATGGTGTGTATATGAGATGAACCATGATATCTGATTTCCTTTGGACAATGACATCTAGTTCCTAATTATTTTCCTAAGTTCTACTCCAGTGTAAATTTATATCCCTCTGAATCAAATAAATCCCTTTTAATCAAATGGGATTTACTCCTTAGTAAATGTTCATAGGATTGTCCTTATGTCTATATATCAAATTGTATTGTATTAACCAAGCACCTCCCTCACGTGTTGCTTTTATATCTGTAGTAATTTGTATTCTTTTATGGAGATGTATATTGATGGGGGAAACATTGGCCTTTCTAGGTCTGTATTATTAGGGCCTAGATCTCTTACGTAGCTCTACTTCTGTAACAACTAGTGCATTTTCTCTTGCCTAGAGATTTAGAGAACCAGTGTTATGTAGTGGTTTGAGTGCTGGACTACAACTCAGGAGACCAAGGCTTGAGCCCTCACTTGGCCTTGGGCAAGTCACACTCTCTCAACGTCAAGGCAAGGCAAGCACAAATCCCTCTGAACAAATCTTGACAAAAAAGTCCTGTGATAGGGTTGTCTTATGTCCCAAACAATCCTATGAAGACAAGAGAAAATATATATGTTTCACCTTTTTGACCTTATAACAAAAGTCTGGAACAAGCTTCATATAACCATCACTAACATCTCTTCCCAGTACGTGTCTCAAGCAAACTTAAGGACAGAGCAGGGAGACATTGTCAACCTTAGTTTGGCAATTATACTCTGATGCCCCATACTGTATCAATTAGTAAATAGATCCAGCCCTTTTCTTCACAATGTTTCCCTAACAGTATTCAAAGGAATCTCCTATTGCTTTATCCCATCTAGTGGGGCAGGTTCTTAGGATTGCAAGCCAATATAACCAGATCAAACACCACATCCCTGCAACTTCTTCCCTGGCATAAAGCAAGCAAAGAAATCCCCTAGTGCAAGATGGAGGAAGACCCCTAATTTACCTATTCATCCCTTAGCAATTGATTAATCTGACACTGTGAATTAGGGGTGCTTTTCTTTGGGAAATAGGCCAAGGAGAAAAATGAAAATCTTGATAAAAGCACATTATGTCTTCCCTTCATTCCATCACATCATGGCTTGTGCATCACTGTGCTCTAATTCTGGAGAAGTGAAGGTGGAGCCCATCATATTCCTGGGTGAATGGCATCGGTGTAGTAGTAATACGTGATTTCTTTACAGATGTGCCTTTAATATTCTACATTATATAGTAATCCACTTCTTATTATTCAAGACTTTGCATATTTATCTACTACGGTTCACAGCAAAATGCAGTAGTACAGTTTTAACAGGGAAACATGGATGAAATCCAAACACCAACAGCACAAGTTGAACATGAGTCAACAGTGTGATATGGCAGCTAAAAAGGCCAGTGCGATTCTAGGCAGCATCAATAGAAGTATAGCGTCTAGATCAAGGGAAGTAATAGTGCCTCTCTATTCTGCTTTGGTCAGGCCCCACCTGGAATACTGTGTCCAGTTCTGGGCACCACAATTCAAAAAGGATATTGAGAAGCTGGAGTGTGCCCAGAGGAGGGTGACTGAATGGTGAAGGGTCTGGAAAGACTTAGGGAGCTGAGTGTGTTTAGCCTGGAGAAGAGACCATTAAGAGGTGATATGATAGCCCTGTTTAAGTATTTAAAGGAGTGTTGTATTGAATATGGAGCAAGCTTGTTTTCTGTCACTCCAGAGAATATGACCTGGAACAATGGATGCAAGCTACGGGAAAAGAGATTCCACCTCAACATTAGGAGGAACTTCCTGACAGTAAGGCTGTTCGACAGTGGAACAAACTCCCTGGGAGTGTAGTGGAGTCTCCTTCTTTGGAGGTCTTTAAGCAGAGGCTGGATGGCAATCTGTGGGGAGAGCTTTTATTGTGAGTTCTTGCATAGCAGGGGCTTGGACTGGATGGCCTTGTGTTCTATTCCCACACTATGATTCTATGATTCTGTGATTCTAAGTGGACAACTAAAGAAACTAGATGCATAGTAAAGCAAAAAACAAAAAAACCAATCACTGGTTGAGAAGAGGAGATCATTAACATTTTTTATTCTTACAGTCCTGTAGCAACAGAGGTATATTTAAAATTATGAGATATTAAGGAAGAATTACCATTTTATGTATCAATTACAGTGATTTCCATAGAGAGTTCAATTGCACACTTTGAGAAAATGACTTTAAAATGCCATAATCTGTGATATCTCAGCATCCTCTGACAGCTTTTAAGTAGCTATAAAATCAAATGCCTACACTAACAAGAATCTAAATGTTTCAGTGCCACATTAAAGACATGTTTAAAAATGTCTTATCACACATCCATCTGCTAACTCACTTTTGCTGCAGGTGTCTATGAAGTGTACACATAGGGGCTGAGCCAAATTTCTTGTTATGCAGTGTGGAGCAGAGCATATGAAATGGACAAAATAATTCCAGTACCATTTCCTGGAATTTTAAATGCAAGAGTATAGGTTGAAAAAATTATATAGATTACCTGGGAAATGTTGTGACCATTGGAAGTGTTATTCATTCATTTCAATAGTATCTCCAGGAAGTCGGTGGTGGTGGTGGGGCGTAATCATTTCCTCTTTAATAATATGAAAGATGTATTATTGCTTGATTGTTCCTGTGAGGATCTTCATTATATTATTGAAAAAGCATACAAGATTCTAAAATATATTTTATTTATTAAGCAACAGAAGAAATTGCTTAATCTGCCTTTCAAGTCATACACATAAAAATGAAAATAATCAGAAATCCCTTCCATATCATTTGTTTTAACGTATGGAGTGCAGTTCCCCATATGAGACTGAGAGTGTCACTGTTGGCCAACAATGAAAAACTACTATTCAAAGGATGCCTGAAACAGTGAAAATGCTTATTCACTGGGAAGCAGCAGGACCTATGAACACACAACGTTTCTGATTGAGAAAAGAAAACTACAGCACTGTAGAGCATAAACCCATAATACTGTACTACCAATATTCTCCTGATAAGGATTTCTGAAACCTGAATGGAACTGGAATTATTTCAGATCATCTGAACACACCAAACAAGGATAAAAGAATTTTTTCTAATTGAATGGAATGGAGGACAGGCATAATGTTAACTGCAAATTGCTACAAAGGCAAGTACTCCTCTTCTTCTTCTCTTTCTTCTGTATATCTGCCTCAGAAAACATAAAGTATTCAATCCCAGAAGAAATGGAAAGAGGCTCCATTGTGGGAAATCTTGCAAAAGATCTGAGACTGAATACTGGAGAAACAATAAACAGCAATCTGCATCTCATTTCTCTAGGTAAAAAGCAATATTTCTCTATCAGTGCAGAACATGGGAATCTTTATATAAGTGATAGGATTGATAGAGAGGAACTATGTGGGGAGACTAAATCATGTGTTATCAGTTTTGAAGTGATGGCTGAAAACCCTATGAATATTTTTCACATAACTGTAGAGATCCAGGATATAAATGACAATGCACCACATTTTCTACATGGTGATATCAAGCTAGAAATCAGTGAATTAACTTTGCCAGGAGCCACCTTTATTTTAGAGGAAGCAGAAGATCCTGACATTGGGATAAATGCTCTACAAGATTACACTCTCAACAGTAATGAGTATTTTGCTTTGAAAGTTAGAGAGAGAGAAGATGGGAGGAAATATGCAGAATTAGTACTAAATAAACAGTTGGATCATGAAAGCGAAAGCACTTTTAGTTTAATACTTATGGCTATGGATGGAGGGAAGCCTCCCAAAACAGGGACAGCCAAAATATGGATTACTGTCATTGACATCAATGACAACTCACCAGTTTTCACTCAAAAGACTTACACAGTGACACTGAGAGAGAATGCACCAAGTGGGTCTTTAGTGGTACAGGTGAAAGCTACAGACAGAGATGCAGGTTCAAATGGCCAGATCAGCTATGGCTTTAGAAACATCCCTGAAAATGCTCGCCACAAATTTACCTTGGACTCACAAAATGGGAAAATTACAGTTAAGGAGGCTATGGACTTTGAGGAAACAGAGAAATATGTGATGACAGTAGAAGCAAGAGATGGAGGTGGCGTAGCAACTCAGTGCAATGTTGAAATAAAATTAGTAGATGAGAATGACAATGCCCCAGAAGTGATTCTGGCTTCCTTATCCAGCCCAATACCTGAAGATTCTAAAGCAGGAACTCTGGTAGCCTTTATCAATGTAAAGGATTTAGATTCTGGGGATAATGGGGGAATTACTTGTCATTTAACAAGCGATATGCCATTTAAAATAGTGTCAACTAACAATGGTTTCTACAAGCTTCTTACAGATGGTCCCCTGGACAGGGAAAGCTCTCCAGAATACAATATCACAATCACAGCAACAGACAAAGGCACACCCGCACTTTCAACAGAGAAGACCATCTCCCTGAGGATTTCAGATATCAATGACAACTCTCCTACCTTTGAGAAATCCTCTTACACTGCCTTTGTGTCAGAGAACAATTCTGCAGGTTCCTCTATTTTCCGTGTTCGAGCCTCAGACCCAGATCTGGAACACAATGCCCGAATCACTTACTCCCTCCTCAGAAGCAACATTCAAGAGCTGCCTCTCTCATCTTATCTCTCCATTAACTCTGAAACTGGCATCATCTATGCTCAGCGCTCCTTTGACTATGAACAGTGCCGGGAGTTTCAGGTGGAGGTGAGGGCCCAAGATGGAGGCTCCCCACCCCTCAGCAGCACTGCCACTGTGAAGGTCTTTATCCTGGACCAGAATGACAAGAGCCCTCAAATCCTTTACCCTTCTCAGGGAGCGGAGGGCTCAGCCTTGTTTGAGATGGTGCCTCGCTCAGTGGAGGAGGGCTATCTGGTGACCAAGGTGGTGGCGGTGGATGCTGACTCTGGGCACAATGCTTGGCTCTCTTACCATCTGGTCCAGGCCACGGAGCCAGGACTCTTCACAATTGGGGTCCACAATGGTGAGATCAGGACATCTCGGACATTTTTGGAAAGAGATGCTGTCAAGCAGAAGTTGGTAATCTTAGTGAAGGATAATGGCCAGCCACCACTATCCAGTACTGTGAGTCTTAACCTGGTCTTTGCTGAAAACTTCCAAGAGGCTCTTCCAGAAATTAACAGCCAATCCCGAGACCCAGAGTATCAATCAGATCTCCAGTTCTATTTGGTCCTTGCCTTAGCTTTGATCTCATTCTTATTCCTTCTGACAGTGATTCTGGCCATCTTGACAAAGCTTCGAAGAACAGGGAGCCCCAAATTCTTACAGTGTTTTGGTCCTGTTCCTCATTCAAACAATGCTGTCCTATTCCCACCAAACTATGAAGAAGGGACTTTGCCTTACTCCTATCAGCTCTGTTTATCCTCTGAGTCCAGGATACAGGAATTTAGCTTTCCAGCACCCAGTGTTCAAACTGCAGAGAATATTTCCAGTCATCAGAAGTCTTCTGTTCTTTTGACAGCTGAACAAGGAAATATCTTAAATATAGGGATGGATAAAGCTGATGGGGTGAGTTTTGGTATGCTTGTTACCCATTTTATAGTATGTGCATATTTTTACTGAGAATTAAATTTTCTAAAATATTTAGACATTTGTCATTCTATAACCATATATATTACACAAGCCAGGTCCAGGCATAGAATATGTACTTTACTGAGATGTGAAGATGCAAATGCCTCTGGGCCAGTGTTGAAACAGTGGTACCATCAAGGACAAAACATTGGGCAGTGATTTATGTCATGTTTCAGAATACCTATGGAAATTAATTTTCTAGTATCTATAGGGACATGCTGACCAGTAGTTTGGAGCAGCATCTGGCTGCTTCAGCGCCAGTTGGCCCCTGATCGGCGTGGGACCATGGCAACCACATGGGCCTGGACCCAATCTGGGCTGCTGCCATGGTCGAAATCTGGCTGCCGGCAGGACCAGCTTTTCCATGCTGCTTTTTATGCCAGCTCTTTCAGATTGGTGTGCTCTTGCCATGTCTTCTACATGGCATCCATCTGTTTCGGAGCTATATCAGTTGTCCAAATCATATGTGATTTTTTAAGAGGCATTTGAATCAAGTAACAAGTTCAGCAATTAATTGTGCTATGCTATTCTCATGAACAGAGAATGTGCGTATTTGTCATTAGAGTAGGAATTGTAATGTGAAAAGGAGAGTGTTTTTTATGTCTCTTGGTGCCATGCCCTCTCTAGAACTATCAGTCTTGGGTTCCTTTGTAGAGCAGGGCATAGGAATAGCTCATGGTGAGGGAAAGCCCTCATAATAATAATCACCATCATTGATCTTGGGGACAGTGAAAGCCAATAATGTACTGCTAGTAGGATGTACAGGCCCAAATTATGTATGAAAAAGTGTCTTTTTCACAAGTGCCCTATGAATCTTTCTGAATGTGTGTGTGTGCGTGTGCGTGCACATGTGAAATGTTGGATCTGAAAAATGTGCTGAGATACACTTTCAGAAAACAATATGAAATACTATCACCTAACTTATTAAAAGAGATTTGTAACAACTGTAATTATGTTTTAGTGGCATGTGCAAAGTTATCCAGATCTACTCTGCACTACAGATGACTACAGCAGAAGCTGAAAGATGTTTTAGCAAGCTACCACTCAAACTGCAGGATTTCTACCATGGGGCAAGAATGATTAAGCGGCCTAAATATTTTGTGTATTAAGAGAGAGCTAGTAACTCTGAGGAGACAATTCATGATTTTATAATGAAAAGAACAGAAAAGTATAGCTCTAAATTGAAACCAATTTATTTGCAATATGTTTGCAGCCACAACAATTTCTTCAAATTCTTTTAAAATTAAAGCGGAATAAGACCTCTATTATGACCAACTAAAAATTATTAGATAATCATGAAGTTGTGTAGGTAACTTTTTTCACGTTAACTTGCTGAACAAAAATACTAAAATGTTAAGGGCAGTTTCAATTGTGATAGAACAGCCTCATTGAGGGTCATGGTGACATTTCAGAAATCTACATATATGACATTTGAATGCTCACAATTCATATGTTAGCTATTAATATATAAAAACTATGTTGTCGTAGTGCATTTGCAACATCAGTTTACCGAATAAAAATTTACAGCTCACAGTTCTAGTACAGAATTTTAAGTATGAAATTGATTAATGTAAATTAAAGCTACTATAAAAATAGAGCTGCCATAAATGGACAGAAAGACTGGGGTGAAGGGAGAGCAGAAGCACCCACCGCTGCTAATATGCATTCTGGCTACAATGCTAGCAAAGTCCTCCACTTCAGAAAAATAACTTGTCATTGGACACTGTCACAAAAAACTATAGAGCTTATGTATGTGATTATGTATCTGCATGGCAGGAAAAGGACACAGCTATTGGATAAATTAAAGTCACAAATTTATTATAAGTACTTTGCAAGTTAAATGTCAACACCTTAGCATTTAAATGTAAAACTCCTCAACTCTTGGGTGGAAACTACATGAAGAACATGGGAAAAGATGTGACTGTTGCAAAATCTTGTATACATTCATTCCATTTCCTCCCATGAAAAGCTTGGAGAACCATCAGTTTGACTTTAAGAATCTATAACAGAAAGAAAGAAATGTATTATTGCCTCTCTTCTAGTACAGTTAGGCCAGTACAGGGTTTTTTTATTACTTAATCTACAGAATATACTCAAAATGAAAATGTATTATTTCTAAAAACCACACAATATGTTGCTTACCGTAACTCAAAACAACAGCATATAGTTATGAAAATAGCAAGAAAACCTTTCCACATGGTTTCAAGACAAGAGCTTGCAGTTCCCCATCAAGCCTCACAGTGCCACTGTTGGCCAAGATACTTAAAGAAGAATTGCCAGCCTTTCGATTGCTCATATTCACTGCAGATCAGGGAAACACCAGAGGACAGCGGCATGCAAACACATCTGCTTAAGAAAATTACTGTGATACAGATGAGCATAAACCTGTGATACTATTAAGAGTCTCCTAAACATTTCTGGATTTTGGTGTGATTGGAATTTGAAATTCTTCAGCTTATCTGGAGACATCAAATGAGGATGAAGCATTTTCTTCCATCAAGTGGAGTGGAGAGCAAGCACAAAGATAACAGCAGATCACCTCAAAGGCAAGTATCTCTCATCTTATTATTGTATTTGTTCCACATAGCTACCTCAGAACATATTCAGTATTCAATCCCTGAAGAAATGGAAAAAGGCTCGATTGTGGGAAATCTTGCCAAAGATCTGGGACTGAACACAGGACAAATAGCAAATAGCAAACTGCATATACTCTCTTTAGGTGAAAAGCAGTATTTCACTATCAGTGCAGAAAATGGAAATCTTTATATAAATGACAGGATTGATAGGGAAGAAATATGTGGGGAAACTAAATCCTGTGCCATCAGTTTTGAAGTGATGGCTGAAAGTCCTATGAATATTTTTCATATAACTGTGGACATCAAGGATATTAATGACAATGCACCACATTTTCTACATAGTGAGATCAAGCTTGAAATCAGTGAATTAACCTTGCCTGGAACAACATTTGTTTTGGAGGAAGCTGAAGATCCTGATATTGGGGTGAATGCTCTACAAGATTACCAACTGAACAATAACAGGAATTTCATTTTGGAAATTAGAGAGACAGGAGATGGAAAGAAATATGCAGAATTAGTACTAGAAAAACAGTTGGATCATGAAAGTGAAAGCAGTTTCCATTTAATACTTTCAGCTATGGATGGAGGGAATCCTCCCAAAACAGGGACAGCCAAAATATGGATTACTGTCATCGATGTGAATGACAACTCACCTGTCTTTACTCAAAAGATTTACATGGTTACACTGAGAGAGAATGCACCAAGTGGTTCTTTAGTGGTACAGGTGAAAGCCACAGACAGAGATGCAGGTTCAAATGGCCAGATCAGCTATGGTTTTAGAAACATCCCTGAACGTGTTCGCCAGAAATTCAACTTGGATTCACAAGATGGAAAAGTTACAGTTAAGGAGTCTCTGGATTTTGAGGAAACAGAGAAATATTTGATGACAGTAGAAGCCCGTGATGGAGGTGGATTAGCAGCTCAATGTAAAGTTGAAATAAAACTATTAGATGTGAATGATAATGCACCAGAGGTGATTTTGGCCTCCTTATCCAGTCCAATACCGGAAGACTCTGCAGCAGGAACTCTGGTAGCCCTTATCAACATTAAAGATAGAGATTCTGGAGATCATGGGGAAATTGCTTGCCATTTAAAAGACATTTTGCCATTTAAGGTGGTGTTTACTTCCCATAACCTCTATAAGCTTCTTACAGATGGCCCTTTGGACAGGGAAAGGACTCCAGAGTACAATATCACAATCACAGCAACAGACAAAGGCACACCCCCTCTTTCAACAGAGAAGACCATCTCCCTGACGATTTCAGATATCAATGACAACTCTCCTACCTTTGAGAAATCCTCTTACACTGCCTTTGTGCCAGAGAACAATCCTGCAGGCACCTCCATTTTCCATGTTCATGCCTCAGATCCAGATCTGGAACGCAATGCGCAAATCACTTACTCCCTCCTCAGAAGCAACATTCAAGAGCTGCCTCTCTCATCTTACCTCTCCATTAACTCTGAAACTGGCATCATCTATGCTCAGCGCTCTTTCGACTATGAACAGTGCAGGGAGTTTCAGGTGGAGGTGAGGGCCCAAGATGGAGGCTCCCCACCCCTCAGCAGCACTGCCACTGTGAAGTTCTTTATCCTGGACCAGAACGACAAGAGCCCTCAAATCCTTTACCCTTCTCAGGGAGCGGAGGGTTCAGCCTTGTTTGAGATGGTGCCTCGGTCAGCGGAGGAGGGCTATCTGGTGACCAAGGTGGTGGCGGTGGATGCTGACTCTGGGCACAATGCTTGGCTCTCTTACCATCTGGTCCAGGCCACTGAACCAGGACTCTTCTCAATTGGGGTCCACAATGGTGAGATCAGGACATCCCGGACATTTTTGGAAAGAGATGCTGTCAAGCAGAAGCTGGTAATCTTAGTGAAGGATAATGGCCAGCCACCACTATCCAGTACTGTGAGTCTTAACCTGGTCTTTGCTGAAAACTTCCAAGAGGCTCTTCCAGAAATTAACAGTCATTCCAGAGACCCAGAGTATCAATCAGATCTCCAGTTCTATTTGGTCCTTGCCTTAGCTTTGATCTCATTCTTATTCCTTCTGACAGTGATTCTGGCTATCTTGACAAACTTCGAAAAACAGGGGAGCCCCAAATTCTTGCAGTGTTTTGGTCCTGTTCCTCATTCAAACAATGCTGTCCTATTCCCTCCAAACTATGAAGAAGGGACTTTGCCTTACTCCTATCAGCTCTGTTT